>NC_041343.1:11812848-12177848 GCF_004354835.1 Perca flavescens
TCGAGGCAGAAGTTTCGGTCTGTTAAATGCAGTTATTGGTATCGTTTTATGATGTTCCCCTGGCTCACGTTTGCAACGTGTGTGGCCGCAGTGCTCGGCTTGTTTTTCTGGTCCCGCAAGCAGCTATCGATAGGTAAGTTAAGGTGTGTCTTACATTGAAGTCTAGCTACTTCTTTCGACGTGCCCGAGCAGGTGAAGAGCATCTTCACGTGAGTTGTAGCAACGTGAAGGAACAGAGGCAGGTTGGACAGCACCGTGGCAGTTAGGGGACATCTTTCTGTTTCCGTAGGATGAGGTTAATTGACATTGTGTATGACGCCTTGGTAACTTATGAACGAGAAAGTGAGTCCGAGAGTAAAATGTGCCTTAAAATATATTTTTGCCGTTGTAGTCATTCTATAGACCTTTTTTTCACAGCAGGCATGTTGACATGTCATAGTAGGAAAAGCACAGGTGTATTCAAAACCATTAATGATGCTAACTCACTGATATAGCTAGCTTACTGTGACACTTGATGGAATTGAGCCATCGTTAAGGTTATAATTTCAGCTGTGCTTTTCCTACTATGACAAGTCCAAATATCTGCTCTGAAAAAGGTCCATAGTCTCGACCATTGCATTGACTAAAAGCATTTATTTTGCATTTGTTTTAATTGGCAGACACACTTTAAGTGTATCTCACATGCAGGCAGGATTATACTGTTTATGTGACCATATGCTTTTTACATAGGCAGTGTTGCGAAACATGCTTCAGATAGCTGTATGGTTACTGATGACAGTATGAACATTGTTACATACAAATGTCATTATATAATCCGTCTTGCATTATGACATAGTCCAAGCTATTTTGGCATGTTCAATAAAGCCACTTTTTCAGAGCCTGCACACACAATGTACTGATGCTCCCAGTCAGTGTCAAGTGTTGCAATATCAGTTTATCAAGATAGTCTACTTAAGTTTATGTAACTCACTTTTGCAACATAACAAACAGCATCACCTGCCAGCCATGGCAATCTTGTGACACACTGTAGCCTGATATTTGGACTCTGTATCTCCTTTATAACGGTTGCTGCCACTTTGTGTTTCTTGCCAGTATTTGCAGCCTGTTCGTGTCGCCCAGACATGGCACAGCAGAACGGTGCTGCCAAGAAGAACCCGGCTGTTGCGGCATTGCACTCTCACTTCATTGTGGGATCAGTATCGGAGGAAAACTCAGAGGATGAAATCCAAGGGAAGCCTGACTTGCGGCTGGAGGAAAAGGAGACTCGCTCCTTGTCGCCATCCTCTGATAGCTCAAGCAGCACCTTTGATATGGGATTTGACAACAATGATGGCCCCTTGCACAATCTAAGGTGAGAATGCAAACCTGGCCAGTCTGCATCACCTCTAGTCTCTCAATGCTCATTTACATTTATGATTAGATTATGTTATATGTGTGGATAAAGGTGTTTCTGTGATGATTTGTATTCTAAAGCTTTTCTCAGGCATGCAGGCCAATTTGTATCAATACTTTTAACATGTTTATGAAGCTATTTAAAACATGTTCCTAACTTGGAAATATGACCGGTTCTTTAGGGTTTAAGATGAGTCGTCTTCGTTGCAACTTTAAGTATTTTGGATACTTTACTTTGTTCAGGCATTTGTAAACTGTACCCATAGTGATGCGTTCAATTTACATATTACATAGACATTAATTTAGAAGCCTTGAAATACATTATTCTTAGTGGCTTGCAAACATGAGATGCACATAGGGACCCTGCAACTTTAAATGCTATCTCTGAGACTAGTCCTGTGGGAGCAGTCCAAAATGTCCCTTTGATCAGACTATGCACTCCTTCTAATGGCACATGTGAAAAAATGTGGTTTCACTAGCAGCGCGCTGCTAAAGGGTTACTTTGTGTCCTGAGTCTGTGTGGTAACATTCAGAATCTTGGTTTTGGGTAAGTTGGAAAAATGGTCACAAGCAGAAATTACCAATCGGACTAGTCGTAAGGAGCTTTTTACCACGGACAGAACTTTGTTTAAAGCTTGTAGCAGTTGTTAGTCTCTCTGCCAGGCCCAGGTCTGTCGCTGAGCTGCGTAGACCTCTCATGTGACCGTTACTTTCACAGACGGAGGTTTGTAAATTACATTTTACTTTCAAGCTTCACAGAAGATTTGAGATGTAAATGTAGTTTTTTTTTTTTTTATTTTTTTTTTATAAAAAAATATGAATTGTGAATCGATTGTTTTGCACACCCCTAATAATTATATGCTTTTATTTTTACTGGAAATTATTTCTTTCCAGTGTGTTAAAAACTGATTTTATACGTGTTTTATATGTGTTGTAGCTTTGTTCATCTGTAAATTTCGTTTCTAAATAGTGTTATATTATGCAGCCAACCATGTAAATACTTTTTTTTTTTTTTTTTTTTTTTTCCCGCATGCTGAATAACTTTTTGTGCTAGTCAGGAAAATTTGATTTTGTTTGCAATTTTAGAACCACATTATTTCCTGTATACAAGATGTGGGAATCATTGTTCTGTCCAGTCTGGCTCAGTGTGATCGGTTTCTCAAGGAAAAAGAAGTTGAGAGAAGTAGGGATTAACTGAAAGAAGCTGGGACTGCAGTTTTAAATATAGTGGAAATACTGCATTGTCTCTCTCGTAGGACAGAACAAACTCTCGCAGCTCCACAGCTGGATTGAAATCAGGGCCTCCATTCAGTAGGGGCACATTTGCCTCTTCAGTAACCTCTTCAGTCAGTAACCCCTACAGTGATGCAATAATGCGCTGTCAGGCCACTGAAGCCAGCCAGCCAGATGAGTTTCCCACCCCCTGAACTACCCCCGAACTCCACCCCAACCTCCCCTTGGGGTGGAGCTTGATTCAAAGGGCTCTTGTCCCAGAATGTTACCATGTTTGAGGACTGTAAAGTGTCCTGTCCTGTTATGCATGACATGGTCTGCTCTGTAAGTGGTTATACTGTTAGCAGACTGTTTTCTTCTTAAAAACATTACCAAATCATTAGCCACATTAGTACATTTTAAGGTTTTCTTTAACGTTTCCTGATAGATTAAGCTGCTCACACCACTCGTTTGATAGTTTGCTTCGAGCAGTTTAATTTCTTAATTCTTTTTTGTACAGTTGAAAATGAGAGCTTATGAGTTATGTGTTCATTATCAGCATAGCTGCTGGTGTTATAAAGGGCTGTTACATGCATTCTTTGTATTTTTTAAAACAGACCAAGCATGTCGGGGCTGCACCTGGTGAAGCAAGGCAGAGATCGCCGGCGTATAGATCTCCAGAGGGACTTCACTGTGGCTTCTCCTGCTGAATTTGTCACCCGCTTTGGTGGCAACAAGGTTATCGAGAAGGTGACGATTTTTATTTAGTACGCTACGTGCAACCTCTTGAATGATGGAAACAAACCAGAATTCTAAAACAGAACAAATTGTTTTTGCATCATACAGCCATAAAATGTAATGTCTGTATACACTACATAACAGCCATTATTAATGGCTTATTTTAACGCATGTGAGCAAATCAACATCGATAACTCAACTATCTTGCCTCTCCAGGTGCTTATCGCCAACAATGGCATTGCAGCGGTCAAATGCATGCGCTCCATCCGCCGCTGGGCCTATGAAATGTTTCGCAATGAAAGAGCAATCCGCTTTGTTGTAATGGTGACCCCAGAGGACCTGAAGGCCAATGCAGGTGAGCTTCAGCATGATATCAGCCATGAACTGGTGTTGCCAGTGACATGACAAACCACCTCACTCTGCTCTTTTGCGGTACCCAGCGTGGAAAACTGTATATGTAACTGCAGCAAGATGATTTGGAGAAAATAATAGGTTTTCTTTGGTTCTGTCTTTTGATTCACAGAGTACATCAAAATGGCCGATCATTACGTGCCTGTGCCAGGAGGGACTAATAACAACAACTATGCTAATGTCGAGCTCATTCTGGACATTGCCAAACGCATACCTGTTCAGGTATGACCACATGCTTAATATATCTATAGTTTCCCCACAGTAATTAATCATTGCATCATTGATGAAATACCTATTGTCATACTCTTGATCCTTACAGGCTGTGTGGGCTGGATGGGGTCATGCCTCAGAGAACCCCAAACTTCCAGAGCTGCTTCATAAGAATGGCATCGCTTTCATGGGTAAAGACAAGCTTCTAACTTTGTCTATCACTTTGACCCTTTAACTTACCTTCACAGTATCCGTTTACTAAACTAAACTGCTCTTTCGTTGTTGTTTTTTTATTGCTTACGTCTTCCTCAGGTCCCCCAAGTCAGGCTATGTGGGCTCTAGGAGACAAGATTGCTTCGTCAATCGTGGCTCAGACTGCTGGCATCCCAACCCTGCCCTGGAGCGGCTCAGGTAGGTCACAGTTTAGGGTCCAGAGATAGTCTTTTGTTGAGGCTGTTTATGATTCACTTAATCCACCTTAAATTAAGATGGGCTGTCTTTTATTATTCAGAAAAAACAATGATTTTTGAACTCCCCCAGATTTAAACTTAATGTAGCAGATGTTTGCTTGTATGTTAATATGCGTTCTGTTTGTCTTTCTCAGGCCTGACAGTAGAATGGACAGAGAACGACCAAAAGAAGAAAATAATCAACGTTCCTTCTGACGTGTATGAGCTTGGCTGCATCCAGGATGTGGAGGATGGCCTGAAGGTAAGCATGTCATTTAACTGGCGGTTCATAATGCCAAATGAATGTGCTTAAGTATTCTGTGGATACTTGAATGTATACTGAAAAGCTGTATGTTTCCATTGCCAGGCTGCAGAAAAAGTCGGCTACCCTGTCATGGTGAAGGCCTCGGAGGGAGGCGGAGGAAAAGGCATCCGTAAAGTCAACTCAGTTGATGATTTCCCTAATCTCTTCAGACAGGTACGTGGAAACTCAGGCTAAATCCAGCATTTAATTAGAAAAATGCAGGATATAACACGTTATAGAACAGGGTTAGAATGTATAATAAAAAATCCAAATGGGAAAATGTTGCTGCACCAAAGTGGATTTAATGGAGAAAAAAAAAATACAGACATTTTGAATAGGATCTTTTTGTGCATTTCTTGGCTGCAAGGATTTACTTTTTTTATTTGGTCCTCCAGGTCCAGGCAGAAGTTCCAGGGTCACCTATTTTCGTCATGCAGCTGGCTAAGCACGCCCGCCACCTAGAGGTCCAGATCCTGGCTGATCAATATGGCAATGCCATTTCCCTGTTTGGTAGAGACTGTTCTGTGCAGCGACGGCACCAGAAAATCATAGAGGAGGCTCCTGCTACCATCGCCACTTCGGATGTGTTTGAGGATATGGAAGGGGTACAACCCATCTAGCATTGTTTAAAATTCTGTATAGATAATAAATAGAGACTTAACATCAACTTAGTAAGTAAGTAAATTCAGATTTGATTTAACAAATTTTAACCTTGAAACGAATGGAATTGTTTGCTCTCCTCAGTGTGCAGTGAAGCTGGCTAAGATGGTGGGTTACGTCAGTGCAGGTACAGTGGAGTATCTCTACAGCCAGGATGGCAGCTTCTACTTCCTGGAGCTGAACCCTCGTCTGCAGGTGGAACACCCCTGTACGGAGATGGTGGCTGATGTCAACCTGCCTGCTGCCCAACTGCAGGTCAGTCCCACCCAGACAAAAGACAACAGGCTGGTGCATCACATACAGTGCGTTTTAAGTCTGGGACTGTCCTATAGAAGACAAAATTAGCACGCTTCACCACCTTCACCGCTTTGGGCCCCCTGTCTCCATGGCAACGGACTGTAAAAGAAGTAGTAGATCCAGTTGTTGTAGCAGCACATGGTCACGTGGTCTGTTCTGCAGTGTTGGGGATCGTGTGTAAATAGGTCAGTGGCAGTCAAGCTGAAGGGCAGTGTTGCTGGGAAAGCTTCGTAGCCATGCTGATTGGATGATACTGTGGGAGTGACCCATTCTCTCTGGCACAAATGATGAGGGGCTTTTTTGTAGGCAACAACAGGACTCGCTCTCTGTCAGAAAGATGGTGTTTATCGGTTGTCTAGAAAACAGAAAACATGATGTTTGCAACCATCAGAAAGCACGCAGGGGAAAACTTGTGTAGTTAATTCAAAGCAAATATATGGTAATCATGAACCATATAAGTTAATTATAAGTTGTTTACCATCGGTGCCTGCAAGCCTGTTCCTAAATGTTCTATTTACGTCCGTTCCATTGCATATATTTGTTTTCTGCTAATAACGCTATCTTCTGTCAGATTGCTATGGGTATTCCTCTTCAAAGAATCAAAGACATCAGGATGCTTTATGGGGTCCAGCCCTGGGGAGACTCTCCAATTGACTTTGAGGGTCTGTCGACAGCCCCCTCTCCACGGGGCCATGTCATTGCAGCACGTATTACAAGTGAAAACCCTGATGAGGTAAGCCCCACTCTCTCCGGATACACTAAATAATTGTAATTCTGTTGTACCATACATAAAGGCCATAGTTATTACTCCTAAATGTGACCTTACACTTAGTGTCAAACAAGCTGTTTTTGAAAGAGTGAAACGTGGTGTAATTGCAGGGTTTCAAGCCAAGCTCTGGAACAGTGCAAGAGCTGAATTTCCGCAGCAATAAGAACGTTTGGGGCTACTTCAGTGTTGCAGCGGCTGGAGGGCTGCACGAGTTTGCTGACTCCCAATTTGGACACTGTTTCTCTTGGGGAGAGAATCGGGAAGAAGCCATCTCGTGAGTATACACCGAATTTTCAAAAGCATTGCTTTGTCAGAAAGATCACTCAAAAAACATTTGTTTGTTGCTAATCTTAATTTACTTCATATTTACAATGGGATATGTTTCTTATGCATTTGTCTAATCAGAGTTTTTTATTGTATGTATTAATCTTTTTCTAGCAACATGGTGGTAGCTCTGAAGGAATTGTCTATCAGAGGAGACTTCAGGACCACAGTGGAATACCTCATTAAGCTGCTGGAGACGGAAAGCTTTCAGCACAACAGCATTGACACCGGCTGGCTGGACAGGCTTATCTCCGAGAAGATGCAGGTATGCAGAGATGTTCCATCTGTGGCCACTAGATGCTCTTTGAAAAAACTATAATGGTCAAAGATATGCTTGACATAGTGACCGATATTAGTGCTGAAACCAGACAGAAGTGTTGTAATAATAGAAAGGCCCATTGCGGTTCATCTTACTGGCTCCGTGCCGTTTGATTTTAACCTTTTCCTGGCTAAGAATATGAAGTGTATGTTGTGTGTAGGCGGAGCGTCCCAATACCATGCTGGGAATTGTGACCGGGGCTCTTCATGTGGCAGATGTCAATCTAAGGAACAGTGTGTCCAACTTTCTGCATTCCCTGGAAAGGTAAAACATATGGCAATGTCATAGTAATGCATTGCAAGCAGTAGACACTCAGGACAAAAAAGAAAAGAAAACTTGCAGTGTTTGAATAGCAAGCATGAGATGCTCTCTACTCTCTGACCAGGGGCCAGGTGCTGCCAGCTCACACACTACTCAACACTGTGAACGTGGAGCTGATCTATGAAGGCACTAAGTACGTCCTGACAGTGACGCGCCAGTCTCCCAACTCCTATGTGGTCATCATGAACAACTCTTCAGCTGAGGTGGACGTCCATCGGCTCAGTGATGGAGGTCTTTTGCTGTCTTATGATGGAAGCAGCTACACTACCTACATGAAGGAAGAAGTGGACAGGTAAGAGCAAACAAAGCTTTAGAATGAAATTATCATTTATAAATAAGCTGTACCACAGACCAGAATGAAATTGAATGAAGCCATAATGCAATGACACATCTTTATTATGCTTATTCATTGCCTGGAAATAACTTGAATTAGTTAACAACCTTACAGAAATGACTTGATGCACTTAAGACTTCTGATTTTCTTTTTTTTTCCCTGCAGGTATCGCATCACGATTGGGAACAAGACCTGTGTTTTTGAACGGGAGAATGATCCTTCGCTGCTACGATCTCCTTCAGCAGGAAAGCTTATCCAGTACACAGTCGAGGATGGCGGGCACGTGTTTTCTGGCCAGTGCTACGCTGAAATAGAGGTACAGTAGCTTAAGGCTTATGTGTATGTTTTCCACAATAAATATGGAATCAGTTCACATGTACTTTAGTTTTGTTTCTGTTGTACAGATGTAAAGTTTGTACTTGTAAATTCCAGGTGATGAAGATGGTAATGACCCTGACAGCTTTGGAGTCTGGTTGTATTCATTATGTGAAGAGGGCTGGAGCAGCACTGGACCCTGGCTGTGTCATTGCCAAGCTGCAACTAGATGACCCAAGCAGAGTGCAACAGGTACTGTATGTCTGACTAATGCTATCTGCACAGGTATATACTGTATGCCGGGTAGGATTTCCCACATTCCAGCTTCAAAATTATATGCAATATTTCTTTGTTCAGTTAAAGTTAGCATTTTAAGTTAGGCCATACATTTGAGCTTTCGGCTCCTTCTATTAGGAAAAGTTAGTCAAGGTCTGCGTTTCCATGCAAAAAAGATGCACTCTGCTTACTCTTAGCCTATATATTAGTTATTTGGGTGTTTGCATTTTTGTATATTACAAGTCACTTTATGAAGTCAAAACATCAATGAGGCAGGAAATTAAAACTACCAACAAAGATGAAGGCTTATTTATCTGAAGGGAGCCGGTGTCTGCATGAACATCTGAACCAAGGTAATGCCAGAAAGTCGGGAGGCAGCCTTTATGGGGAAGAAGGAGCCCTCTTCTGGTAAATGTGTCACTACTGGTTAGGTAACAATGCCTACAGAAGTGTAAACATGACATATTGAATTACTTTCTTGGACAAAAATTATTCAGGATATTGTTTTCTTCAACATGCATTTAGATGGTGTGGTTTTCTTATTTCAGAGTATGCCTACTACAGTACTTCCTACTATACTATACCATGACAATGCTTGTGTATGAAACATCAGCATATGCACAGCAATGTTGGCAAATGTCTATAATCAGTATTTGTGTTTGTCTTGTAGGCAGACCTGTTCACAGGGCCACTGCCTACTATCCAGGCAGTAGCTCTGAGAGGGGAAAAGCTACACAGAGTCTTCCACAACACACTGGATCATCTTGTTCACATAATGAGTGGCTACTGTCTTCCTGAGCCTTTTTTCAGTGCTAGGGTAAGAATTCATGAACACCTGTGTAGACTGCAACATCAGCGCTTCCAATTGTAAGCAACTCCTTAAATATATGTCTCTTGTGTCTGTCCTAGTTGAAAGAGTGGGTGGAAAGGATGATGAAAACCATGCGTGATCCCTCTTTACCACTGTTGGAGCTTCAAGACATCATGACCAGTGTGTCAGGTCGCATCCCCCCTGCTGTGGAGAAGTGCATCAAGAAGGAGATGGCTCAGTATGCTAGCAACATCACCTCCGTGCTCTGCCAGTTTCCCAGCCAACAGGTGCAGCACACAATGCTAACTATGCCCACAGAATTCTTCTTAAACTTACGTTGTCGCTAACCGTAAACCTCACTGTTCTTTTTTTTTTCTGTGTCAATTATAATTTTGTTTGGTTTTCACTGTAACTTGAGTAATTAGTTAGGCACAAATATATAGGCAATGCTGCCACACTAGATCATTTACAAAACAGCAGTAAAAACCTTTTATAATAACTGGATTTCATTGGTTTCCAGGTATTAACGGCGTTGTTAGTTTGCCACTGGGATGTCTCAACTGTAGGATTCAATTGCACTCCAATTTTCCAGTCTGCCAGAAAAACACTGTCCACTCTTGACTTTTTGTACAGTTTCTTGTGCAAACAAATTATTTGGCAATATATATCTGAGTGACTGCATATCTGTCTAAGTAAAAGGGTAAGCAGAAGGCAAGTTCTGTCTGTGTCTCTGTCTGTGTGTGCACCAGGAATCGTGTTTACACATCAGTTTTACATATCTATTCTTTATAACAAAGTCTATCATGAGAAAACTTGTCAACAATTTGCTGCATTATTGAAACAATCCACTACATTTGATGGGTTATTGTGGGTAAACCATTTTGTACAGTTTTGTATATTCATGCATTTATGAAGAGCAAAGAAAGGCCACGCCTCTGTGAGAAGTAGTGAGAGGATGTTTTCACACACCTCAAATTTGATTAATCTGTAATTTTTCATCAATTTCACAACCAGTTAGGATCCCACCTATAACGAGAGCAAGCTAATTGAGGGGCCATCAGTACCAGTGGGATTTAATGCTTATGAGTCTCCACTGCTGTTTTGATTACATGCTTCTATTGTTCATCTTTCCAGATTGCAAACATCCTGGACAGCCATGCTGCTACTCTTAACAAGAAGTCAGAGAGAGAAGTCTTCTTTATGAACACACAAAGCATCGTTCAGCTGGTGCAGAAGTGAGTCTGCTACTCTCTATATATGCAAAGAATTCTATTGAGACACTATCAATATAATGCAAAGCTTCACACGTTGATCACTTAGATTTACAGCCTATGACCCAAAGTGACAGATTGCACAGACCAGCTTCTTGAACACATTAGGTCTGGAACAACCTTTCCGAAGTCTAGAAGGCTCACACCTTAATTTGCTGGATGCCATGAACTTCTTTTGTAACACTGAAATTGGTTTGATCTGTATTGGTTGTTTTCCTTGTTACTAGATCTCCAGTGCACAATAGGTACAATGCTGCATTCTTCTTTGCGTGAGGCCAGACTGTGTTTGTCTCCAACAGGTATCGCAGTGGCATCCGAGGTCACATGAAGGCGGTGGTGATGGACTTGCTCAGACAGTACCTGAAAGTAGAGATCCAGTTTCAGAATGGTGAGGGACTGCAGCGATAAACTTAATTATTGGTTTCAAGGGTTCATTGTGGCGATACTTTGCCTCATGCAAGAGGAATGTGCTTCTAGTATTGCGGCCCTTCGTTTTTTCAGAAGACTTGCACTTACTCATTCTGTTCACTTGGGGGAGCTCTTTAACAATAAACACCTGAGCATCTGTGACTCTGCAGTTCCCCTGTGCAGTATTTCCCCAAAGCTCTTACATGTTGGTTTGTTAACAGGACACTATGACAAGTGTGTGTTCGCACTGCGTGAGGAAAACAAAGGCGACATGGCCAACGTGCTCAACTACATCTTCTCCCATGCTCAAGTCACCAAGAAGAACCTGCTGGTTACTATGCTGATTGTAAGTGTCCGTCTCGCTGAGTCAGACCAGTTCAAAGTTTTCCCTGAACTAAAGAGTTTAAAGATATCTAGCTGGTGATGTTCTGTAAAGTTATCATCTCCTGTGTCTAGGATCAGCTGTGTGGCCGGGATCCCACATTGACAGATGAACTGATGGCCATCTTGACTGAACTCACCCAGCTCAGTAAGACAACCAATGCCAAGGTGGCACTGCGGGCCCGGCAGGTCAGATGTGGATTCCTAATCTTTGTTGACAAATTAATTTTGATATTAAATTATGCCTGCTTAAAGTCAAAACCTGAAAAACATGAATTCTCCTGAAGTGGTTAAAGCTGCTTTATGTAGGATTTTCATGTAAAATGTACTGTCATGAGTTCACCACCAGATGTCACCATCTACTGTTTTTCATTTAAATGGGTGAAAAACAAAACGATTACAATAGGAAAATTGGTAATTCTCATAAATCTGGAGCAAAGAGAACTTTAAAGAGATGACAGAGAGACACTTTCATAAACTGAAGGGAATAGAGTGCTATATCATTTAATAATAAATGAATTGACCGTATTTCATTCCTCCTTTTTACCCAGGTGTTGATAGCTTCCCACCTCCCTTCTTATGAGCTACGACACAACCAGGTGGAGTCCATCTTCCTCTCTGCCATTGACATGTATGGACACCAATTCTGCATCGAGAACCTGCAGGTAGACAACACAGGAGTTGGCTTTAACTAATGCCCTGAAAATAAAGACAGTGTTCAAGTTCAATGACTGATTATCCGTGTTTTTCTCTAGAAACTGATCCTTTCAGAAACGTCCATCTTTGATGTTCTGCCCAACTTCTTCTACCACAGTAATCAGGTAGTCAGGATGGCTGCTCTTGAGGTGAGAGCAACAATGATCTCAATTTGCTTTAACTTCATTTGAATACATTTTAAAATGCACATATCAAACTACTATTTTCTGTGGCTTTATCTCCTATCGCAGGTGTATGTTCGCAGAGCATACATTGCCTATGAGCTCAACAGTGTTCAGCATCGTCAACTGAGGGACAACACGTGTATAGTAGAGTTCCAGTTCATGCTTCCCACCTCGCACCCCAACAGGTATACTGCTCATAAAAGGCCTGCAACGCCCACATGCTGTGCATTACCTTTCCCGCTGCTCCCTCCCCCCTTAAATGGCACTATGGACAGGAATCAATATTTATAATAGGGATGGATATTGAATTGTCCATTGGTGGCAGTGAGCATACATTTGATCCCTGCGTAATGTGTAATTTAGCATATATCTTAGCAGTTCCTACTCGCTGCTTTCTTCTTCAGAATCATCAGCACAATTTGGGGGCTCCCTCTGTATTTGTATCTTTGTTTGCTTCACAGAACCACCAAAGCCTTTTTATTACAAGATACAACTAGCTAAGATAACTCCAGCTGGAGATTCCTTTACAATCTTATGTCATCCATGGTGCCACAGTTCCTCTCCCACCTTCCCAGCTATGTGTCATTGTTCTCCATGTAAATGCTCTTTGTGTGCAAAAGAAAAATACTTTTAAAGTGTGCGAGTGCCATGAGCAACAAGGCTTCCAGCCTCACTCCCAGTCTCATGTCACCTGCCATTCCTTTATAAGTCCTGGAAAAACTTTGAAGCACTCTTATGCCATGTAAAACTTAAAACCATCGGCACACCCGTGATTTCTCACGGCATTTAAGAAAGCTTGTAACAGACAAAGTACTTTGGCATTTCTGTCTTCATCCCACCTGTGTGATTGTGTTCAGTTTGCCTGGGTGTGAATGTGTGTATGTCTCTGTGTATTTGCTTGTTGATGCTTCGCAGTGCTAGTATTTCTCTTTGTTTTGTTTTGCTTGTTTATGCAGTTAGTTGCAGAAATCCTTTTAAATTGCCGTCGTACACACATTTAATCGCATCCTTGTGATTGTATGTGCCTGAATTAACCTTCATCACTTCGAACTAAAGTGTGAGTGTGAAATGATTCTCTGTCTTGTACCTTAGGACAAGGATGACTCTCATAATGCATAAAGGGAGCAATCGGGAAGTGAAATGTGTGTTTACGGATAGAAAGACATTTCCAATTTACTTTATCCTCCATTTTCCGATTAATTGCATTCATTTAGATATTGATCAGTGCAAAATATATTCATCACAGTAAAGGGCACACACACACACACACACACACACACACATACTCACACGCATAGCTCTGCACCTTGACTGTCTTCCTCTCCTGATGCCTGCCACTAACCACGTAGTAATCAATGTTGTTTGATTGCAGAGGGAACATCCCCACTCTAAACAGGTATTGTAAACATTATTTCCATTGCACAGACTATTGGTGACTGTAGACTAGCTAGCTGCACGGTCAAAGCAGTAATTCATGTTATTAATTCATGATTGAGTAATTAATATGTTGATAAAGTCAACCAATTGTTTGATTATGCAACTGTTTGGTGCTTTAAAATCTCTCCAAAATGAAACCGATTTAGCAACTGCAATTTGTCTGATTTAGACAGGTTTCTTAATTGTACTGACACCAGCATGGCCCTTGGCATTCAGCCTCTGTGTCATTTTTTGAGTCTCTGTGTGTGTTTGGGTCTTTGTGAAAGAGTGTTCTATACCAAACTAGTGTGTGTATGTGCTTCAATATTGAGGAGATTTGGATTAACTTGGGATGGCAGGTGGATAATTCAAATTACATGTTTGGGAAATGTTGTACACCAGTGCAAATCTCCTGAACTGAAACCTATGACCTGCTATCCTGCTAGGAGAATGTCTGCTCCAATCCTGGACTTTATAAATGCCGCGGACTCTAGATTTCAGGAAACTAAACCCCAGGACCTTAAAGCACAAGATAGTAAATCTAAGGACGATAGTGCTGAGAAGAAAAACGCCTCAGATACGGATACTGTGGACAGGTTTGACACACAAAACCTCTTGAGTGCTCTCAGTGGGTGTAAATTCTGGGACAGCTTCTTACAATCAAAGGACTAACACCCCACAAACTGGGACTTGAATATTTAAATGGTCTCTCTGATGGTTTTATGTTTCCATGTTCCTGTGAAAGGAACATGTTCTCACACTGTCATGTGGTCTGTCATAAATCCCTTACATACTTTATAGCTGCTTTCCCTGTCTTCACATGTAATGGTGTAATTTTGTTACTAATTATTTTTTTTTTTTATTATTATTTGAACCTCATTCAGTTTTTAAAGAGTCCCCTACAATTAACACATAATTGTGTGTTTTCATCGATATTGATATTATATCCAAAGATCTGAAATTGCCTAAAAACAGAGGAATCCAAACTGTTGTGAGGTTCTTAAAGGTGGATGGGGAACATTTTCACAGAGTCAATCTAGTGATGTGGCTGATTCCCGTTGTAACTGCTCTCTGTCGATACCTTAGGATGTCCTTCTCATCCAACCTAAACCACTACGGCATGGTGCATGTAGCCAGCGTCAGTGACGTTCTGCTTGACACATCCTTTACGCCACCTTGTCAGCGCATGGGAGCCATGGTCGCGTTCCGCTCCTTCCAGGAGTTCACCAGGTCAGTCCTTGTGTATGGGTCTTAACCTTGATGTATTCCGTTGGTAGGTGAAGATGATATTGCAAGTGCGATTCATTGCATGTATGGTTTCTCTCCTCTACAGGAACATAAACGACGTGTTGAGCTGCTTCTCTGACTCTCCGCCATCAAGTCCCACCTTCCCAGAGGGAGGTAATCCTGTCCTGTATGGCGAAGAGGACAACAAGGTGAGAACAGTCGCCAGGTAGTCATTAACCGGTGTGGCTGTGTACCTTAGAATGAAATGTGTAATTGCTTTGTCATCCAGAGCGTGCAGGACGAGCCTATCCATATCCTGAATGTGGCTATAAAGACCGACAGCGACATTGATGACGACGGCCTGGCAGCCATATTCCGAGATTTTACTCACTCAAAGGTGAGAGCCCTCACAACAAGGCTTTTGTGTCTCTCGATTTCAGAATTGACAGTTCCTTTTTTTTTTATGAGATGGCTCAGAAAGATCTTTTTATCTAGCCAATTTTTGCCTCCCATTCCAGAAATCTATGCTGTTTGAACATGGCATCCGTAGGCTGACTTTCCTTGTGGCCCAGAAGGTGAGCTAGTTGATATTTACTAAGTCAACTACCTTTCTCCACAATGAGCTGCCTTGCATGTCACTAATTCAGCAGTTCTGAAAAGCATCTCCAAACATTTTCTGCAAATGAAATGAATTGTTCTGCATCTTGTAATTACTAATACTTCATTACTCTGTTTGTATGGAAAGACATTGTTACATTTATATATTATAATAATTTGCACTTGGAATTTAGCTGCTTTTCCTGTTTCTCTGTATCTCTTTCTGCATGCCATGCTTTTGCTTCATGATGACAGGATTTCAGGAAGCAAGTCAACTGTGAGGTGGACCAAAGGTTTCATGTAAGTAGAGGAAGACAAAAGAAAATGAGGACAGGGGGCTCTTTTGATTTGATTTATGGGACAAGTACCAATGAATTTGGTAGGGTAGATCAATGAGCTTCAAGACAGTAGGGCTGGGACGAAATGCTTTTGCCCCGATTGCATTCTTTCACGATACCTGGGTGCCAATTGGATTTGTATTGCGAAAATTTTATTCCTTTTAACAAAAACAAAAGCTATATAATACACTTCTAGAGACAATATATCATTAGACATTTCTAAAAACCATATTGTCTGCATTTTCTGCTTTCGCTCTGCTTTGCTAGAAACGGATATGATGTAGTTGCCGTCGGCTGTGCCGTATAAACAGACCATATTTAGGTCAATAATTGGTAAAAAAAATTAATTATTTTAAAAAATCAATTCTGGGGGGAAAGAATCAATTTTAAAAATCCTCACAAAAAATCCTGATGCATACGATGTTTGATTTTTTTTTTTTTTTTTCACCCCTAAAAGACCCCTAATCTTCCTCCATGGATTTTATTTAGCAGTGACTGTTTGATTTAATTCAATTTTATTTATCATATCAAATCATCACAAGAGTTATCTCGAGACACTTTACAGATAGAGTAGGTCTAGACCACACTCTATAATTTACAAAGCCCCCATAGGGAAAAACTCCCTATTAGGAAGAAACCTCGGACAGACCCAGGCTCTTGGTAGGCGGTGTCTGATCTTTCCATTATTAGCCATGGGGTTCTGCAACTCTCTGATTTCAACAGAAAGCTCATTTAACTCTGTTGCATCAGGGTAAATAAAGGAAACATAACCCACCATTGTACTGAATCAATACGTTTAGGATTACCCACCGTTTTTAGAGCTCCAGTTTAAATGTGTCATTAAAGCCCCAGAACCATGAACTCATTGCACAGATATTGTCACCATGTAATGCCAATTGTAAGTGCCTTGCAGTGATGTGAGCACACACTTGCGTGAATAGCAAGGCAGGAATTGAACCCTCAATCACGGCAGTTTGGTGATTATGCTGTGTCAATTGTGCTGTAGTACACAGGGCTGTATTTATCGCGCCACGATGGACCATTCAAAAGAACACCCACTAACATTTAAATGATAATGACAGGGATGTAGAACCGGATTACATTTTGAGAAATGCCCAGTTCTTTCTGTCATTTTTGACAATAGGCTTTGATTTTTCTTTTGATGGCACAACAGTCTCTGATGAGAGCTAATCACGCTAACTCGTGTCACCATCATTATGTGGCCCTTGTTACAGGGAGGGGTTTTTCACTAGTCTCCACCATTCTGCATGGTCATCCACTTTATTGTAGAAGGTGAATGTGATACGTAATCACAGTGCCACATCATGGCTGTGGAGGTTTCCAGTGTGTGTACTATTATAGTCCCCTTGTTATTGTGCAGGCTGTGAGCTGATGAGAGCATCCCCAATCGGTCTGGCATTGTTTTGGCAAGTGGGACACTTCATCTGATAACGTCAAAGAGGGCTACCAGGCATTATTCAGGGAATCAAACGTCTCTGAAAAAAGGAAATGTTTTATTCATTAGCATAGTGACTGGTGCTATATATATATATATACAGTCTATTACCATTATTATGTCAGCTTGCTGTCTGAGTGAATACACAGTGATTTTCTGATAGATAAATGACAGCAGTAAAGGAGCATACGTCCCATTGCATGTAGAGCAAGGTCCCTATCATCACTGCATAATACTCCATACTTACTGGTATAACAATTTTAGCAAAGCCCAGCTTAGCTTATTGACACCTGCTGTGATTAGGTTTATAGTTAATACATGGCTAACTGATTTTGGTGTTCTTAACACTGCTGTACTTTATAGCCATGGTTTTTTCCTATGGAGACAATTGTTGATTTTTTTTCTTGCTTTCTCTGTCTCACTATCCTCCATTCAGAGAGAATTCCCCAAATTTTTCACATTCCGTGCAAGAAACAAGGTGGGTGTCTACATATTTCAAACCATGTGTCAAATTATCACTTTTAACGGTTTTCTGAATGGAAAAATTAGTGTTTGCTGATGTAGAAATGGCCTATTGGACTATGGTCTATTGAAAAGATAAAGGGATACCCACATGCATCAAATTATTGTGACATTGCAAATTTACCCACACATTTCAAAATACAACAGATTGATTGACTTTCCTTTGACTGGGAGACCATTCAAAACTGTGCTGTGGTTATAGGAAACAACTTTTCACCCCCCTGGCAGTGCTGACTTTCACTCTATCACAATCAGTGATGGCTCTTCCTCTCCGTTACCCCTGATAGTTTCACTACAATGACACCACCAAAACTCATTAAAGTAATGAACTCTTAAATTATGTCTCCCATTTAAGAGAAATGACACCCATTAGCAGCTTTCTGAGATCGAGATTACCCATAATTTCATTTACTTAATACAGTGTGTGGCTCACAGGCATCTTTTTTACTCTTACATCAACTCTGTGCTCCTGAAATTGCCAATTTGGACTTCTTCTGTTAATGGAGGAGATAATGGCAGGGAAGCCTAACTCGTAAAAAAGTTTTCCAGGAAAGTCTTTGAGCATGTTCATTTAAAAAGGTGTAGTTTTTGTGTTTGTGATTCTGTCCGGTCTGTTTCTCAATAGTTTGAGGAGGACAGGATCTATCGTCATTTGGAGCCGGCACTAGCTTTCCAATTGGAGCTCAACCGCATGCGCAATTTTGCCCTAAGTGCCATCCCATGTTCCAACCACAAGATGCACTTGTACCTGGGTGCAGCCCGTGTGGAGGTGGGCACAGAGGTTACGGACTACCGTTTCTTTGTGCGAGCCATTATCCGCCACTCCGATCTGGTCACAAAGGTAAGACGATGGGGGAACAACTGTTGCGCTCCCTTTTTTTAAGTTGTTTTCAAAGGGTTTGGATTCTCCAACACAGTTCTGTATGTCCTTTTGTTTGATTTACACATTAATCGTACCTGCCCCCAATGACAGTTTTTTTTCTTCTTCTGTTGCTTCACTAGGAGGCCTCTTTTGAATACCTTCACAATGAGGCAGAGCGTCTGCTGCTGGAAGCCATGGATGAACTGGAGGTGGCTTTCAACAACACAACTGTACGAACTGACTGCAACCATATCTTCCTCAATTTTGTCCCCACAGTCATCATGGACCCATCAAAGGTTTGTGAAACTATCACACACACACACACACACACACACACACACACACACACACACACACACACACACACACACACACACACACACATCTCTGATACGCAGTCAGACCAGAGCTCACTGTGTTATTAATGAGTTTGCTTTCTCTACAAACTTCAGATTGAGGAGTCTGTGCGCTCCATGGTGATGCGTTACGGGAGCCGTTTGTGGAAGCTGCGTGTCCTGCAGGCCGAACTGAAAATTAACATCCGCCTGACTCCAACTGGAAAGCAAATCCCCATCCGCCTCTTCCTCACCAATGAATCAGGCTACTACCTGGACATCAGCCTGTACAAGGAGGTCACTGATTCCCGAACGGGACAGGTGGGGCCCAAAGACCGACAGGTGGGGCACTCATGCATCTTCCATCTCATCTGCTTATTGTCCAGTCGCTGGCAAAAAACTTCAGCTCCATCCTGGAAACCTCAGCTCCCAGAATGCAATTAACAAGTCTAGCCTTGTCATTTTTTTAATCCAGTAAAATTTCAAAATTCTGGCTTTAAGATTTATTGAGTTGAAGTAAAGATCCAGTATGGTGTCGGGCCCTTAGCCTGGTGGACAATTATTTTAGTAATATCCTTTGACCACGCAGCTGATCAGGTAAGTAACTCTTCACCTAGCCATTCATCCATCTGTCCATCAACCATCCATCATAGTAAATCTATCGATTAAAAAAACATTTCCAGTGAAATGTTATCCCATCAGCTCCAGCAGAATGTGAGAGTATTTGAGTTTGGTTTCTATTTCAAGATTCTAAACATGGTTGAGAAAAAAAAGAACTTGAGTTTAGAATAAGTCTAATAGCAAGATGATGTGGGTGTCAGTGTGGAGTGGAATGCTTTTGGTATACGACATGCTGAGCTTTTTTTAAGGTGTTGTGGGCATAATTCCGCAAAACAGCTGTGATTGGAAGTGTCTGCATCAAACATACCTGCACTTACAACATTGCAGCACTTAGGATAGGTCACAAGTAAATGGTTGTGTCTGTCTGATGGCCCTGATAATGTATGATGACAAAGCCTGATGTTCTCTCTAGATTTGTGCCACTTCCTGTGTACGTTGCTCCGAGTTGTGCTTCTGTGTGAATGTGTTTATAGTGTATAGAATAAGGGATTGGTGCGTCATATCCTTTGTGTTGGTTAATGCTGTAGCAGTGGGTATGACCGATGCTCATTATCATCATCATTCTCAAATCATAATGGTATTTCGGCAAGGTGGTAGAAGAGGTAAGTATATCTATAAAAAAGTAACTATCTCTGTCCCTCTTCGTTCAGATCATGTTCCAAGCATATGGCGACAAGCAGGGTCCGCTGCACGGCATGCTCATCAACACCCCCTATGTGACCAAGGACCTGCTGCAGTCTAAGCGCTTCCAAGCGCAGTCTCTGGGCACCACCTATGTCTATGACTTTCCAGAAATGTTCAGACAGGTACAAAACAACAACGAATAACTCATCTTGACCGTTGTGCTTGGGTTATGCTTAGAAATACTGATTGTCCAAACAATGTTGATGGAATAACTTTTGAATTTATCTTTTTCCCAGGCTCTGAAAAAGCTGTGGCACTCATTCCAGGCCTTTGCCACCTTACCCAAATGCCCTCTTCCTTCTGAGCTGCTTACCTTCACAGAGCTGGTTCTTGACGCCCAAGGCCAGCTGGTGCAGATGAACAGACTGCCAGGGGGCAATGAGGTCAGTTATTTTAGTTTAATGCATAAATACAGACATAAAAAACATAAATAGTACTCATTTACTTTGACATGACCTTTTTTGTCTATCTACCTCTTTCAGAATGTGCAATATTGTTGTATGGCAATGCTTAATGCATTATTGAATGTGGTTTAAGAAAGAATACCTATGTCTGGCAATTCTATTTATGCCAAGCAGAAAGTGCTGCAGTCTGAGTCAAATTAATTAAATTGAATAGAAATAGAGTATTTACAGTGTATTTATCTTACAATATTTAAATAGAAATATATATTGTGTTAAAGTGCCTCTGTTCTGTCTATCCAGATTGGTATGGTGGCATGGCGGATGACCCTGCGTACTCCAGAATATCCAGCGGGGCGTGAGATCATCGTCATAAGTAACGACATCACACACAAGATAGGCTCATTTGGGCCCCAGGAGGACTTGTTGTTCCTGCGAGCCTCAGAGATGGCACGAGAGAGCGGCATCCCCCGAATCTACATCGCAGCCAACAGTGGTGCCCGCATTGGGCTGGCAGAGGAAATCAGACACATGTTCCATGTTGCCTGGCAAGATACAGCTGACCCTTATAAGGTCAGTAATATATTCCTAATTGTACTAGTGATCCCTGAATGTATTTTCCCCATAATGGATGTCATTACTTCAGACAATGACTGGCTTTTATTTTATTTTTTATATATATATATATATATATATATATATATATATATATATATATATATATATATATATATATATATATATATATATATATATATATATATTTTATTTTTTATTTATTTTTGTGTGTGTTTTGCATCTGTATCATTGTCTGTCATAACTAAGCAGTCATTGCTATATTTCCCTGCAGGGTTTCAAGTATCTCTACCTCACACCTCAGGACTACAAGAAAGTTTCCGCCTTGAACTCTGTGCATTGCGAACATGTGGAGGATGAGGGAGAATCCAGGTACATCTTTTTATTACTCCTTTGTACGTGAGGAAATAAGTCTGCAAGATGCTGTAGTATCAGTCAAATACGCACATCTTCACATATTAAAGCCTATGAGATTATCACAGAGGTGACAATTAAAGGAAAAGCTATTGGACGGTCACATCCAGCTGTCAGTAAATGTATGTGTTCCCATGCAGGTACAAGATCACTGACATCATTGGAAAAGATGAAGGGTTGGGTGTGGAGAATCTGAAAGGGTCTGGAATGATTGCTGGAGAATCCTCTCTGGCTTATGATGAGATCATCACCATGAACCTGGTAGGACTGAAGTGGGCACACTGGTGTACAAAAAACACATGCATACACGTAGCCTTAAGCTGTACACTGATCTTTAGAAAGCAAGGACTTGCTCAATACAAAGAGTTGATTAGCATGCAAGCCTTAACATGATTGTCTTGACCTATAGGTCACATGCAGGGCCATAGGGATTGGGGCCTATCTGGTGAGGCTTGGACAGAGAACCATTCAAGTGGACAACTCTCACATTATCCTTACTGGAGCTGGAGCACTCAACAAGGTAAACGTGTCTACCATGTAAATTAATGTTTCAGTACAATTTTTTTTTTTTTTTTTCAAGGATAACCTTTTTTTTTTTTTTTTTTTTCAAGCATTTTTAAATTGTGTGATTGTGTGCAACCCTGAATAAGCACAATATTAGTTATCTTTAAACTACTACTACTGTAGTATGTATTTTTCTTTTTTATAATACATTAACAGAAACTGCATATTCTGAAATGGGCTTGACAGGGTAGTGTGTGTGTGTGTGTGTGTGTGTGTGTGTGTGTGTGTGTGTGTGTGTGTGTGTGTGTGTGTGTGTGTGTGTGTGTGTGTGTGTGTGTGTGTGTGTGTGTGTGTGTGTGTGTGTGTGTGTGTGTGTGTGTGTGTGTGTGTGTGTGTGTGTGTGTGTGTGTGTGTGTGTGTGTGTGTGTGTGTGTGTATATCAAAAGACGAAATCAGAAAAGTGTACAATGATTTTGATGCTGTTCCAACTCGGCGATCAGGCCTCCTCCTGCCTCGTTCTGTTCTACTAGGACCTACCTCTCCGGTCCCAGCCATACGCCTGCCTGCCACTCATAGTGGAATAATTGAAAGTGAACCATGAAGTTATATTTGCATAGAAATAGAGTGGCATGCCGGGGGCTGCAGTGCAGGACACCCATATCATTTGTTTTTAATCGAAATGAAAAGTTTTGCTGAGGCAGATTGTTTTTCTGCATGCAGTTGATTGGTGTGTGTGTGTGTGTGTGTGTGTGGTGTGTGTGTGTGTTCTCACGCTTCACTACCTCCTCCTGTCTTGCTTTCCATTCTCTGTCCTTGTCAATGCATTACGACGACTCTGTTTGAAATTAGATGACAGATCGCAACATGACAAATCATGCAAATGGCCCCATGATGGCATTCCTATTTGCTGGAATCTCACTTGTCTTTAGATGCCCCCACTGTTTAGCTCCATTTATGGAAGTAGACTCATCGTAATGTTAACTGACAAGTGTCAACAATGTGCAGGTGATGTATTGCAATATATACGTTGTTTACAATCGATTGTTTGTTTGTATTTTAAAATAGCACTGATTTCACCAGTGACACGGGCATGAAATGTGTATTTTTTTTCTGCCTTTTTATCATGTGGTATACTAGCTATTAACTGAAACTTAATGGAGAGCAGGAGGCTGCCACCCAGAGATCATTTCATTAACTGCTGGAAAGCTCTCATATTTTCATGGGGAGTGGATAGTAACTACTAGCATAAATACCCCAGTGAGCCATTACATCCAGTTCGCCCCTCATTTTCTTCCTCACAGTCATCTCCCTCTGTTCCTCCTCCTATATCCCCTCCTCTTCTCTCTGCTGTGGAATCTTAATGAAGCCGGAGATGGCCAGAGGCACAGGGGTTTTGTGTATGTCAAGGTGACTGCAATGTTTCTTGGGGCCGCAGGCTTTCCTGACAGCTTTAGGAGAGTGCCCTAGATTTGTAGCCAGATACATAACCATTAATGGTAATAAAGAAGGTAAATGATGGCTGAAAAGGTGAGAGCTGAGGGTAGGGATTGAGCTCCTCTCTGATTTTTATGGAACCATGTCAGGGCCCTGCCACCTGTTCTATGCTGCCTATGAAAATAGGGTGGGATGGGAGTGAGATTTTATGGCTTCAGGTTGGCATAAGGGCAATTTTGAAGGTAAAAGTACTTTGGTGGCTTCCATCTCACCCTTATACAACACCCTCTATCACAACTGGTAGATGGATATATAGATATATATTCAGAATGCACATGACAACATAAAGGGATGTAAGCCAGTTGAATTAATTGAGTGTTTTGGATGAGAAAGGGCATGTGTTAATTTACGCCGGCTGTTAGAAAATCCCCCAGGAAGAGTGGCATGTGCTGCCACCCACCTGTGACGGCCGTGGTAGAGAGATTTCTGGCTGCCGATCACCTGTATTGACAAGGCAGTGGGGCCATGAAATGCAGGGCCCCCTCCGGTTACCTGGCATGTCTGCCTTTGTGCGATCTCATTGATCCACAGCTCCCCACACCAGAAGCCTGGTGACAACACCACCTGTTATCGGCCAGGATTGCACAACATGAGCACCGGATTAACCCTGTTGGCTCCATTGGAAGCCAGAGAGAGAGGAGGCTTTTAAAGGGTGAATCCACGAGAAATTAAATTGGGCAGAAAACCACTGCTCCAGTTTTCAAGCAGCTTTTAAAAGAGCCATGCTTCTGCACATTGCTGCTGCAATGTGACTCTGTGTGATGTATCCTCAAAAGCCTTGTTTGCTATCATGGTACATGCCTAAATAGCCAGAATTAAATATCAGGCAGTCTGGGATTCAACAGAAAAGTATTATTTTTATCATTATTTTCTCCTTTTGGCCTGATTTAAAAAATAAATAAAAAAATCAACACCTTGGTATTTTTCTTACAACAGGTGCTGGGCAGAGAAGTGTACACATCAAACAACCAACTTGGTGGCATTCAAATCATGCACAACAATGGTGTGACCCACTCTACTGTTTGTGACGACTTTGAGGGAGTCTTTGCGCTTCTGCAGTGGCTGTCCTACATGCCCATGGTACAGTAATGTTTAGCTGTTGTTTTTAATAGGATGTTGCTTCCTACATCTGTGTGATAAATGTCATTATCCAAATGTTTAGAGCTATGTGGCTTTTTTTCCTTGTAAAATAAAGACATTTCCTTTCTTCAGTGTAAATCTAGTCCAGTGCCCATCCTCAATGCCAAGGATCCCATAGATCGTCTGGTGGATTTTGTGCCTACAAAGACTCCGTATGACCCTCGCTGGATGCTAGCAGGACGTCCCAGCCCAAGTGAGTGTCCAGTCAATGTCCATTTAGATCTTTTAATGGAAACTTGTTCATTCTTGTAGCAAGGTAGGTACAGAATAGTGTAGCTGACTAGTTCTGGTAAATACTGTTTGGGTTGGGTACTGTTTAGTAGTTCTGTGATGCCAGATCTTTAAAAAGTAAGTTAGAATTTATTTTTAACAAAACATTTTGCTTACTAAGTGATTACCCTGGTGTCATCCTTATTCCTCTCACATTCCACCACTACTTGGTTGAATTTTCATAATCGATTCATAGTTCAAGTCCTTTATCAATTATTAAGCAAACGTGAAACATTTGCTTCACAGTTTTCTCCCTTCTTAGGATTTTCCACTTTTCTCAGTTGTTAAATTACTGTAAATTAAATATCTATGTGAATATAAATATCTTAATTATTTCTGATTGTTGATTGGACGAAAAAAAGCAAATCTGTGACATCAAATTGGGCTCTGGGAAACTATTTCTAATCATCCGATTTAATCAATAATGAAAACAATTGCTAGTTGCAGGCCTGTACTGTACATTCAGCCTTATATCCATTCTCTGCCCAGGAAATGGAACAAATGGTCGCTACATCAGATACTGAGTTGCACTTAAAGTTGTATTGCATTACATAGCATTCTGATTGTAACTTTGATGATGATTTATATACTTTCACTTTTGTCCATTTCCTCTACTAATCATTTTTATTCAAAATGCTTCATCAGCAGTTGTAAATAGCCACACTCCCATTTGTGTGTGTGTGTGTGTGTGTGTGTGTGTGTGTGTGTGTGTGTGTGTGTGTGTGTGTGTGTGTGTGTGTGTGTGTGTGTGTGTGTGTGTGTGTGTGTGTGTGTGTGTGTGTGTGTGTGTGTGTGTGTGTTATTTATAAAGTAAATATAAAGATTCATCATTTAATTCTAATCTCCTGGGTTAAAGGTTGAAATAATTAATTACTAGAGGGACTATTAGGAAACCAGTAGAGAAACAGTGAAGTCTAACAGCATGATGCTAAAGGCAAGATCAAGATAGCACCAAAAATGGATCTGGTATGTTTTACACTGCAGGTCAGGACTGAGCAGGTACCACATCAGTGTAATTACAGCTTGGGACAGCAAAGAGATTGGGGGGACCGTGTGGGAAGCCAGTCAACGTCTCTGGTAGTGATGAGTGGCGAGGCTTAATTGAATAGTAACCTCGTAGGCTGGGCATGTTTCTCAGGGTGTGCAGGCCGAAAAAGAGCTGAAAAAGCCTCCTTCTGCAGTCATCCATCATGGTTTGCTGCTAAGATTACAGATTCTTTGTAGCAAAAAATACACAACCTCAGACACTACGGAAGTGTTTTCAGAAAATTGAAAACTTAACTCCACATACTTTCCCGTTTCACACTCATTCTCTGTCGTACTACCCTCACTCCTCTCTGTATATACAGCTCAAAAGGGGACCTGGCAGAGTGGCTTTTTTGACCAGGGCTCCTTCATGGAGATCATGCAGCCATGGGCTCAGAGTGTGGTGGTAGGCAGAGCCAGGTAAGTGTCCCACTAGAACACAAAACCATGATGACACACAGCCAATAATGAATTTGCGCTATAAATGTAGTCAAGGTGTTTTGTAGATGTCAGCGCTAAATGGCCTCTCTCCACAGACTGGGTGGGATACCTACCGGAGTGGTCGCCGTGGAAACCAGGTCAGTGGAGCTGTCAATCCCAGCCGATCCAGCCAATTTGGACTCTGAGGCGAAGGTAAGGGGTCGCTTAACGCTTACACTCGAGCATGAGCTGGCATCCAAGTATTTCGACATTTACAGACACCCAAGTACTGATGCTGATTTTCTGGTTTGTATATTTAGATCATCCAGCAGGCAGGGCAAGTGTGGTTCCCAGATTCTGCTTTCAAAACAGCCCAGGCCATTAAAGATCTGAACAGAGAGGGCCTACCTCTTATGGTGTTTTCAAACTGGAGGGGCTTTTCTGGAGGAATGAAAGGTACTTCTGCTTCTACGGCAGTCACTCTGGGATGAAACCCATTCAGTATCTCATATGAAATGCTCTTTCTTAGATATGTACGACCAGGTGTTGAAGTTTGGGGCCTACATTGTGGACGGGCTAAGGGAGTACAAGCAGCCCGTACTGGTTTATATCCCCCCCCAGGCTGAGCTGAGAGGAGGATCCTGGGTGGTTATAGATCCCACCATCAACCCCCGTCACATGGAGATGTACGCTGACAAGGACAGCCGGTGAGTTGGACTGAAAAAGGGCAGATTGAGGATCATCTTTAACCAACCACCTTTGTTCACTTAAATCATTCTTGTCTCCAGAGGTGGAGTTTTGGAGCCTGAAGGAACAGTGGAGATCAAATTCAGGAAAAAGGACCTGGTGAAGACAATGAGGAGAGTGGATCCGATCTACATGGGCTTGGCTGAAAAACTGGGTGAGTTCTCCACTTCAACTAATTATAGCTCTTTACGGGCGTCTCTGTCCCCCTCGGCCTTGTCCTCATTTTAGTATGGAGCTATATATCAGGCGGGAGCATGTGTGCATTCACTGTCGTTCTTCATTTGGTGTCGATTGTATCATCTTCACTGCACTCCCCCGGGAGACGTGTCAATCACAGCCTGCTCGGATCAATCACCAGCTCTCCTGTATCTCCTGCACAGCCTATTGATTTCCTCCAGGCTCGGAGCAACTGTGGTTCAATGCTGTTTAGGCTTTGCGCTTTTGGCGAACTGGTGGAATGGAGGGTAACTGGGGAGGGTTTGAGAGCTTACAGATTGGAATTGACAGAAATCAGTCTTTGGTGACAGCAGCCAGGGGTTTTGGGGGAGCTCCAAAACAAAATGCTATTAGCGGGTGTTAAGTCACCGCAGCATTGCTCACGTAGAACCTGATTTGATGGCAATAGAACTAAAAGGTGCATCGCTTCTATTGGACTCCCTCCAGATTGTTTAGAATTGGTCTGAAAGACACCAAATTGTTGGAAATGTAAGACAGAGGATTACTTCATGTCCTATGGTCCTGTGATAAGGTCCAGGAATTTTGGACATGATAACCTATGTCTGATTCCAAGTTCCATTCAACCCAGGGTTATTTGCTCTGGGAGCTTGGTCCACTCCAGACCAGTTTAATGATAGCCAGACATATTCTTTTAAAGTGCTCATATTATGCTTTTTGGCTTTTCCCTTTTCCTTTTTGTGTTGTATATCTTTTTTGTGCATATTATAGGTTTACAAAGTGAAAAAGCCCAAAGTCCACCCCAAAGGGACTTAACCATCTCCAACAGAAAACACTGTTCACAAACTGCTCCAAAGAGCTCTATTGTAGTCCAGCCTTTACTTCCGTGACCAACGCTCGTCACTTTGTAACACACGTTATAATGCTCGCCTAGCTGCTAGCGTAGCACGCCCTCATACTCTGCTTCTGACTGGCTAGTAGTCCTTACCTAGCTACTGCACATGTGCGACTCCCGACAAAGATGCAACAGAAGTGCGATGCCTCACCCTGTAGCTAAAACAGAGAGCTCAACACAAAGGGTGAAAAGAGGAGCTGCAGCAATGTGCAGTACATCAAAAATATGGTGTTTTTTGAGAATTAAACCACATAAACCTATTCTGGTACAACTTCTAAATACAATTATGAACCCAAAAATGAGCATAATATGAGCACTTTAAGAGGATGGAGGATGGGTGCCGGGAGTGGGCTTGTAAAATTTGTTTGTTTTGCGAGTTGTATGTTTTGTATTTTGTTTAAAAAAAATAAAATAAAAATTGTTAATCACA
Source organism: Perca flavescens (assembly GCF_004354835.1). NCBI lineage: Eukaryota > Metazoa > Chordata > Actinopteri > Perciformes > Percidae > Perca > Perca flavescens. The sequence goes on from NC_041343.1 coordinate 11,841,481, forward strand.
AAGGAAAGAGAACTATAAGGAAATGCCAACTATCATACTGCTATGGGAGGATATCATTTTTGTCTTTCACACCTAAACGTAAACAGTTTTCTGAACATATTGGCAAGAACTGCAATTTCTCATCCATATACTCGGCTTGTAATCAAAACCTTCAGGCACATGGCAGTCAGTTTTGGGCAGATGATTTGACAGCAGTGTTTTATGGGTTTGTTTGCCAACAGGAACACCAGAGCTGAGTCCCCCTGATTGTAAAGAGCTGGAGACCAAGCTGAAGGAGCGCGAGGAGTTTCTCCTGCCTATCTACCACCAAGTGGCTGTGCAGTTTGCAGACCTCCACGACACCCCAGGTCGCATGCAAGAGAAGGGCGTAATAACGGTGAGCACTTCTTGCAGGCATGTATTGCTACAGTGCGAGTGTGCAGTATGTGAATAACGTGAAAAGCCCGCAGGGGAGTATCAGTCTGGCTGCACCTGCCTAGTGACTAATGTTTGGTCTCACCAGGCTGTGAGACTCGTCGTCATAATTATCTCATGATGACCCTGGTCAATCACCTCAGAAACCACAGAGCAGCCTCAGGCAAACCCCATCCCATCCTGTGCCTTCCCAGTCCCATCTTTCAAATACAAACATACACACGCTCGCTTTGACTGCCATCCATCTGTGAAAGACCCTTCTGGTCATGTGAACAGTGTATTGTGTACACACAGTATGGACTCCAAAGACTGTACAGGTCTGCATGTTCAACTCGGGTACATCAGCAGATCAATTCGTGATAGTTCTAAATTGACATCCTCAGAAATTCAGTCCACTGTGATGAACACTTGATTTACAGAATAACACATTTCTGTAACACCTATTAGGCTAATTGACAGTGTTAGACTTGGGAATCCACAACAAAATGAAAAGATTCCCACATCCAATTTTCATAAACCTGAATTAGCCCTTTGAATGAAGTGTAAATTGTGTTAAAGCAGACTGTTTTATATTAAGTAGACCTATACGTCATTTTATAAATTCACACACATACCGCATGGGATTATGTAATCAAAATAAACAGCCTTTTTTTTTTTTTTTTTTTTTAATCAAGCTGAATGTACAGCACAGGCCTTTTTGCCAGGTATTCCGTTTTCGTTACAGAGTTCTATGTCATTGTGACGTTCCAGGAGTAGGTTAAGACAGCCAGGAACTCATTCATATCCCCTTTTTATATTCACAAAGAATGAAATGCACTGACTTGTATGGTGACATTTATTAAATTCTAAAATGTAGCTGCATTTAAATGATTGTTTATTTTGTCTTTTACTCAACTCAGGATATCCTTGATTGGCCAACGTCCCGCCAGTTCTTTTACTGGCGCCTGCGGCGCCTGCTGCTGGAGGACACCGTGAAGATGAAGATCCAAGCGGCCAACAGCGAGCTGACAGACGGACAGACCCAGGCAATGCTGCGCCGCTGGTTTGTGGAGGCCGAGGGGACTGTCAAGGTAAAACCTCACCACATACTCGTATGTTTTCTTCTATGTATAGTCTCAGTACTGACTGAGTGGAAATTTTCAAAATCCTTAAGTGATATCCTATTGACTTACAGAGTTTGTAAACTTTAACGTTACTTTTAAGGACGTAAGCTAAGTATTTAAAGTAACATTGATGGACAGTACAATTTATTTTGCTCGCACAGATTTTAAATATATGCTAATACACAAAAAAGTAGTAGTTTACTGCTTTACCTCATGTCAGTTAGACAAAGTTAACCAGTACAGCTTCATTTGAGGGGTCAGTTTGTGGTTCTTTAATACTAGAACTGCCAGAGCCAACGCCATTACACCCAAAACGGCAGGTGTAGCGCAGCTGTTTTTATTTTAGATTTTTGCTGTTTTAGCTCCTGCCCTGACTTTTCCTGAATACCTATTTGACACATGGCTACATCGTAATAATTATAGAACAACGTTTAGAAAACAAAAAAAAACTTCAGTTGCCAGGAGCAGCGCCACTTAACGTTGGTACTCTCCTCCCCAGCAGAATTGATGCATTTGCATAATGGGCGTACGGCACATTAAGGCAATAAATGGGACATAGAAACTCATTTGCACGCCAATATTTACTTATATTCACTTATAATCACTAAGGTATGAAGGCCCACAGTATTCATCCTGTCATATGTGTAAAATATCAAAAATGTTGACCGTTGAATTGAAAGACTCGCTGCGCACGGGAGAGATGGGGAGACGAATATAAATGCTGAGGGGACTCATTGTCGTTCTTTTGTTTGACTAAATGTGATAATGTAATCATTTGCACCGTAAATATATGTCCCATTTAGTTTAATTGCCAAAATAAAAATGCTGAAATTTTATTTCCAGCTTTTTATGTTTTACGCTGCAGGTTATACAACTCTAAACAACTTAAGATAGAACCAAATAGTGCCTTTCTTTTTTTTTTTTTTTTTTTTTTTTTTTTAAATGTAAAGCGATTGTTTTTGCAGATGTTGCTCACACAATAAGAAGCTCACTAAATAGCACATTTTACACTGATAAGGGTACACCAGCTTTGTGTGGGCTCCAGTTAGATAGACTAGCTTTGTATGGTTTGTGGGAGCTGTGTGTGTCTATGCCGCTAGAGATTAACGCAAGCGCTATAGAGATGGAGAAGTATTATGGGATAATGGCCCCTCGGCCAAACAAAAGGATACAGGCGCACTTGGGCGTCGGGTCTGGTAAGGGCAAAAAGGACCATATAATTATTCAGAACCTCTTGCAAAATAAAATCCAAGTCAACGTAAAAGCTAAGAGATTGAATGTGGCCAAAGAACTGCATAGAAAACTAGTGTCCGTTTCATGATTTCCTCAATACACAGAGAATGATTAGAGGTTTCTTTTTATCCAGAAGCTCCTATTCCTTCTCCTCAAGGTGCACCAGCTAAAGAAGTAGTAAGCATTCCTATTAAATCTTGATGATATAATACAGCTGCACTGATAACTGGTAGTTAATAAAAATAAACATCCCTCAGAGATAATGAATAAACGCTGTTCCTTCCGGCCCAGTCTCAGGCTCAGAGGACCAGCCGCAGGGGTGACAGGAGCCGGCCCAACGTCTGAGATCTCCTAAGAAGTGGCCTTCTTGTTAGCTAATATATTATCCCAATCAGGACTGGCTGTCTTAAGCCACAATTAATCACAGCCCTGGCACGTGCAGATAGGAGAGCAACACGCTGTTTCTTAATTAAAAGCAAACAGATTAAAAATGATTAATAATGGCATTAAATGTTCTTGTGGACGTCAAGCAGGACTGTTCATAAAAAAAGGTAAGAGCCCATTAAACCCCTCAGCCCCCCAAATCTTTGCTAAGCCCTCCAGCCTGGCTTTGTTTGGTATCAGAGATGCCAGCACTCATGAATACTAATTTTCCTATCCGGTCCAGTCAACAAGACATCCAGACCGCACTTTGTGCCTGGCCATCTCTTTTGTTGTTATTTATTTGTTGATTCATGATATCTTATATATTTTATTTGTTCGCACGTTGTGTGACGTTAATTCTTTCTTAGGACTTTTTTACATTCCCAATTACATTAAGAAAAAGTGTGATTTCTAAGCCTTATTTATCCCAAAAAAACTACTCTATTGCATTATACAGGCCTATCTGTGGGATAATAATGAAGAGGTGGTGGCATGGCTAGAGAGGCAACTAGCTGAAGAAGAGGGCGCAAGGTCTGTCGTCGATGAGAACATCAAGTACATCCGCCGAGATCACATCCTCAAGCAGATACGCAGGTGATAATTCTCAACTATGCAGCTTTGATGTGGTGAAGAGTAATACAGTGCAACTCATTTTCACCTGTCATTACTCCCATCCGCCCACCTGGCCGTCCCAGCTTTCCTTGCATTATTAGGATGTCGTTTTCTTTAATCTTCCCCTTTTATTTTTTTAGCCTCGTCCAAGCCAATCCAGAGGTTGCCATGGATTCTATAGTGCACATGACCCAGCACATTTCGCCCACACAGAGAGCCGAGGTGGTCCGCATCCTGTCCACAATGGAGACGTCAGCCTCCTCCTAGTGGGAGCCTGGCCTCTCCTCCCCGCCTGGCTGAAGCACGGCTCAGGCCGCAACCACAGCCAAAGGAAGCCCGGCTCAGCCAGACCTGCTCCGGACTGAGACCTGGGCTGGAAACTGAGGCTGGAGGAGCCAACAGGATGGCTCTACTGGTTACTGATGAATTGTTGGCAATGATTCTTACTAAGCAAGGGTTCACATGACTGACATCAGTTATGACGTTTTGTAAATTGTCTTACATGTACGCTAGTGTTAAGATAAATCCATGTATTTGTTTAATGTAAGTGCAATTGAAAATTGACTAAAGAAATATCTAATATGGTCTGTTTGGAGTTTACATAGTTGGCCCAGATGGATGTTTGATACTTCCATGATAATCAGTGGCCTCAACACAACAATACATTTAAAAATGTTGTTGTCATATTTAAAATGCACCTTGGTTTGTGACATATGCTTGTTTAAATTCGCAAGCATTTTGATGACCGACTCGACAATGACAAAACATTGCTGGGGGCATTAGCGATAAAGGGGTTTTTACACTTCTAAATAAGGAGTCCTTAGTTACTGAACAAAGACAGGGAACTCTTTAACAGATCTGGACAGGAGAGCCCAGCAGGGAGCAGGGACAAGGTCCCTTTTAGACCCCGACTGTTTCACAGTTACCCTGCAGTGAGCAACGGGCAGTTCGCCTCACAACAAAACCACAGCTGTCCCGTCTGTTCTCACTCACACAGTACACACATGCTGCTTGAGATGCACTTTACTGCTTACTGTTCCCTCACATTGCACCCAGAATCTAACGGGCCCTGTTTTAACTGCTGCATCTTGCATACATACAAACATGCAAAAACCTTACATGCACAAAGTGTTACAAACAGTAATACACACAGAGATGATAATAGTTAAAATGGGCATTGAGAATGGGACTGTGCAGAGTGGATAACAGCATGTAGTCTGTACTCCCTTGGCTTACTTTTTTTTTTTTTTTTTTTTTTTTTTTTTGGGGGACAACTAGTTTTAGTGTATGCTCCTTAAACAAATTATTACAATTTTATTTGTTTTTTTTAACTAAAGAAATATTTTTGAATCAACAATTGGATGGCTAAATCGTAAAAATGTCTGTTTGTGAAGAAAAAAAAAAAAGACGACTGTTCACTGGTCTTACATGTTACATGTTAAATATGGTGTCTAATTTACACTGTAACCCACACTAACTGTTCTATTTAAAGTTTGTACCTTATGTACATGAAATGTTACTTATATTTAATATTATTTTTTGAAATCAATGTTTGAATCGCATAGTACTTCTCTACTTGAGTTTGTTACTGAAGACAGGCATAGTGTGGCATCTGTATGAGAATAAGAGTACATAGTAACAGTAAAATGCACCCTAATGTTTCAGTCCTGTAGATCATTGCGTCATATATGCTCTGCAGAAAATCCAACTTGAAATTGCTTAGTGGTCCATGCTGTGCCTTTCATATGGCTGTACTGTATTGACATGTAGTCCAGTTTCTTTATAAGTCACTGGTTGGAGAGGATGGAGAACAATCTAAACTGAAGACTCTAACTGTGTGCAAATCTAATAAAGCTTACCCAACAGAGTTTGAAGTGTGTGTGCAAAAACTTTAAAATCTTTATTTTTGTTACATTAAAAAAAGTAAAAAAGACCGTTTTTAACAAACTCAAGTTTCCAAGAATTTGCAGTAATTTAATTTGTCAATTATTTTTATACTGTATATTGATCCTCGGGACAGATAATCACATCACTGGAAGCCTCATTAATTTCAGCAGTCAGAACAAAGTCTATTACTCTGGAGAGACATTTTCTGATTACTCGAAAATGATAGTCTTCCCATTCCTCAATCCACAGATGATTAAAGTGGCATTTTCGCCCTGGCTTTAAAACTTCAACAGTATTAAGGAGGATGAAGCCGATCAAACAAATATTAAGGGATCTATCTCATCCTTTTTTTTTTTTTTTTTTTTCTCATTCTTTCATATCATTCCCTTGGCTCTGTCAACTCTTTTACCATCCTACCAACAAATATGTAAGACAAATTGAGTTGCATGCACCCAATACCCACCACAATTATAGGAGGCCCAATAAGAAAATGAGTTATTTGGTGGTATAATTGGAAATGAGCTTTGCTTGGTCTCTCTGGTCTTCCAGAGGGGTTTGCTCATTTGTGGTGCCATGCTAGGCTGGCTAATTCTTCTTTTAATCACCGACAAACTGCAGAATCAGGCTCCTCCTCAACCACTGAAGTGGAGGGAACGGGAGTGTTTGGTGAAACTTGCAGGAAAAGGCATACTGTTGTCCTTCCTCTATTTACTATTTGGATCAGACGTGTTGATTTATAATGAAATACATTTAGTTACATCATCAATCTTGAAAGGCTTTGTTTGCCTTTTGGTTGGATAAAAGAAAGCACCTACTTTTTAGGTTACAATAAAGGAACTAAGCTGATATTTACAGAATTTAGATTTATTTTTTTTTTTTACTTCCTGATTGCCAGGCCCCAGTGATGAGTGGTTTCAGGCAGAACGGTGACAAAAACAGAGGAGGGAACAGCAAGAAATATTAATGGAAAAAAAGGAGAAAATCAGTGTCTGTGATGAGATTGAAATGGAGGCATTAAGATAGCGCAGAGGGGAGACTCAATCATGCATCTGAGGCAACCATAATTCCACATTTGCGTGTCTCAATGACTTGACAGCACTTGAGAGACAATGCCTGTGACCCAGTTGCAGGATTCCAATTAGCAGGGTGTATGCAACAGTTGAGATGAAAAGAGAACAGGGTCTTTACAGAGCCCCAGGGCTGTCTGATTACTGCCTGAAAACAAGAGTCTTTTGCCTGTGACAAAGAGTAGACCGACACAGAGGGAGTGCCAGGCCCCAGCTGTTCTCATTCTCTCCAGGCTGAGGATTCTTAAGAGCTTATCTCTGTGCGCCTGCATGCTTTTTTTTTTTTTTTTTTACATTTTAACTATATTGGAAAGTGTAAAGCAGGCCAGCAACTCTAAGACACTTTTCAACGTATCATACGAGTTGTGTAACTGTAGGTAGATTTTTCTTCTAAAGCCTTCTAAACAAGTGACCTCTGGGTCAGAAGCCTGAATCTGTTACCTCAAGTCAACCTCATGCAGAATGCCTGTTGTTTCACATGAGCATGTTTTTGGCCTACCTCCAAAATATTTTCAATCTCCAAATGAAGGAAAACTGATGAATAAAGAATTAAGTAAAAACAGTATACATTTCCATACCTAAAGTATACTAAGGCAATAGCATATATGAAGTGTGTTAAATGTAGTATTTTCCCACAATACTTTAGCAATACTTGTATATTATATATTCTGCATTCCCTTAACCAAGTTAAAAGTACCTTTTAATTTAGCAATATTATTAATATGATTTAAATCAAGTTTAGCCAATAGTAGCGTGTGAATGCTATTCAAGGGCGGGTCTTGCCCAGAAGTTGCGTGGGTTCCATAATAACGCCTTTGAAACACACGTTATAATGCTGGCCTAGCTGCTAGTGTGGCTGTGGCATGCCCTCAAACCAAGCTCGTTAGAGCGGAGGTCTAAGGATTAATTTGTTAACATTTAAATAACTTAACCAATGTGAAACGTCTTGCTCCAGACTAGGTTGTGAAGCTGTTTCTGGTTGTTCTGCCTGTGTTTCGGGACCACAATTGGGTTCCAACATTTATGGCCTAGCCGAAGCCATGGTTACATGCATAGACAATATATATATATATAATGGACCAACAGATCCCATTGCTCTGGACGGAGACCAGTGACCATAGTGTTCGATTGGTTGGGGTTAGGCATTTTACCTCGAGTGGTTAAGATTAACATCACTTTCCGGTGAGCGCTGAGCGTTACTGCGCAGCCTGAGAGAGACAATGTAAATGTGACATGAGTAACCTGTCTGAAAGTTGTAAGTCTTCTGGTAGCTGTGCCAAGAGAAATCTCAATCATTCCCAATCTTGCAGAGACGGAGAGCGTAGGTATATGTAAGGAGATAACATGGGCACAGGCTAATTATTGCTAACTAAAATGCTAGTTAACATCAGTAATTAAACTTAAACAGCTAATGTAAGTCAAAACTGCCTGCGAGCTTCTCCTGTACTATACGGTAATTCCACTACTATGCGACAGTAAGTCGCTTGGTTACGTCACAATCGTTAGCCTATTTTTACAAAAAGGTCTGCTACGGAGCCATAACGTGAGATACAAGGTAATGGAGCCTTTTATACATTGTCGTGTTTCTTTAGAAATAAACAATGGACAAATAGATTCTTTAAACACTTCAGATGTAAAGTTATTCGCTGTCAAAGTGACGTCAAAATGAATGGCAGTCAATGGAATGCTAACGGCGGGTGATCGTTTGGTAGCATCAAAATGGCGCCATAGGAGGTTTGAGTTCTGAAGCGAGGCTTAGCCCCTTTGTTACATGCTGAAGCAGGTTTGTTTTGGATCACACTAGCATGCTTGTCAGGGCCCGCCCTACTCTGCTTCTGACTGGCTAGTAGTCCTTACCTAGGTACTGCGCATGTGCGAGAGAGAAATATATGTTCTCAACGGTTTATGTCCTAGTTAAAGTGTTTTAATAATGTTCTGTTAATGTTATGGGTGTGCACTTATGTTATCTGGGTTTTGTATGGTTGAATTAGTGTTCATGTTTATCTATAATTTATTGTTGCACCATGACTGAGACCCGGGTGGGGACTGATGGCTTCTGGGCAGTGAGGAGGTGTTTGGTGGAACATACACAGATTGGAAATCAGTAACTCTGTTTCTATTCTGTTATTTGTGAACTAATGTATTGGCTACATTGTTCTTAAGATTAGATTGTCATAAAGGAAAATACATATTTATATAAACAAATTATTTCTGTAGTAGTGATAAGTAGCCTAATGTTTTATATTAGTAATGTTTCTTTGCACGTTTAAAGGTCCCATGGCATGAAAATGTAACTTTATGAGGATTTTTAACATTAATAGGCATTCCCCCAGCCTGCCTATGGTCCTTGTGTAAAAACTTAAATGGTTTAAGGCAATGGGTTTCCATGAAAATTTCTAGTAAAGTCAATTAATTTGGGATAACAGTGTTAGCTGTATAGTATACCATTTTTTTTAAATTGCTCATTTTAAACACATTTTATTTGTGCTTTAGTGTATTTTCCTCAAGTCTTATAAAACCTGTACTTCTGTAAAGTTGGTTAAGTACTATTTAGCATATAGCTTACATTGTTAATTCAAACTCAATAGAAGCCCATGAGTCAAAAGTTCTTATATCATGAATAAAGTAGTGGTTCAAATTGGTAAATATAGACTTTTGATTTCCAACCAAAATGGTACATATCCAATGCCTACTAGCAACTTACTTTGCATGATAAAGCTAAAGGGTATAAGTTATAAAAGCAGTCCATAGACATTCAATTTAGTACCCAGAACAATGCTGCCATATAGTTTGATCAAACAGTACACGAATGCCAGTCTAGCTGGAATTAATCTGAATCTCTAATGGGAAGTAAAACACTGTTGTCACACTACTGGCTAGCATGATGGTGGTGCCTTGGAGTGAGATTTCCCTATGCATTTCAAGGCTTTTGTGATTTATAATGTTTGATAGACTTAAATGATGAAGGGCAAAACGAATTTCTGAAAAGCAATTTCCATCTATAGATCAAGAAATTAAAATGAATGACGTATTGTATCTTGAATGCGGAGAGGCCAGTGTGCAGAGCTAAAGTCACAGGCAGTGAATCTCTCCAGGGGCAAGAAGGCAGCCTGTCAGCCAGCTGCATGAGAGGCTTAATCTTCAATCTGTGTTTGGAACGTGCCACAGGGGTCAAAGATTACAACACCCTGTGATCATCACCCCATAATGCATACATTCTCATTCTGTCAGAGCTTGGTAAACGTTGGCTGACTAACTGAAGAGGGGGGCTAATTCACAAGCAGACAATCCTTCTGCAGGGAGGAAGAAGCATCAGAACAAGACAGAGGACTTTAAATCAAAAGCTCATCACAGACTAAATGTTTTCAAATGATTTAATCTTGACGCCACTAAAAAATACAGTTTTTATTTTAATAGTAAAACGATCCACCAGCAAAACTCCCTCATCAAATGTCTGTTTTTCATCTTCAGGAGGAAATCAATATTATACTGTAGCTGAGTACACAATAATGAGGTTGCTATTGGTCATCATACTGCTGCTGTCTGTCACTGCTATAACTGCAACATTAGAGTAACATAGCTCCACCAATAGGGACAATTAAATGCAAAAAGCTCCTTATAGCTGTGCATTGCAGACCAGGTGAAGCTGCTCTCTGTACAATGCAGCCACACTTCCCTCCCACTTTCCCTCCCTCCCGTCCCGACATTAACATTCATGGAGCCACTGGAGTGTGGCGAGCCGCGAACATCGAGCCAATGACGAGATGCAGGGATGAGGGTGGATGCCCCCAACCTAAATAGGCTTGTATGAAGAAAGGGAGGGTTGGGGTGTGCTGTGGTTGTGAAGGTTGCCCAGTGTGGGTTTGTGGTAAAGGTCAGCAACAGCAACCAAGGTCTTTGGCCATATATCACAATTATTACTGTAGGTCATTGACTGGTATGGAAATTAGAGGAGCAGTGACAGGTTCACATGGCATGCTGGAAGAGTGGGCAAGGCCAGCAAGAAGTCACTGGTGACTACTGTATCAGTAAAAGTGGCATGGCGTGGCTCTGGGGATGGCATCATCATCATCAGTCTCAGCTGTGCTTACGGCTAATTAACAAATGCTGGCATGCTAAACTAAGATGTTGAGCATGTTAAACATTAGGCGATACCGTTCAAACAACAGGCTAGCATTGTCATTGTGAGCATGATGTTAGCATGCTGATGTTAGCATTTAGCTCAAAGCTAAGAACAGCCTCACAGAGCTGCTGTAGACTGATACAGTCTGGTAAGTAAGCAAACTTTGATTTTGCATGTTCTGTTTGAAATATGTTTGACTCATCTGTACAGAGTTCTAAATAGAAGTGTAGACATTTTACTTATAGAAGTAGATCTCCTTTTTTGTTCCCTAACGCCCATAATCATTTCCTGTTAGGCTATATGAAGGCTAGCACACATTTCTGCTTGTAGTTCACTTGACATACACAAAATGGTACCTTTGTGTATCATATTTGTGTTCCTATGGCTTCAGCATCACCTCCACTTATGAAAGCAAGGATGTTGCAATCTGCAGTTACTGTTGCTAGTTTGAGTTTTAAATATAGCAACTGAAACTGCATTGTCTAATACAAACAGTACATGCACTTTAAGGGAGCGGCAGGCACTCGTGTACTATTATTGTGTTTATTTATTATGTCTTTACCATTTAGCATAAAAATACTGATTGACTGATGGCTTCAAGAGAAGACTATATAAGAACATGCAGCCTGCTACACACATGCAATGCATAGACTACTCATTACAAGTTATGGTACGCACCAAGGTGCTGACTAAAATAGTTTAGCTGAATGCAAACATCAGTCCAGCAGTGGCCCATTTCGAGAGGTGCGCCACATTAAAATGCATGTATTACGGGCATATCAGTGGAGCGTGGAAAGCCTACTCCCTATGGAAATGTTGGTTTACTGCTTCTCATAGGGCCTGTGGAGGGGCTTATTTGTGATCTGTGTCCTCTGGCTCTGAAGGACAAAGGCAGCCAACCAGGGAAATCATTGTGCTTGACAACATTGCATACAGTAGTGTCATCTGACAGCATTGGTTTGAAACATTTAAATCAGACTGATAAAGATGTTATAAGAAGCTGTCCCGCCACCAGAATGGTGGTGCTGAGCTTGATCATACTCTACTGCTGCAAAAATTGCTTCTATTTTGCAGTCTTGTTGACCTGCATATGGTGTGGCTTTGGATTGCAAGAAGGCCTACATTTCAGGTGAATGTGCTTCTAATGTAGCTCTTATGTGTGGTTAGATTCAATTAAGCTACTAGCTAAATGTATTTCCTTAACTTAGTGCTGTAAAAGCTTGCTGCTTACTGGTAAAACAAACTGAAGAAGGCAGCTTTCACATGCTACACAAAAGATCATAGGAGCACAAAGCAGTGGAGATGTGGACTTGGCAAAAATAGCATAGCTGATGAACCCCCCTTCTACCCTGGTTGTCGTCAACCCCATTACACACACACACATTTTGCAGAGCAGAGCCTTTTTACACATGAATATTACGCGCATGATTGCGACTGAGAGAAGCAGCAGCCTTCTGTGTGTCTGTCTCATGTCTTTGTCTCAGTGTTCCTATACAACACACAAAGTGATGTGAAGGAATTCAGCGTGGAGAATGTGTAGCATTGTGCAAAATCAATTGGGGCCAAATACCTATTTCAGGAGATTATTTTGCATTTTCCTTTTTCTTTGCAATGTAAAGCACTTGGTGACAACATCTTTTGTCAAGACCAAGTTTATGAATACAGACTGGTAGTGATGAACATCTTGTAATTATGTGTTTAGGTTATCACAAGCAATATTGGCAGTTGTTGGTCAGTTACCATTAGTAGTGTGGAATGTTACCGTCTTATCAATTTTAAATTATCAAAACATTTTATGCATGGGAAACTATGTCAACAATAATGCCAAGCTTTACCAGGGTAGATCACAGATAACTGAGAATATGTCAAATTTAAATGCATTATATTGTCATCATACTTTCTAAAAAATTAGCCTTGGCTTTTGTGAGTGAATTACTTGTCAATATCTATAACACAGCACTTGGCCTTGCAGATTAAGCACTGCAGGAGAAGAAAGTAGGTGGGGAACACTCATGATTCTGTCCTCTTCAAATTTAATCAAAAGTACTCTGACGTGCTGCAGCCCCCTCCCTCTCTTTCATAATAATGGGCCGCTAAAAATTCAGGAGGCAGGCTCCACATCAATCACTCGCCAGATTTGAGTCCAATGCAATAAATATGTAAATGAGAAGAAGCCAATGTCTCGTAGCTTTGAGATCAGCGCAGGGAGAAAAAAAGGAAAAAACTGTATTAATTGCCCATGGCCAGAGGAATCCTATTACTGTGGGCATTGATTATAAAATTGTATGTGTGAATGATTTTCATGCAGAAAGTGGACTACCAAGCCTAGAGCAAAAAGTGAAGAAAGACTCAAATTAGCGAATAGGGCCACATTTTGGAAGTGACTCAAAGGAAACAGCAACGACCAAAAAGGCAACTTGAAGTTCAAATAAAATTTAGATTAGGAAATGAAAAGGATTTATATCTGAAATTACAATAAAGTATTATCCAGTCATAATATTTGTCCAATTGTTTAACTGTACGTACTTTTAAAATCTTTTCTCAGGTATTATATTTTTCCATTTCTCAGTTTTTAGGTAGTCAAACTCACAGGGCAACCTAGGAGATTTGGGCACAGGATATAATTTGTTTTTTCATTCAATGGCAAAGTCCCTTAGTGTGGTGCCCTAATAGACTCTCCTCTGTAAGATAGTTTATATTTGTCCACACTAAATGAGAGACAACAAGGACAAAAGCCTTCGTATGGAGAACTCTTATGTTTTATACTCACTTTTCCAAAACCAAATTGAGCAAAATGACATTTAAAACGTGACAACAAACTCCAAACTATATACATATTTGGTAAATGATCCAACAAACTGAGCCGACTTATATTGCCAGAACAGGCTCATGTTTTGTGATAATAAAGAGACTAACTGCAGGCAACTAACCAAAGTAGCTGTCAGCCATACTAGTAGTCAAAGTGTCCATCTGGCCAAAAGTGGTACTGATTAGCGGCTGAATTTAGCCTTTTCAGTTCTAGATGAACAGTCACTTGTTTGACAAAGATTCTCAGATGTAGGTGTGTAATATGTACAAAATACAAAATATGTACATATTGGAAACAGGGAAATTAGTTCTGCAGTAAAACAAAGCTATGTACAAATCACACCTCCGAGGTCAGATAACCATTAATGTGCATGGTTTATCCAACAGTCGCCATAATCACTGTCAGCTAGATTTAAATTGATTTGCTGGCCTCGTGTTTGACATGCAAATCTCTCCCTTAATCGTGGCATTTTGCTCAGATAAACAGGGATTAGTTTGATTAACAGCATAGCATTACCTCCACACATTGAAACAAATGTAGGCTTTAGACATTGGCTTTAATTAACAGAATATCACACCATTTAAAACATGGAATATATTTTTTGTACTTTAATTTTTTCTGAATAATTTATTTGAAATTCTTCTTTTTAATTTCATTTGAAATAGTATAGCTATAGGTGATCTATGGCATCATAAGGTAAATCATATATTTGGTATTAATGCATGCAATATATTTAATCACCATTCTAAGACTCTTGGCTGTTACTATTCTCCTACTTTTCCATGCACCTTTAACTTAATGATGTGGACAAGTAAGTAACAACGAAGACATTCTAGTTAGTTAAGTGTGGAAATAGACTTCTCAAGTTTGATTTTATCAACAATTAAAAAATGCTAAACAGACCAGTTTATGTTAAAGTACACAATTTACTGTAGCCTACTTCCCAAGCTCTCTCATTAGAAATTACTCCAACATCCTCTATCAGAACTGTGAACAGTGAAACTGAAACTGAATGAAAGTCACTCTTTTGTCACTTTTCACTTGTTACTGTATTATCTATATTATCTAAATCAACTTGTTTCCACTGATTCCCACAGTTCCAGTTGGATGATCATCATCAAAACTGACACGACATTGAAAATTTGAGAATTACTCTGCCTCAAATTTAGCAATCTGCTTTTGAGAAAGGTTGATGTAACGTAGAAATGCACTGTGAAATGAAGCCACGTGGAACAGACAGTAATCCAGGAGTGGGATGGTACTGTCTAGAGTAACAACCACCAGCTGATGAAGGAATGAATGAATGAATGAAGAATGGTGCCTCAAGCTTTCCCCTGTTATCAGCTGGACCCAGAAAATACATAATATATCTGACCACACAATTTGCCTCTCAACAATAAAATGATCTTTTTTCCAGAGGAAGTTAGGGTCTTACTACGTAAAGGATGAGCCAGATGATATTTATATTTTTCCTGTTGTCTGTTCGATTCTTCTAGAAAATACTGTTTAGTATTTAAAGCTTACATTAATATATCTTTATTCCTGTGTGCCATAGAAATCCATTTTTAAAACACATAAATGAAGCACTGGGTGACATGTGCCTTCATTACTACTAACATAGACACTGTAATTATTTTGAGTTGATCTCAGATACAATGTCCGGCCTAATCTGCAGCTAAAAATAGTTCTTAACTAATGCACTATTTGAGTATTGTTTGTCAAAAACTTGTGGCCAAATGTTTCAGGAATTATTTACTTTATTATGTGAGCTTTAAATGACCTGTTTATATGACGTTCAAGAGTCTCCAACAGGAACATGGTCTTAAAAGAACACGCCGACTTATTGGGACTTTATCTTATTCACCGTAACCCCCAGAGATAGATAAGTCAATACATACCCTTCTCATCTCCGTGCGTGTCGTCATTCTGTCCGAGGGCCCCACCGCTAGCCTAGCTTAGCACAGATCCTGGAGGTAACAGGTTCCAACTAGCCTACTGCTCCCAATAAGTGACAAAATAACGCCAACGTGTTCCTATTTACATGTTGTGATTTGTATAGTCACACTGTGTACAAATAACAAGGTCACATGAGACACAGCCATCTTTTAACCGTATATAAACTGGGAACTATATTCTCAGAAAGGCGAAGCTTCGCTACTCTCTGCTCGGGGCTTCTCAGGTGCTGCGAGCATATCACTCCGCCCAAGTAGCAGAAGTAGCAGTGCTACGCCTACTGAGAATATAGTTCCCAGTTTATATACGGTTAGAAGATGGCTGTGTCTCATGTGACCTTGTTATTTGTACATGGTGTGATTATACAAATCACAACATGTAAATAGGAAAATGCTGGCGTTATTTTGTCACTTATTGGGAGCAGTAGGCTAGTTGGAACCTGTTACCTCCAGGATCTGTGCTAAGCTAAGCTACCGGTGGGGCCGGAGTTACGACACGCACGGAGATGAGAAGGGTATGTATGGACTTATCTAACTCTGGGGGTTACGGTGAATAAGCTAAAGTCCCAATAAGTCAGCGTGTTCCTTTAAGGCTGAGAGCCACAGTCAAGTTAGGGATTTCGGAAAGTATTGATTGAAAAATTGACTAATTTGTTGGTTTTGTAGGGGACAGTAACAACAATATAAAATATCAGCAGCTTTAATTTGGCCTCTTGTATGTGTCTGGTGATTATTAAGGCTGTGTTAAGGCTTACAAGGAAGTGTGCTTTGGCTTCAATGATACAGTAGGTATCAGCTTGCTTATCCAACATTATGCTCTCCTTTCCTTTGACGAAGTTTAGATTTTGTGAACAAATGATGAGATGTCAAACCCAAACTGAATCTAAAACACCTCTATTGAAACCTATGGGAGGAATAACACATCCACAAATGTGTTTTTACTGCGGTTGATGGTTTGTGACCCTCCTTGTCTGTCCTGCCCCTCCCCCAAACAGCTCCACTGATCTGCTCCTTCAGCCTCCTGCTTCACTGCTCACTGGTTCGATATTCAGCGTTTGTCCTGTCCTCCTTTGTGCTGCTCTCACCTTTCCCTGACTCTAAAGTATTCACTCTGTCATCAGCCTCTTCTTCACTACCAGCAGAGATGCCTCAAAGTGTGACTTAACATTTCAGACAAGCTCATGGAATATCCCCAAATAGAATAAGAAGCTCCTTTGCATAACGTGAACACACACAGGCACACAGACGCACGCCCATACAGTATAGGCTATTATATGCATTGATAACTTTCCAATTAAAAACAATTTCTTTCTGAAATGTATCTTGTGTTAATATAATTACTTTGTTTTTGTTTGCTGTCAGTGTTTGGAACATGACCATGAACTCATTTGGATAAATCAAAAGGCAAACAGGCAAATAAATATTAAGCCGTGACTGCCAGGCACAAATAGCATTTACACTTCTGTGGTGTTGTGTGTTCTTCCCTAACAGTAGGCCTACTCAACAGACATCAGGCACTTTATAAACTCGACAGCTCACTACATTTTTGCAAAGTGATCCATAAAGAACGCTGACCAATTGCTCCCGGATTTGTAAATCCATGCTGGCTAGATGTTTCCTCTGGATTAGCCAACACTGTCAGTAGCACCACAATGTTGACTGTGCTGCTGCAGCAGCCACTTAGCTAGCTCTTTGGAGAACCTCTCCATGAAATGTCATTTCAAAAATCCTAAATCTCCCTGTTTAGATATTAGAGTTCTGGATAAAGAGCTGTTGTTTAGAAACCCATTAGAAAATACCCAATGTTCACAGCAATTAAACATAGGTCCAAAAAGTTATCTTTTATATGTCACTTGCGTTCAGCAACTCCAAAGAGTTTTTAACACAATCGACACAGAAATAGCATCAAAAATATGTCATTGAAATATTGGAGAAATTCTCTTTGTTCAATGAGACAATCAATCCCAGTCAACTAAATATATCAATTTCGAGTTGTCATTATAACGATATGTATTCAAAGCTCCACAAAGCAGCTGCAGTGTGTCTCTGTGCCTTTCCCATTCAAAGTGCCGGGACACACAATTACCGCATATTGTAATGTAATGTGCTGTCTTTACAGAAAAAGTTCAACTTCTGTGACACTCAGTACAATAAATTAGGCATAATTAATAGCTATGTAATTATAAGTAAGCAAGTATGTAAGCATATATACAGTATATATTTATTTAGATAGTACTGCCACCGGTTTCATCCGATCCAAGACGATTATGGAAGTTACGTCACTGTTTGGAAATACATTTGGGATCCCATAACATAATCATTTTTGTCTGTTTAAAAAATCCTTTCTAAAGATAAAGTGCACACTAACAAATGCCTGTTCATTAGACATTTACAAAATCAAGAATCACTCCTATTTGAAAGAACAAGTACTATATTTTTTTTTTCTCCCAAAAATGATTAACAAATAAAAATGATCCATATGTGTTTTATTATACAGTGAATGGTCGTAAACAACGCTCTCATGAACTTAACTGGAACAATCAAGTATGTCTCATAAAAACACATTGCTGCTGCTGGCAGTGTATGAGACCATCAATGTGAATAATTTGACATTTCAAAACCAGTTTGAGTCTTGGCTGTTTGGCAAACTGAGCAGCAAATGACTGTTTTGTACTACAAACATGCTCAGATAATTAGAAGAGGAAGTGAACACTTAACGAACGCTGCGTCTCACAACTAAAGGTGCAGGGTTTTGCTGTGCATTCATTTGGCAACGGTTTATTAGTTATTTTCTGTTGTTTTTTGTTCATAATGAGGACATAGTACAAACTAGCACAGTGAGTGACCACATAAATAGAACGGCTACAAAAAGTTTGGTTAGTTTGCATTAAAAGGTCTGTCCATCGGTTTAATACAATGCTGATATTCAAACCCTGAATACTGGAGCTTTAAGTAAACAGTTGACTGTTCTGTACAGTTGTCCATTATTCCATTTATAACATTAGACTCATGTTAAAGTCAAATCATTTTCTGTTACATATAAAATTTTCTGATTTTATAAAGATATCCTTTTGAAGGCAAATATGTGTTGGCAATGAAATAATAAAAAAGAAAGGAAAAAAAAGAAATGCATGACAAATAAAGAGAAACAAAAACAATGTTTCCACGGTCCTGAGAGAGGTATTTGGTCAAATGTATTGATCATCACAATCATATTCTGTTATTAAATGATAAAATCTTGTATTACACATGAACTCATGGATGGAGGATGCTGTTTATCAGTATGCATAAAACACTGAAAGGTGGTCCAAAAACAAATGCTGCCATGCACTTTCACATTACTGTAACATTGTAAGGACAATTATGTCAAATATGTGGCAGAAAAGGTTTTTGTAAACGGTGAAAAACAATTTCTGCAGCATATACATGTGTTTGTTTATTGCTTGATCAATGAGGCCCAGCATTGTGAATGTATTAATTTGTCAAATTCACATTAAAACAATCTATTGATTGGCTATAGTCAATAAACAATTATGTTGACATACAAATATAGAGATTTATAAATAGTTAAATAGAGTTTAACAGAAATGCAAGCACATAAATAAATAAATAAATAAATAAATAAATACACAAATAAATACATAGATAAATAAATAAATGTACATTCAAATAAATGAACAAAAAAAGCGTTGATTTGCCTTCAAAATCCATGTGTGCCTTTGTAGCTGGGTGTCGGCTGGTTTACCAGACAGTGCCTTCACTCATTTCTGAAGAGGGTTGTGACAGCTGGTTGGTGTATCCGTTGTCACTGAGGGACACAGTCGTGTAGGGTGTGCTGGGGCCACACATCTCACTGGAGATGCTGTGCATTGAGCCTGGCATATTGGGCTCTGGACTGGGTGAGTCCGCAGGGTGATGAGATACTGTGTCAGAGAAACAGTGCATCTCTCCAGGACAGTGGTGCCCTGGATGGTGGTGGTCCATTGCTCCTAATGGGGTGCCAGCAGGGACAGAGGAGGGCACAAAGCCCAAGTCTGCTGGAGTCTGAGCGTGCGATGGAGGGCCTTGGTAGTACTCGTAATTCCCTCCTGAGCCATAGTATTCACCAGGATAATCTGCATTCATAGAAATGTCTGAATTAGTGCACATAATATGTCAGAAAATATAAACAATACAAATTGACTTTTTTTGTGTTGTTTTTGTTCTTGAGTTTTCAGTCAGATCAACAGACCCACAGCTCAATAGATTGTATAAATGATAGTGGATATATCAAGCTGAAGAAGCACGTTTAATTCACATTTTAGTTCATCAAATGGTTTTTAATGTCAATAACATGACCAGTCCTACATCTCCAACACATGCAGCTCACCTCCATAATAAGAGAAGTGTCCAAGCTCCTCTGCTTCCAGTCTCTCCCCCAGCGCCCTCATCCTCCTCTGGCCGCGGAAGAACACGTGTCTCCGGCCGCCCAGGGAGCTCAGCTGCTTCATGCGTCTCTCTTTGGACCTCCGATTCTGGAACCAAACCTTTAGGACAAACAAACAAACAAAAAAATATTATTGATGAGTGGAGTGGATGACACAAGCGGGACAGCAGAGCAGAAATAACCACAAGGAAATATAACGTCACCCTGACTGCTTATATGCCTCGCAGGGCCGTGCGATCATCACAGCAACACGTCTGAGCTCCCCGTTGCATGAAAATTGATTATTCGATTGCTTAGTGATCGAAATGAGAGGAATAATATAGCCTAGACTCTCTGTAAAGTTCATCACCTTGCATTTCTTGCCACAAAAAAAATAAAAATAAAAATGCAGCTCAGGTTAAAAAATATGAATAGGCTGGGAGTTGTAATAAGGATGTTGTAAATGCGGGAAAGCAAATATAAAAGAAACTGATGACAAATTAGCCCACTGATACACAATTCACTTTTAATGCGAAATTTCATCAAGGGAGCTTTTTAAAAAAAAAATGTCCATGGGCATCACATCAGTGCTAAGTGAGTCCTGCTTTTAAGGGTTTTAGGAGCGCAATGGGCTTATGGGGAATAAAGATTACGGGGTGGAAAATGGTTTGGAAACCCTATCTGAAAAAAAGAGAGAGAGAGAGAAAAAAAAATCAACAGAGCATTAAAGACAAATTCCCTAAGGGTGTCTGCAAAATCTGGTGTCCGAGAGATTTTTTTTTCCCATAAAAGCTTTTTAGGGCGTTTTGGTATCGTATAATCTACGCTCTGACTTTAGTCCTAGAGGCACCGTGTGGCCGGTTAGAACGCACATTTGGATGGGACTGATGTGTCCGAGATGGATCATACGTTGCAGCAAAAAAAAACCACTCTCGTTGTCAACTCTGTTGTTCTTTTCCTTTCCTTTTTGCCTTTTACCTGGATGACTCTCATGGTGAGGCCGGTCTCCCGGGACAGCTGCTCCCTGATGTGTCTGGTGGGTTTCGGCGTGGCCGCGAAAGCCGCTTTCAGGGTCTCCAGCTGCTTGGCTTTGATGGTGGTCCGAGGCCCGCGTCGTTTCCCGACGGCACTCTGCTCGTCGTTCTCCATGTTGTTGTCTTTATCGGATAAATGTCCCGTCTCGGAGTCCTTCTCGTCGTCCGGCGGGTCCTGGGAGTCTGGAGACAGACTTGGGTCGCTGCTTGTCGTAACTGTCATGAGAAGAAGATATGTTTGCTGTGGGCCTATAGCACATGGATCTGAGAATCTGAATCAAACCCGCAAAACCAATAATAAAAAAAAAACAAACAGCGGCACTTAGTTATTAGCCTAATATAAAAGCATGGGATATATTAGAAATATTCTGAATGGCCCACTTTGACGTTATCACTACAGATACCATATATACAAATACAAATATGCTTACGCTAATAGGCCTAATAATAATAATAATAAAAATAATTATAATACCCAATTTACCATTCCTTTAATAATAATTTGATTTAGAAAACCAATTTCCTTAAAAAAATTAAATTAAATTAAAAAAAACACTAAACAACAATCCAGGTCTGAATGGCATACCTGAAAGGAGGATTGTGTCTTTCCCGCTGTTGTTTTGATAGTCCTCCTTACAAACGAACTTGAATTCGTCCAGGATGTACAGTTCCTCTCCGGTGGACAGCTGTTTGTTACACATCACACAGGTGAAACAGTTGAGGTGAAACACTTTGCTCTTCGCCCTGCGGACAAGATCACTGGGTAAAATCCCCTGGGCGCAACCGTCACACTTGGTCCCAAATGTCCTGTTGAAGATGGAGATGCAGTCAGGGGCAAGATTCAGTACAGATGTGGTATATAGTAATGCTTCCTTTTCTTTTTTTTTTTAGACTCATGTTTAGATAGGCCCAACTGCATGATGGGTTTACATCATTGACTTCGATTCTGCTGTTTAACGTACTTCACTTCAACCATACAGAAATAATGTCTAATAATAGGTAGCTTGACCTAAAGTAAAATGTATGATCAAATCATTTAAAATAGCCTATCATTGTAATACAATCTCATTATAAATCCATCATAGCATTCACACGGGCAATAAGGGTTAGTCTTGTTTGTAGTGTTGCTGCTATATTATAATTCTGTAAAATAAAACATGATATCATGTTGTTTTCCAAGGAATTTGTAAGCAAACGTTTTTTTTTCTTTTTAGATTTATATTTGATTAAAAAAATAAATAAACCCAACCAAGCAACAAGCGAAATCAAATAAATAAAACAACTGAGTTCACTGCGATATTTGCAAGAAGCAGCAGCTCCCACAGTGTAAACAAAGAGGATTTATTGAACCACTGTCAGAACATGGTCCAGTAGTTTTTTAATACAGTTTGATCAACATCCATATTTTGAGCATACGATTTCTTTTCTTCCTTTTTTTTTCTTCCAAATTCCATGCATGCATTCATTTCTATTGGCTCAACAAATACATCTTCATTTTCTCTGATTTGTTTTCTTCTTTTCTAAATGAAAACTAAACCCACACACGTTCTGTATATGCTTACCTAAAGAAGTCATTCTTACAATACAGTCTCCCTTCTCGTGAAAAGCACTTCTCTGTCAAAGTGCATTTGCATTCGCAGCACTGGACACATTTGATGTGCCATGGTCTGTCCAAAACTTTGAGCAAGAACCTATCAAGAATAGGCTTTTCACAGCTGGAACACTGAAGCATTGTCTGGAGTTATTCCCAGCCCAGTGTGTGGAATATAGACTCGGTTTCTTTCTCCAACGCCCCAGACACCTCGGTGTGGACTTTCTTGGGTATGATCCCGGAAATCCAATGTATCCCAAATTAATCTGAATAATAATTACATCACCATCCGTGAGATTAAATTGTGCTCTTCTGTTCCACGGGGCAACAATCCACATGTGGCGAACAGCTCCAAACGACAGATCAACTGTTGAAAAAACAGCATTTCTGAAACAAAATTATAGACTGGAGATCATCGCGGGCCCATCAGGATCATCCGAAGTGTGCGGATTTATAAGCACAAAGACATTGCCTATATATCCACTGTGCGATATATCCTGAGTGGTTTCTTAAGTAGAGAGAAATAACGATGAAATGCTATCAGTGCGCTCAGCCTTGTCATTTGTGTGCCATTTTTGCTCTGATGAGCTCTCAGTCTGACAGAAATGCTGTAATGAGCGCACCTCTTAAAGCTCAGCCTATTGCTTACTAAGAGACCTGTGACGTCAGCTCCAGGAGAAACCTATGAGCAGCCTTTTCATTTGACTCCAACACATGCACTTCATTATTATGTAAAGCAAAGCCCGGTTACAATTTTTTTTTTTTATGAAAATCTGAGTATAGGACTCACATTCAATATTTCTTAAACCTTTAGCCTATACATTTTTAAATAAAATAAAACCATTTCTTTTATGTCCAGGACTTTAAATAAAGACATGTCATTAATGCTACGTTCCAGATATACGGTATATGTAAAGAAATAATAAAAAATAAGTAATAATAATAAAAAATGAAATATCTTCACCCTCCAACAACGTTCTCATTACGATAATAACCCTTTTCTTTTTTTTCTCAGACAGATTCTCTCTCAAGGATAGCCTGCTGAGGGTCAAAGCTGATATCATATGAATACATTATTTTCTGGGTTGTGTGGGAGAATATAAGACTGCATCAGTGGCAGATTCCAAGTGATCAGTAGGCCTTGCAGTATGGGGAAAACACAAGCTTTTCACATGGATTAATATTGTGCTCCAACATTATACTTCATTTCGTGTGAAAGGACACGGGGTCACTAATGGTTCTAATCTCTGGCGATTGGCTGTCTCTTCTAGATGTTATCGCACCGTGTTGGCGCACTGGGGAAGGAGATAGCGCATTTCCCCGTACAGACTCCCAGCTCTGTTAGTCCCTGATATCCCAGCTACCGACAATATCAAATTAAATCGTTCTTGAAGCTAAAAAAAATAAAAGAGAGATTTTTTTCCTTCCAGATTTTTTGTTTTTGGCAGGCCACATCACGAGCTCATGAAGGCAAACATACGGTATACATCAGCAAATGATCTGGTTGGCACTTTCACTGTAAGTAGTTGTTTAGTTTGACAGCTGATTTCTAGGATAAAAAAAACATGGATGAAACAGAGTGTCCGGTGTTGATGGGTGCATTTGTGTGCACGCCCCAACTGTTTCTGTCTATTTTATAATTTTTTTAAATGTATTTACATTTTTAAACTGTGGATCTATAGCTTCAGTAATTAATCAAAATCAATCAGTCAATTAAATCAAACAAAATATATGGAAGAAGGATATTTTATATTATTTGTATTCATTGAAACTTCTATGTATATCCTCTCCAAACATTTGCCTAAATTTCCCTTTTGAATGTGAACAGTCATTATCTTATATCCCAAAATAGTTTGGCAATATAATGTTTTCATTCCACATATAATGTATTTTTCAGTTAGAGAAAGTTGCATAACTGAGCCTACTGCATGCAGTGAAACACTTTTACAACCTAAATTCATACAGATTTTCAGATATTTTTATTGGATACAAATTACTGTTTAAACTCATAATAAACAGTGTACCCTTTAAATTTTTTTTTGAAAATGCAACACAAGTAGTTTATGCCAGAGGTGGATGCTTTGTGGATCATCTAAAAGCATGGGCAACATTTCAATTCACTCTTGAATGATAACAGTACATGCTAGTAAAACAGCATGAAGAGAATAATCTGTGAAAAAATGATGTGTGACTTTGCAATGTGTTGTCAGATGTGCGACAAGGAGTAATCTAGTGACTGAGACTTAGTAACACTTAGTTGTAAAACGTTCCGACATCCTTAAAAAAGAAGAATCATAAATACCTGTAAAGTAGAAAACAAATTGGCCCCGGAAATTTTAGTTTGAAGTCGGTTTTATTATAGCTATTTTATTTTTCAAATGGCTGTTATCATAAGCAATCTTGACATGCCTCTAATTGGTACACTTTGGATATCACACTGTATTGAGGTCCGGCAATAAATGTGATGCTATGAGCATAGCCCTACTAATGCCAATCAGAATAAATGCTTAAGACTTTTCTTACATCTATTCTGTTCCGCAAACCTGATCTCAGTTGCCTAAATGTAACAGTGGGTGACAATGAAAAGACCAGAGGGGAAAGTAATTATCTCCGTGGTGCGAGTGTCTCTTTGTGGGTTTGTGTTTCTCCATTAGAGGTGTTGATTAGGGGCCTAGCCCAGTGAGCTGGCCCCCTGCACCACTCCAACACACAAGAGGTCTCTGTGCAGCACTGGAATCTGGCAGGGTGCACGCTGTTTGTTTTGGAATGGGAAAAAAAGCATGTCATTAGTGTTTGTTAATTGCAGCTAATTGGCCCTAACGAGATGAACAGGCCACCCACTGGGACCATTCATACAAATAATTTGTAGAAAACAAAATTAATTACTAGATGCTAATTAAAGTCAATTAAAGCTGATTAGGTAGTGGTGGAATGGGAAAGTTATAGACCGGAGGAAAATACCTGGCAACACACAAGATGACATGACAAATACATCTGGCAGCTCGCACAGCTCCCCGCTGTGTTACAGGATGGCCTTTACCTATCCAGTCCCTACTGTGTGTATGTGCTGAATGCAGCTTAACAGAAGTCTCCATGGTTCAATCAGAATCTCACCTGAGGAAAGTGGTAACATGATAACGGCCTAATAGGATGAGGAGGATTACACTTGGCAAAAGTTCAATCAAGAAGACTCGTTGTCAGCCTCATTTACTCGCTCCTTCTATTATCCTACCAGTTTCAAATGAATGGTGCAATTGGCTCCCAGTTTCGCTTTCTTTAATGTTCTTCTTTACCGTTCGGTGTAGCATAGTTTGTGTTGTGATATTTAGTTGAAAAAATAGTTATATTAAGTGCAATTGGCTGAAGTATGTCAGGCTAAAAAGAAAAACAATCTGGACAGTTTCTCTTTCCAAAACGTTACTGGCAAACTCTCTATCAGCATGTGATCTGTTTAGAGTGTTTATAGGTAATTGCAGTTTTTTAATTTAGTTTAGGTTTAGAAGACTTTCTGAATACTATTGTGCACGTCCTTAGTTGTCTTGTGTTTAAACACAAGTCAGTCAATGGTTTGTAGAATATCATTAAAAAAGGAATCCATCACACAACCCCATAACACAGATGAGCTGGTCTGATCTAGTTCTACAAAGATTGCACAGCATATTATAGGAGTTTTTAAGAAATGTCATTAATCCTTAAGACATGTTTCTTGTTTATGTTATATGCACTATGTTTTATTATCGTTATGTTGTGTAGTAAAAATGTATATCTTATTTTACACAAAGTTTGTGTTGATCCAGGATCTGGGTGAGACCATTACATGTTTAATCCAATAATGACTTACCTACTGGTATTGTGCAATACTGAGAAGTGCTTCTAATTTTAAGTTTACCATTATTGATATATTAGTATATTAAATTAGTAACACTTACTAACACAGTATAACACAATAGGAATCAACAGCAACTGCAGCCTCTCTGAAAACACATCATAACCTTTATGATAGGATTAATTGCAGGGCTGATATATCAGACTGCATTAGTTTTTATCTAGGTGTGTCTTATTAACTGGCGACAGAATATGTGCAGTACAGCACTAGTGTGTAACTGGTGTTAAGCACAGTTTAATTTCTGGCCAAGGAACATACTGTACCATCTGCACCATTTTTGCTCTGTGTCAATAACTGACCTCCTGCCTTCATAGTTTTTTGGAGCTGAGAAGTGGAACAGCTTGATGTGACATTTGCAGTGCTCAGCATACAACACAGATCGACTGTCTTTGAACAGCATGCGCTTGATTGAATAAGCGTAATACAGGTAGCACAGAGAAATGCAAGGGGAATACCAAAAACCCCCCTATTGAGTTTAATTACTGGTTATTGTCCATTTGACAACAGCAACAAAAGGTGTATTGGTTGAGTTTAAAAGAGCCAAAATGTACACTCTCCCAGAAAGGTAGCTCCTTCAAACACAAAACACACATTACTAAAGCAGGAAAACCCATCAATGCAGCCTGACAGCCACAGAGTGAAGGCTAATCCATATTGACCCCCTCTACACTGACCTGCCAAACCATATCAGGGGTTTGACTCATTCACACACACATCTTCATCAGTCTTACACTTACATATATTGATATTACTGATGGTTTGCACTTGCATCATTATAGCAGTACTAATAGTGACACAGAGGAAGTGGGGATAATTCTCCCAAAGTATATCCTGTAGCCTCCCAGAGAGAGTAGTCCATGTTAAGTTAATGTTAAAAAGTCCCATGTGCATAATCAATCAGCTATTTTGGAAATCAATCAGGAAATCGATCCTGCTGATAATGGTTATTTTCTTAGTTAGAATACAGAACACCATTCAAGATAATTCTCCATTCGTCGAAGCCGTGCTGAAGCGGCAATGGTCATATAATGCACATGAGAGCTGGTAAAATGATAGCAGCGCAGAGTGCGGCGAGTGGTGGGGTTCAAGCAGTATCACATTGTTTGCACGAGTGAATGTGAGGAAGAGGAGATGCTCCGAATGGGGGAACCTACCCGATATGAGAGGATCTGCCTGAGGGGGCCGTTCAGTGAGAGGGCCCAAGGGACAGAGTGCCCGCGGTCCCAGTGATGATGGTGATTGATGCAGGCACAATTCAGACACCCCAGACGCTGCAGCAAATTAAAAGGCTATTTTGTAAAGTTGTAAAGGAGCAGAATGGCAAAGGGGTGCGACGAGCCCCCCTCCACTCACCTCCCCTGCTCGGTCACACCATCAGCTTCTGTTTGGTTTCCTTGGTGTCATCAGTCCCTTAGGGGAGGAGAGCTATTACAAGCCTTTCACGCTCACTCATACTGCACTGCTGATGCTGCTTGTGCACATATGGGAGTGTGTATGAGTGTGTGTAGAGAGAGCAAATATGGATCCATGCACGAGAGAGAGAGCGAGAGAGAGAGAGAGAGAGAGAGAGAGAGAGAGAGAGAGAGAGAGAGAGAGAGAGAGAGAGAGACTGTACGGCTAACTCTGAGTCAGTAGATGAAAGTCAACAGGCAAATATTGATGAAGCCTCCATGGGGAACTTGGTATGAATATTTTTTTCTCAGGTCTCAGCTAAGAAGAGTGAAAGCAGCCGCGTCTCCTCCCTCTGGAGCATTAGCTCCTTATCTGTACATGATTTACAAATCATTTATCCTCAATTTGAATTTAATTGACCCGGCTGACCTGAGGATGCACCGGGCCGTTGCTGGGTGTGTGGGGAGAGGAGATAGAGAGACAGGCTGTGTCAGGTTATAGGCAGAGTAGCCTTCGGGGAGGACGACTCGCATGCCAGAGGTCAACCCTGTGTCAAGTGGGGAGTGAGGCCAGCTGAGCTGCCTTTGGCCCACGCATTGTGCTCATCACCGCAGCTGTTGCCAGTTATCAGGAGTGTTTGCAAGAGAAGGCACAGTGGGCCGGGGGGGGGGGGGGCGCAGGCTGCGTTGACTGAAAGGAGCGTGCTTGTGCGTATGTTTAGGGGAAGTGGAGGGGCAGGGGATGGGGGATTGTGTTGGAGTTTAGGGGCATATGGTCCTACCACCCGAGGAAAGGGGCTCTTTTCCACGCAACACATGCCAAGTCTCTCACAAGTGTCACCTGCCTGAAATCTCTTGGCTGCTTGGGAGAAACATTGAAAATGTTTTTTTTATTTTTTTTAACCTTTATTTATCCAGGTAACAAATTCTCATTTGCAACAACAACCTGTTACATTCACACAATTACACATCCATACCCAAAATAAACAGGATAGTTAGCAACTACTGTACATTTCGGACACTGAAACTACTAATTTAGAATAAAAATAATGACAAAAAGAATGGATTGAAATAATAATAATCTAAAAAAAAAAAAAAAGACAAATACTTTAATAGCTTTTTACTATATTTCTGAATGAAAGTTTTCACTGTCAACAAGTCAACAACCACTGTTTATGAGTTTACTATTCGGTTTTTAATAAAATTGAATAATAATAAAACAATGATAATAACAATAATATTAACACAGTAACATAAATAAGAAATTGAATTAGTGAAAGAAAGTAAAAATACATATTTTCAACCCAGAAAACAGTTGAAAAACCACAATATTTGAGCTCCCACTGTTTGTTATCTGGTTATTATCATCTCCTATGCTGCTGCTGTGATCTCAGTCAGGGGTAATATGTTTCAGGCTGGAGTGTAGAGGCTTGAATCTCAGACCTAGCAGCCCCGGGTGAAGTATAATCAGCCCTACTGCAGTAGGGTCACGACTCTTGCTGGAATGGTTTGACTGGCCTATAGCAGCTTATCACACGCTCCCACTCTGCCCCGCCCCATCCTCGGGATAATGACAACAAGGAGGGGGAGCCCACTGTATGAATCGATCTGCAGTCACACAGATATGTCCCGCTAAGAGGTCACCAAGGCTGGGTAATATGTACACTGCCGAGTCAATAGGAAAATATTAGCCAAGCAGCTTAACAGAGAGAGAGAGAGAAGGGGACACAGACACTGCATGCATGAAAGGATGGATGGATGTGTCAGACATCCCAGTCTGCTTCCCCTGGTGCATCTGTCAGTCTCTGATCTCTGAGTTGTATGCGAGCAGGGGAGTCATAGCTGCTGCATTAGAATAAGACTGCAGGAGTGCCGCAGACAGACTGTGTCCTGATGCTGCCGCCCACCCTTGTCTTTTCAGCTGGGCCTTCTCATACTCACCCTTTCATTCCAGCAGCTCTTTGGGACTGGGCATGTCCCAATGCACTAAACAGATGGGTGTCTCACAAAGGGCCGTGATTCTTGGCAAGCTGGTGCCCTACATGGCTGATTACACCTATATACCAAACCCAGCATTGATACATTTGCTCGTGGTCATGTTGTGCAATGGGGTTACAGGGCAGAGGGAAAAAAACTAAAGGTAATCTGTGTTGTTGGCAAATATTTCTTAATACTGCTACAGCTTAGAGAGCTGGAAAACATATTTATATACGATTTGCAAAAAATAATACAGCATGCATAGACATCAATAATAGAAACCAACATGAACATGCAAGCGGATTGTAAATGGTTTAAGCTCTTCTTGGAAATACTTGGAAAGACATACAAAGTGACAGACAGAGAACTGACAAAAAAAGGGGAAAAATGTAAAGACAACAATTTATTTCTTAGGTAAGATAAATCCCAACAAGTCCTCCAAACAATACGACAATGTTGGTTGTTTATTCCTACCCTCTAATTTGAGCTTTTTATAAATAGCGCACCTAGTGTTGGCGGGAAATATGACCCACAGGAGCGGTTTCTGTCCTCATATCTACGTAATGGTCACAGTTTTAACCACCTAATTTACCTTGTGAAACGGTCCTAGTTTGGTTACGTTTAGGCACCAAAACTACTTGGTTAAGATAAGAAAATATCGAGGTTTGGGTTAAAATCAGTACATTTGTTTTCAAATGGGACACGAACTCCGGCCCCCTGGGGGAAAGTCCTGTGTTTGTTGGACCCATCCACTGCCCCAACCTGCCTGCTCTTAGTTACTACAGCCACTAGAGGATGCCACCACTCTAAGCGTAATAACTGGGTCGTAATTGCTGCTTGAACAAACGAGCTATGGTATTGTTTTTTGGGGAAAGACAGTTTTGTTAATTCAACTAAACTTAAGCATCAGGGCTGTTTCTTTAAATCCTCAGAGCCTTGTATGAAATCATCAATCATTCAATCAATCAAAGCATCACATAGTGAAATAAGTGAAATTACTATTCTCATAACCCTTCTTTTGTCCCATCCTTGATGTTATACCTGCCACATTATTGCATGGATTGTACTATGAAAACTTCTAACTAATTAATGAACCTGTAACCAAGTTATGTATTACGTGCAAACCTTCGGTGCATAGGCACAAACATACACACAAGTGCCTCTTCCCTAGGCTGTGAGCAGTGTTCGTTTCTCAACTCCAGTGTTTCCCGTCTCGATTTGATTCCCCTTCTCACTGAGTGTTGCCACTGTGTGTGTGTGTATGTGTGCAAGTACATCCACATGTCCATTCTCATCTGTGTATGTGCCCATGAGATAGAGAGGAACAGAGAGAAGGGAGTGTGTACATGCCTGTAGCCAGACTATCCACATTTTTAATCAACATAAAAAAAAAAACAAACCTGGCTTCTTATCAGCAGCTGTGTCCTTTCCTTCCGCTCAGACTGCCCTCCCATCCCTGTCTGGCCTCCCAGATATGCTAATCGCTATGTAAGAATATCCTGTTGGATAATTACCATACATTACCCTGTGCTCATCTCCGGATTAATTCTTCACGTGCATAATCGCATTTGGGCTTCTTTTCCAGCCCAATGTTAAAGGTGAAACGTGAGTAAATACAAGTTATACCAGTTGTACATTATAGTATGGAATGTGCTAGCAGGTCTTACCTCCAGGATATTGTCTGCAGACTGAGATGGCTGAATGAAGGGGATTATCTCTTCGAAAACATAAACTGTCCAGACTGCTGGATCTTAGCGAGTTGTAATACCACTACCAGAGGCTGTTTTCAGAGGTGGATTTCCTGGCATTATCCTTTGTTATTTGATGGTTTTATATTTATGTTTGATGGTTTTATATTCATTTGTATATTCATGTTTTGTGTTGATCTCAATAATACAGTGTAACTGCCAAAGCAAAATACCTAATTACACCATGAATTAAGCTGTTTTTTCATGTGTATTTCAGCAGTATACACATATTTGAATTGCCTTGATTTTTAAAAATTCAGCTTCACAAGAGCTTTGAAAGGTAGAGCTAACAATCAAAAGCATACAGCATAATAATGATCTTTCTTAATATATCATTCTTAATTTCCAAGAAGCTACGCTTTGCATGAAATAACAGATTCCATTTAATGAACAGACTGAGCTATCAATGTGCGAGGCCAACAACCGTATTCCGTATTCCACTTTCCATGTTATCACAGAAAAAAAAAGAAATTTCACAATAAACTTGTTGGGGTCATCACAGAACACTGAAGTAAAAAAAAAAAAAAAAAACTGTTTTCAAAACCCTGACTGATCAATGCATGATGCTACACCTGGAACCATCCCTTTATTGACAGATAGCCCCTCCCCTATTTTTATATCTCATTTGAATATATTGAGTGAGCCATCTGTAAGCCATTTATCTACATCAAAAAGCCGTTAGAATTGCCGTCTCCTCCCCCTGGCACTGCCTCCAGCCCAGTCTACACATACAAATCAACACATGCATGCATATGTTGCTGCAAGCAACCACACACTTACACACACACACACACACATACAAAATATGTACAAATTATTTGACCGACATGCCTCAGAAGCCTTGATGCATCTTATCACCATATTTTCACATCCAGGATTAATTTTTACCACTCTCTTTTCATCAGTGTTTCTTCTTATCTTTCAGCTCTGCAACAGTGTCTGTAGACGTCTGCCTGACATTCACCATTAGCCTTCGTCATGGACATAGGAAGCTGACATAGGAAACTGATGCCTACGTTTCTGTCTGCAGACCTTCCAACAAAGACCTGCTGTGGCGGTTGCACACATGACCCTTGCGAGCAAAACATAAAAGCGCTATTACAAGAGTAATGACCAAATTTAACACTTTGCCTCAGCACACCTGGGTTCCAGATAAGGACCGTATATTTCCTCTGACAGTTCCAACATCTCTGCAGAGTGCAGCCA
Source organism: Perca flavescens (assembly GCF_004354835.1). NCBI lineage: Eukaryota > Metazoa > Chordata > Actinopteri > Perciformes > Percidae > Perca > Perca flavescens. The sequence goes on from NC_041343.1 coordinate 11,874,342, forward strand.
GCCAGAACTTAACTGGCAGGGTCAATATCCCTGGAGAGAAAGGAGTACCTTGAAGAAATAGTATATTTGTGGGTTCTCATTTGTGGCTGCATAAAGGCCCAGAGGGCAGAGAGGAGGTCAACTAACATATCGCTGTTAATTCTTACAACTCTAGAATGAGACACTATACAGTACAAAAGTGTGTACAGTACAAGAGGAGTTTATTTAGAAATTATTCAGGTAAGGTGGATGGCTACCTCACAGTGCTTTCTGCAAATACATAAGGTCCAGAAAGCCAAACGTGTGTGTTGGGCATTAAATGTATAGTTCCATATTAACATGCAAAAATGCCAGAGTGGGAGAGTTTGATATGAAAACCTTTCTATTTCAGGCAAAAAGAGCTAGATAATTGTCTGCTGATGTCAATGAGCAGCAGTGGCTTTAATAGCCAGCAGGGCCTGAGGCAGAGCCAGAAGTCTTCATTCAGCCCCTACGATGCTAATGTGCTAATCTGTTTTCTTCCAGCACACCCTGGGGCTTTACACAGCATTATGGCCACAAAATAGTCTTTTCCTCAAATTAGTTAATTGGTCACACGACAGGGAGGGGCATGGGATGGTAAAATAGAATTTTTTGAACTACATTCACTGTAATATTAAATACATAGTTTACTTTTACTACACGTATCTTCACACCTTGTAACTGTGCTGTGAAACGTTATCTTGTATAATACAGTCAACTGCCGTTATTTGAGGAAAACAGGCATACAAAGACAATACAAAAAAAAACGGAAATGAACTGCAATCACAAAATGTAACTGATTTTCTTAATTATCAGCCAGATAAACTTTGTAAATCTGAACCGATATGCATCATACTATATTATTCATATCGCATTTGGTCACCCTCTGAGCTAGCCACAGAGTCAGCGGGTCAGTGGGTGGTGAGAGTCGGGGGAGTGCACAGAGAAAAGTGCTAATGGATTGACACAGTAGTGTCTGCCAAGCCCAATGCCTCTTGACTAAGACATATGCTCATAACAAAACACATCTTCAAGCATAGCTGAGGCCCCCTCACTGCTCTTTATTCAAACCTCCCACTGTCTTCTGGCTCACACCCACCACACACCTACCCTGCCAATACAACACTTACGGGAGATGGCAGAGGGCAGGACTGGGACTGCCTGGCATAACACAATACATAGATTTAAGTTTCTTAGCCAAAACAACATACACATTTTACATATCCCTCAATATGTAATATTAACAAAGACAGGAAAAATGTATCAATCCATTCATTATGATTTAGACCATTATCCAAAATATCATCTATAAATCATATAATATTTATAAATGCTCTTGGGGATGTCCTTGTTTTTTTTCACACCTAGGTTTTTGCGTGGATTAAACAAACAAGATCACATGTTAGTTGGTGAGCTTTAGAGATGCAGGTGGGCAAACTTTGTTACCCTTCTGCACAGCTAAGATAGCTCTTTTCCTCTGTTTCCAGTCTTTATGCTAAGCTAAGCTAACCAGCTGCTGTCTCCATCTATATATTCACAGATATAAGAGTGGAAATAAGCTTCTTATCTTTATCTTTGCAAGAAAACTAATTTAATCTCTAATTTCCCAACATGTTGAACTGTTCCTTTAATTTTAGGTTATTTTAAACAGTGAACATTTTGTTCATGATGATTAGATTGATATACATGATAGTGAATACAATATTAGGGCAGAACTTGTCTGTTTAATCACAAAACAACTGACAGCCATGTAAACGGACACAAAGGTAAAAGCATTGCTGTCCTGTGAAAATCATGTATCTCCAAAACATGAACCTTTCATGAGATAACATCTCTCTTTTCAATTAGTTTTTAAATTGTTTACATGGCTTAAGAAGTAGACGTTTCTCAACCCATAAAGGAACGTTTAATCCACAATTCCAAATCTCCAAATTTAGAGATACAAGATTTTCTTTGGCCAGCAACAATGGAATAAATACATAACCTCATACCATGCTGATTTCCTTGGTCATATGCTACATTCGACACTACCGCAGACTACCACTGTTACATTGCCATGCCAGCTATTTGTCCAAACAGCCTCATCAATGCAGATGTTTTAGTTGTCATGTCAATACAGCTATTTGCAAGCAATTGATCCGTTGCAACGTCCCGGTTCCCACGGGGGGCAAGTGAAAATTAAAGAGAGAGAGACCAGCAGAAAGAGTGATTGACTGATTGGACACATCTGACCCCAGATAATATCACAGGACCAGCGGTGAGCTCTTGTCAGTGGCCTTGCTGCAGCACACCTATTGGCTCCTCTCTCTGGAGATAGTGAGAGATGAAAAAGAAGCCATGACACTGTACTCTCCCATCAGGAGTTGTCAGAGATCAGCATCAAATCCCTGGGGAGAAGAAGTGGCCTCTATAGATATACTGGTCTCTGAATATTGCAGGGCTGATAGCATGGTTGGTCCAATATTTTCCTTAAGAACATTACTTGGGACTATGCTTTTCTATTCTATTGTTTAGGCGATCACTGCATTCCTGTCTACCTAGAATGCTTTTGGGTATCTCCACCTTGGGAGAGAAGGAAGACATATGTGTCAGTTGAACAAAGCGTTCCTGTTTTTTGAAAAGAAGAGGGGAAATCAATGGCTATCTCCGGTTTGTGGAGACACAATCAATTCTGCGTGGGTCTTATCCTCTCAATGGAGATGAGAGAACAATAACAGAATATGGTCATTTCAGGGTCACGGCAGACTTGGGGAGATGGCTTTTGGTTGAGGTGTTTGTGTTGGATCCTGAGTGTTGTGTTGTGTATTGATTTATTTCACCCTCTGTCTGCAAGAACCTGGGCTCCTTCACACAGAGACAAGGCAAGTCATCCCGTCATGGCTGCTCAATTTTCTGTCTATAGGTGCTCTGAGGAGACCCCAGCCTGCTGTATTTCCCCTTCTCTCCTAACCAGTGCCTTATAATGTTCCAAAACATATAAACAAGTATACATTAAACACATGTTTTGAGGTCATAAATCCGAAAGGCTCTTGAAGTCAATGCTCCTCATCATTTTTAAAACATAGTAATGATGGGACTGAATTGACTAATTTCAGATCAATACACTTTTGACATATTACAATTTTCAACTTCTATCTGATTTAAACACATCATGCTAAAGATAATAATAAAGAATTAGAATCAATAAAAAAAACATGTTTGCAATTCAAAAGGACAAAATATGTACTATATGTATGAAAAGCATTACTATACTTTGAGCTGCAAGTTTGTATCATAATAGTGGTGTAGTTCATCGTATATATAATATCAATACAATATCACAATGTCTCACAACGATGTCAGTGCACAGTATGAAAAAGCATACTAAAGATCCAGAAAATTAATAATAATAAAGGACAAGACCATTCAGTACAGACAGTTTGAGGTTACATGAAGAAAACACACAATGAGGCGTGGTAAAAGATTATTTTTAAAATAAACAATGCATGACATAAACCTCTCCTTGCCAACTCAGAAACAAACATATTCACCTGGATGGAGTTTGTTTGATATAAGATTATCATTTTGATTTCTATTAATCCCCTAAAATAATTTGTAAATCTATTGCCACCCAGGGGATTAGGGTGCTTTATTCCACTGCATCTGTTGTGTACCTCCTGTGATTTGATACACCTCTTCTTGCCTGCAACCAAAAGTCTTACGCGTCTTTCAATCTCTTTCTTTTTTGAACCCCAGATAATCCATGATTGGCATGGTATGATCCTCTGATGTGTTGCATCATGTGAGCAAAGCCTCAAAATGATTGTCTTTGTATAGATTAGTCTCATTCTTAATGTAAATTGCATCTTTGTTGCAGTGCATTCACTAATACAATTGGTGGGATTCTATTGATGTCGGCAATGGTTCCATTTCCCTCGGTGATGCAAATGCATTGTATCATATCACACGGGGCTCTGCATCAGACAAGTTGCTGTCTCGTGACCTTTGCCTCCACAGCAGAAACTGTCGGCCACTCTGAGACACGTGACTACTACTCCTCCAGAATCAGATATGACTAATGTGTGCACCACAGTTGAGAAGTCATTTGAAGAGAAAATCTATTTTCACACATTACTTCCTCATTAATGGACAAGGCAGGTGCTGACAGATCTTTACAATACTTCATTTTTTTTTTTTTTTTCATGCGGATGACAATGAACAACACTTTGGTCATTACCATCCATTACTGTGCATTTTATTTAGTCAGTAAAACCAGCTCCCAACTGAGAGACAGAATACCCACTCTCTGTCATAATGATACTCAGCATTTACATGTTTATTTTATATGTAAGTTAAGAAGTGGTCTCAATGTAAAGTGCAGTGAAAAATGGGCTTTTGCACTTTCTACACACATTTATTGTTTACATATAGGGCTGCTTTAATTGCTTATTTTATGATTGGGCCAACACTTTTAAATACACAGGTTGTTTTCTCAAGTGGTGGTAAGCACCAACTTCAAGTGGAGAATAAATCAACCTTTAAAGGACGTAGTGCATTAATGAGCCAAGGGACGTAGTATAGAAGGATGGAAAATGAGAACTGGGACCATCTGTCAGTACTTGTGATAAATGGAAATGGACCTCTCTTCTCTGTTGTCAGCGCTCTCGCTTTCTCCACCACCTTGGCTGACATTTCTCTGATCAGTCATGTTTTGCACATTTGTGGCAAATTACTCCATCAGACATTGCTAGCACTTGTCTGTCAGACAAAAGGGAAAGCCTGATGTCTCATAGACAGGTGAGTGACAAGGACGAGCTCAGGGAGAAAACTAACCAGAAGCAGTGGTGCGAAAGAAAAGAGGAGAGAAGGAAAAGAGTAAAGGATGAGAAAAGCCAGGGACTTGTGAATTCCCCGGGGTGAATCAGTATCAGTCAATCTGGGGCTAATTCATGTCAGTGTGGATGCTATCTCCTTGAGAGGCCAGCAGAAGGTTGGTAAAATTCAACTGGAAATGATGTTGGCTGCACAAGTGGACATATATAACACCACCAAAGTCTTGCCTCAAGTGACATCGCTTGAGTCAGCATCATTGAGTTTGAAGACTCCAAGTTTGAAAATGAAAAAAATTGTGTGGAGTGTTAGAAAGAGTTAGAACGAAGAGAGCACACCAGACCTCTGTAGCCCGCTCCTCATATCTGCTCAAAGCTAGCGGCTGCATCAGCCAGTACTGGTATTACACATCTGAATCTCTGACTAAACTGTTGGCAGCTTTGTTGCATTGTGGGTATATGCCAGGTTTTTACAAGGAAGAAGAATGTGTGGAATAAAGACAGTGGAGTACTCTTTTACTAATGAATGCATTTATGATGTTAGACAAGGTATTATAGTTACAGTACTTTTCTGTTTATATAGACCATTTTCAAAGTGAAGGTAGACAACATGGATTTGTTGTGCTTTTTTTAAACTTACTCAGCTAATTCAGCTGAAGTTTAATAGCGATGTGTGCTTTCAAAATGACATCAGAAATAAGCATGTCTGCAGCATTCTAGGAGGCCCAAAAAAAAGATAGGCCTGAGGTCAGAAGACTGTGTGCTTATGACTAGTATATCAACCCTAAGTTGCCTCCTTTCTGAAAATGTTTTTTGTTTTCTTTAAATTTTTACTCAACCACAATCAAACAGCAACACCTGAGAAATCCTAAGATTTACAACTGCCTCTGACAAAGTCGTCCACAACCTCGGGGGGAGGGAGGATAGAGTGGTCCTGTTGTTGTCTGTTGTCTATGGTCTGTTGTCTGTCTGTCTGTCTGTCTGTCTATCTGATGAGCTGTATGGTGCAAAATGAATTTCCGAAAGAATCAATAAATGTCTATCTATCTAATATAACCAAAAAAGAGAACTAAACAATTTGCTAACTTGTCAAATTAATTGATTGTAGCATGTAGCAAAATGAAGACATATTCATGTCAAGTGTCAGTGATCAATATATGGTTTGCTAAGAACATGTCCTTTGAAATGTCTTTCTACATTTTCCATTTTTTTTCTGTGAGAAATACTAAAAACATGTAGATGGAAAAAATCAGATAGGGGCAGTGAGAATAAAGAGTAAAGGGCATTAGAGTGTCAGTCAGAGGCAGGTGAGAGAGTGGAGCAGATGGTGAGGTTGGGGCTCTGTGTCGAGTGCATAATGTGCCCTTGGGCCAGGGGAAGCAATGTCTAAATTAATATGATTTGTCCACCTTTGATATTTAAGAGGATTATACCTTATGTTTAAACACAGGGTTGTGAATAGCCTAGGATGAAAAGTGACACAGAGCAGAATAGAATTAGCGGCTCCTGGAGGAGTTCTTCATTCATTGTTAACTTCTTGCCTAATCCTTATTAGGATGTACAGGTCTAAGGGAGCTGGTCGTGGCTATGGGGACATGTGCCCCTATTGTGTGTCTGATGGTTAATCATGCTGTCATGGCAGGGGGAGGGGAAGGCAAATGGAAAAAGAGTGAGGGATCAAGAAAGTGCATAAAGGCCCCCTGCTTTTTTATGGGTGTTACCCAGTCTGGCTGAGCAGCTCTGATCCTCCTCTATGGCGTTAAGTATGAAGTGCAGAGCACAGGCATCAGCTCCCAGCATGTGCACATGAGGTATATCACAATTGTGTTCGCACATACAAAACCTGCAAATTGCATGCAGGTTTATGAAGGAAAAACAGCAAGTGCTATTGGGGCATTAGCAAAATAGGCGTCTTGCTGTATAACAGTGTCTTCATTCATCAGAACCATTAAACCTTTGATTTCAGGCCCTTTATGAACAGATCAGGCTGCTCCCATTGGTTCAAGTAGTGAATGAACATTACTTTTTTATATTCATTTTCTTTATCAGTATACATTTTTCCCAGTCCAAAGTGTTTTACAATTGTGTATGTTTGTGTGTGTGTGTGTGTGTGTGTGTGTGTGTGTGTGTTTGCCTACAGTCTCAAACAAAGCCTCCCGCCTCCCTGCTAATTTTTCTGACCTGTTTTTCTGGCCTCCGAGCAGGGATCACTACCATAGAAAACAGTGCGGCAGTCCACTTCATTATGTCCAGACTACAAGTGACGTATATCATTTCATATATGGTGTTGTTTCTTTGCTGTTCACAGACGAATAGCTCCACGCCAAACCATTAGCTCAGCTCATATGAATCAATGTGTTTTGTGGATGCTTGGAGTGTTTTGACAGAATTACTGAATGCTTTTGTGCCCTCTCCGCCCAGCCCGGAGCCTCTGTCGGTCCATCAGCATCTCTGATGAAAGTAAGCTTTACTTCACTTACACAGACCATTGATCTTGGAGCAAAACATAGATGAAAGAGATGATTCTTTTCAGATTTTCCTGCTCCAGTCAATTAACTCTGAGTGAGAAGTCGGGAAAGAACTGCTTGATGACACTGTTGGCTTTTGTAATAATTTATATTAGTCGGTGAAAGAGGGAAGAAATGTTCCACCAAGAATGCCAACTGTCCTCACAATTACCCAATGCATGCATTTTAAAGAATGGAATATATTTTGCATGTGTCAGTGGAGCACATCTACACAATGTATCTTTTTGTGCAATAACAGTGTTGGAGCCAGTGGAAGTTTCTGCTACCTCATCTGTGACTGTGTGTGCAATTTGAATTGATTTAACACAAGGCTCGAAATAATGCATTGATTACCTTCCCAAGATCCAGTGACACTGATCCACTTGCTATTTTCCTTCATGCAATGCATTCCAAAAAATAGTTATGGCAAAATGTAGCAGGATTGCATTTAAAAAAAAAGATTTACAGTGAGACCCCTAAAGATTGTTTTAAATCTTCTCTCAGAGAACTATTTACCTTTGCAAATTAGAACACTACTTTATTGTTGACTTAAGAGAATTGCCTTGATATTTTGATCTTTTGGGTTACTACATGTTAATTAAATTGGTTTCATCTATTTGAATCTTTTGAGAGACATTGTGTAAATATTCTTAAACCTACAATTAATAGACATTTCAGTAACGTATAGACTACTTTGGAATGGTATAGCAAGATGCTGATTGAAAAAATGTTTTTATAGCTTTTAAAATGACCAGAACTAAATGTTCAATTAGAATGCAAAATATCAGCGTTCAATTACGAGCAGCCAGATTCATCCCTCAACTTTCCAGGTGCTGATAAAGTGGACTATGTTCCTCCGTCCATGGTGCTGAAATCTCATTATCATTGAATAGGTAATTCCATGGACATGATATTTGGTCGTACTTTTAGGTAAATGACAGGTGTGTACACTAGTATCAACGTTGTCCATGCGAACGTTCTGTGAATAGCTTGGTGGTAGAGTGTAATGCACAAAGAGTTTGTGAAATAGCATAACGTGCAGGTACATCTACAGAAATATGTCAGGACATTTTCACAACAGAAAATAATCGAATAGGCCTACTCCTATGTGCAAACGAAATAGCAAGAATATACATTCACAACTGTGCATCAGAAATTAAACATATTTATGTAGCTTTCTGCCCCATGTATGTCAGATCTGATACAGCATTGTCCAAAGACAAGATCCCTGTCTTTGTACAGCCCTGTGCACCATGTGTTCTCTTCTCAGATAAGGACGCCAGGTAACAGGAACGTTATATGCTATTTGTATTCCTTAGGGTGTGCACCTTCCCCTCATACCCTCACCCCCACTCTCCCAAACACCAACGTGCTTCCAACTAAGGCCACAGTGCACTGGTCTGACCCTAACATGCTCACCGAGACACTGTGGCAATACTATCATGTAAATGAAGTCAGACTCATTTTTAAGTGCCTTTGGGAGATCACTGGTTTATCAGAAACACGCCTGCCAGAGCAGCTCAGTATTGTCCATTCACACCAGTGCACAGAGAGCGTGTAGGAGTCATAGTCACAGCCCAAAGGTCAATATCAATGCAAACAGAGCTTCATACATGAAAGCAATTCAAGCTGTTTCTTCCTATAGTTGTTGTCATGCTTAAAAGGTCTTATTTCTATATTCTTAAATGACAAGAGGACATCATTTGCATATTGCCAAATCCTGCATATGTTTATTCTGTTTTAAAGGACAATTTAGGAACACTCTTCTCATATCTTTGTGTTCACATATCCCATTTTTGAACTGCAAAACTAAAACTAAAAATGACGCTAGTGTTGGACGATCATATACAGTTCATATTACAATGGAAACCAAATCAATTTGGAAAAACAAATCAACACTAGATTATTTATGAAATCGAATCCAGTTCAGAATCTGCACGATCCCGATATGCCAAACAGTGCATGACATTGACAGCAACGTACCCTCTCGGTTATTCTTACGCCTGCAGAGCTCACCATCAAAATGTAATTAAATTATGAAGTGATACACATCGGTCTCGTCACGCTTGTTTGTTTATCCATTATTAGAGGCAGAGAGCCTCAGTCCTGTGAATTAGAAACAGGGTTGACTCAAGTACTATGTGAGCCACACAAGGGCAGACAAATTAATTTAAACCATTGTTTATAAACTGTTGTGGATGGGAATGCCCGAATAAGGAGTAAAGTGTGTGGTTTGCACAGAGTAGGTTGTGTATCAGTGTACCTTCAGCCAGCCAGTAGTGACAAATTGTTAACATAGACAGAATTAAGGTGATTTGTAAAGGAATTTTACAAAAAATATGAACCCACAGTCATTTAAGTGAAAACGCAGCTGATTTGCTTAACTTCATTTCATGATGAATGAAGTGCTCAAAAACCTTCCCTCACATTAAAAATACAAGAAAATAACCAACTGACTCATTCCAAACAAGCGAACAAGAGTTTAACCCTGAAGTTGCTTTAAAAATTACCTTTTTTTTTGAAACTGTTGACATTACTTTATAGCAACAATCCATTTCCCTTTGTCTTGTTTTGTTCACCTGATTGACTACTGCATTTGTCAGGAGGAAAACACTCACCCCACTTTCGCTTTACACTCACAACAATGGAGACACGATATGCTTTAAGGGTGAAATTTTGTGCTCGTCGAGCGACAATTCAGCAACATCCTTTCTCCAATAATACAAGTTATAAAGAGAGATTTAGTTGTTACCATTTGCTATACTGTATGTCTAAAAAAAAATGCCATAATTGTAGTTGTTAGAGAAAATTATGACACTTGTGGGTAAACGTTCTGCAAACTGCTATTAGAGGTTATAAGAGGCTTTCTGTGCATTGTAAAACAGCACAGGGAGCAGGTGGAGAGGCAACAGACTTTAGCCACCACAATCTGCCATAATAACCCCCTCATTTACTAACACCTCCCATCTCCCATTCTCCTCTGTGATTGAAGCACTTTGACAGTTTCAGCACTTAGATGGTCCACTTAATTTTAATCACCTGTATATTTATATTCAAAATAACCAAAAGTCACATTTTGCTGTTATATTGTTGTAGCCTAAGAGTTGTGGGTACCATTTGCCAAGCTGTTTAAAAGTACTTTGCACTTTTGTTAGTAAGGCACACACTATTATTTCTTAAATAAGAAGGATTAAGCAAGTTTTATAATTTTAACAAACAGCAATTAAAGAAAAAGTCAAAGTTTGGAAAATGCAGGTTTTTGTTTTTTTCTGAGAGCAGATCAGAGGGTACTGTACATCTCTGAAGTCTGTAACATCATGTTAAATATGAATCTACAGCCAGCAGCCGGCTAACTTAGCTTAGCACTTACTGGAAACAGGGGGAAACAACCTGTCTCTTTTCAAAGGGAAAATTCACCTACTAGTACCTATAAAGCTCACTAAAATCTAAAGTGTGGGGGTTATGTGCTAAGCTAAGTTAGCTGGTTGCTAGCTTTATATTTAATATATAGACACGAGAGTGTGTTAATCTTCTCATCTAACTCTAGGCAAGAAAGTGAATAGGCACACTTTCCAAAATTAAACAACCCACTAAGTGGACATGGTTCTGGGTGGATCGCTTGCTGTTGAATTTCTCCTCACTTAACAGTAAGAGCTCTTCATTTAAAGAGTCTTCCATTTCCGTGGTCACTCCTCTCAGATATGGTACACTTAGGACAATTATACAAGTAAAGTGGCACTCTGTCCTAAGTAAGAAAAAGTGTGTCATGTGGCTGATTGGTGGTCTCCACTTCACACTATAGCCATCATGAGAGTGGAGGGCATGGCTTCGCTCAGGTTATGAACTCTAGCCAGACTTCAGATGCACTGGTATTCATTACTCTGTTGATGTTCTCTGATTTGATAATGATCCACTTACACAGAAACCCTTATTTTAATTGTCACACAAAATGAGTGTACATGTAAATATAGAAGAATATTTTCAAAGCTCCTTCTGCTTTCACTGGTATTTTAATGATAACACTATAAGGATAATGAATCTTCTGCCACAAAATATCAATATTTCTAATATTGCAGGCTGATGAGAAAATGATACTGTATGATATGCTTGTTTGTGTTTATAAGCTTGACATACGCAGTGTGTAGTTTGTGCAAAATAGCATTTAATGCATGTAATCATTCTGTAGAAGAAGTTTCAGCTTGCCAGTTTTAGTATCGCAGCATCATTAATCTTCAACGTTGACCTCAAATCGGCTTTCAGTGTCTCAGAAACAGACTTGATGATTCACAAGCAGTATGTGCCAGGTTTGGAACATCTCTTTACCCAGTATTTTGTGACATCGACAGTGTGTGTGTATATTTGCGTGTGTGTTTACCCCACACAAAACATTGCTCAAAAACAATGGCAATTAAATTAGTTGTTATGAGAGAAAAAAAAAAAGATCACTTTTTATCCTTATGCTGGAAACACCTAATTCCATAATACAATCTTTCTATTTTTCTTTATTACACGTCTTGCAAGACCTCCATTTATGGTAATCAGAGTATATACCCTCATATTTAACTACTCAGTAAATATGTTACACTATATGTCACCCTCATACATAGAAAATATCAGTCAGTGAGATGAAAGCACTGATTTAATTTCTTTTTGACCCTTCCCACTACTTCACTCAGTGACTTCCATTCATTATCATTTAAATATGAGACAAAAGGCACCTGACAAAATTCCGTGCTCTTGCACTTAAGCAGCATGCTTCTGAGCAGTTTAGCAGCTTAGTGAGCGGGGGTCACAGCTGGCATGGAAACATGGGTTTAAAGGACACATGTTTAATATTAACTCAGTCTGGTTGTAACAGAGCTATGGTAACACCTTCAGTCATGCACTAGACAGTACCTCACACACTATATCAAATGCATCATTAAAAAGTTGCTGCAAGAGTTTCTATAAGCTTACCTAATAACCTTCACAGGGTGGTATTAGTTAAAGAAGACATTTCAGCTTGTAATCCTTATGCACAATTTCAGTAATGTTAAACAATTAAGTAATGTTAAACAATATAAGATATAAGATATGTTTTTGTTATTTTTGTCCCTATTGTTGTGTCTCGATTCGGATACTTCTGGAAGTACACCTACATGTAGTACAGTGGGTACACAATGTAGTCACTTGTGTGGTGCGTACATTTCAACAGGGTAGTGTTGTCTTAAATCGTGCACCGCTGTTATGCACTGCCAGAAAATGACCCTTCTCCTCTATTTAATGGTAAATTGCAAATATTTATTTTTTTACTATCTGACTACTTAAAGTGGTACTTATTAAAAAAATACAAATGTACAAATTACAATTGTATAGTTCAGTTTTTTGCTGTTTCAATCGCAACAATTGCAGCTTTCTCACCGGCCATTTTCACAAGTTTGAAAATCCGTTGATGGTGCTATAGCTTCCGCTCCATAGCAAAGATGATGACCGTTGAGGGCGACTACTGTCCACAACTATGAGTGCACCATCCTGGTACTCGTAGTGCACTGCATTTGGCCATACTTCATCAGTGTGTGCACTATTTACTCAAAATAGCAAATGTAAGGACAGAAGTGTATGATTTGAGACACAGCACTTCATTGATTGATTAACGACAAGTTTATAATGTGCTACTGTGCTCTGTCTGATGGCTGGTCATTAGAGGATGAGCTGCCATTACTGGAGAAGCAAATATCCCCAGGCATCATAAATAGGACTGTGTGTTTGTTAATGAAAACATATCATGCTGGGGTCCTTTCGCTGTCATGTTCCTGCCACAGCGGTGACACTGCAGTCATCATGATCTACTCTCTGCAACACTGGTATACAGTATACAGTAGTCCCACAGGCATCTGGTTGCCCAAATAATCCACTCTTTCCTATATGACAATATTTATAGTAAGATGTATAATAACTCTGCTAATTATCAAGCAAAATAGAGCTTAATTGGGTTATCTTGGAAAGAGCTGTGGCAGCTAGAGGAGTGTAGAGATCCTGGCTGTGAAACCAAAGCCCAAAAAGGCACTTTGAGTGAAGGATCTTTGGAGATGCTCATGTTTTATCATTAGGGAAATACAGTCTATTATCAAAAGCCTAGAACACTGCAATTAACCCTCCAATCATTTATTTAGGGTCTGTGCCTCATACAGTACTTAACCCCCATATATGTAGTTAAGCCTGGGCATCATTTACTAGGCTTGTCAGGAATCTAATCTGGCTCATCTTCTAGGCCTCCACTTCTTTACAGTCCTTTGTCCTCTTCAGCCATGGTTTATCGCCACAACTTAAATTAGTAATCTTTGATCAAATAGTCATACCAGCATGATCATGGACCAACAATCTATCCAAGTCTCCATGAAACCATCCATCCGTTGTCTATAGCAGTTTATCCAGTGCAGTGTTGTGGGGGGCTGGAGCTTAGCGCAGCTCATTAGGCAATATACGTTCATTGTAGAAATAGAAGATTAAGTTAAAAAGAAGGTTTTATAGAAAACAATACTTAAATGCTATTAGTGCGTCTGTACTGCCCTTAAGTGAGATGTCACAACAGATTCTTCCTTTTCATGAGCTTACTTCACTCCGTTGTTCCCGTAGAATTATTTGGTCAATAGCTGCCATACTGTATGCCAGTATATCTAGATAGAAAAAGTTATACTTTTTGTTTTAATAATAATACAATGTGTGTGAAAAGGTTAATGTAAGAAAACAAATTACCATAGAAAGGAAAAAGGTTTACCAGCTAAGAATAACACAGTCATTAAGGAAATAAAGGAGAATCAATAACCAGAGTTAAGTATTTAGACATTGCTTTCTAAATGGACTCTGCTTGACTTTTTGTCTCAGGCTGACAGTCTTACATTGCATTGCTGTTAATACATTACTTTGGAATTGCAAGTGCACAGTGTGAAAGCTGGCAAAAAGGACGAATGAGCATTCACTAATCAGGCCATCGTTAGGCCTGTCTTCGGGCATGATGAATGTTTAATTAACATGATGTTAAGTAAAACACTTTGAAGCATGAATTGTCCAGCAGTGGGCACATGACAGAGTACTGTTTCTACAAAATAGAGTCAAAAGAGTTTAGACATCCCTATTTATAAAAACACTTTGTTGACCTTGCACTACAGATTTGTAAGATATTAATGTATTGCTAATGAAACATTTTTGTTGCATAAAGAATCACATTTTTTAAATTGAAAAAAAAAATCGTCATATATCTTCAGCCACAATTGAAACATAAAATGACTAATTATAGTATAATTTGAAAATACATTTGCTATACAAGTGATTAATCAAGGCACTTGTAAAATATAGTCCCCTAGTGCCTCCTGGTTAAAATATTAAAGAACACATTAAAGTTTAATGTTTAATTATAAAAAGATCTCAAATTAAATATGTATGACTTTTAATGATCCAGGTAATGATTTTGGTTCTTATTTATGTTCGCTGCTTCCACAGCTGCCTCTGAAAAACAAATATTTTAGTTGACATATACAGCTTTTTATTATTTGTGAAACTATAATTCTTTTTTTAGGTAATTAGAAGGCCCTTCAATAATAATTTGACTATCCTACAAATATACAGTACATTTTTTCTTTGTTACTATTAGATGATCCTTGCCTCAGTCACAGTCCGGGTGCACAACAGTGTATGCTAATGGTTTAAATATATAGGGCACTTGACAAATGAACTCGAACTTCAAACCAACAATGGTGTTATTAATGTTTAAATACCTGCTCAGCTCAGTGAAAGTTAAAGTGATCTGTCCTCTTTGTTCATTGTGTTCCTCATCACCTGCTATAAGACATCTCCTCTCCGCAGGGCTGCATATCAACTTTTAGGTTTATAAGGCAGTTTTGAGGAAATTCAACATGTGTTATTGGATGAGAAAACTTACATTTCCTATTTCATTTTTTAATATGTAGCTACTTAATTCTGGTGCTGGATTGCACCTCACACATCAGGTTAAGCACACACATTTTGTTGGTTTTGAAAGCTGAAGAAAGTCCTTGCTCAAGATAATTGCTTTTTATTTTTCTCTAAGTGGCTCCAACAGTAATCGAAAGGAAAAATAGCAGTGCACAAGCTTGGCAAACTCAATATTTTTTTTACCCCTCTTTGTATCTCATGCATCTAAATAAAGCTGTGTAAAAACAAACTTCCAATGGCATCCCTCAAATTCCACATCAGTAATGTTTGATAATCATTATGCATCACTGTGCTGAGCCGAAATGTGGGAAGAAGGAGCGAGGAGAGACTGAAATCGATATGAACACCACAATATTCCCTTCCATGGTGGAAAGGGGGATCTATTAGGGAGAAATCATGATTTATGTCAATGGTCAGAGGGATGTCAGATTGAGCATGGGATGGAGCCAATAATGATAAATGCCCCCCATTCACGTGCCCACCCAGCCCCCCAGTACTCTCCTCTGTGACCAGAGGTGAAGCTCTTCAGCATTCTGCCTCTCTCCATCCCTCCACTGTGTTGGTTCTCTTCAGCATTTTCATCACCTAAACCCTCTTCCAGTCTTGTGTTTCCACGCTCTCTTGTTAGTCACATCTATTTTTCTCTCTTTTAGATATAGTCCCCTCTTCTTCTCTGTTGTGATGCCCATCTGTTGTTGTCTATTCCATGTGATCTGTCTATATGGAGACCAGCGCTACTGCTCATGATGGATTCCAATGATCCTGCGCTTTATGGAACAAGGAGCGAGGCAGTCACCTTTAAGCTGCGGCTGAGCAATCTGTCTCTGTCAGACATCCCCCGTACATGCAACATAGGCCAGACAGTGAACAAGAGGAAGAGGAGGGGATGAAGAAGAGAAATGTCCAAGATAGTGTACAGGAGAAGATCAAATATACTAGATGGAGATGAAAAAATCCACAGTCTGGTTCAAACAACATCATCTTTTGATTTATTCACACAATACTAACTATGCACTGTATGCACTGCTTTGATTGGAAATGTATTTGTATTGTAAGTTTTTAACTTTAATTGTATTACTACAACACACTACAATGCATCAATTTGAGTATAATTACTGTGTTGATTATGAGTCTGCAATCTAAATAGTTTGTGCTGCGGCAATTCAAAAAACATGACAGTGAGTGCATTGCAACATTCTGGATTGTAAAAATCAGTGGGCTTGACATTTCTGGAGCTGGTAATGATTTGATTTTAGTTTGTATTGAGTTCTGCATCAATACAATCTGATGCAAATGACAGCTTCATTCATGACAGAAGTACACTGAACTGGTCATCAATGAGAATGAGAAAAAAAGCATTAAACTAAACACAATATTATCATGTATTAACACATATCAATATCTGTGTTACACTGCAATGATTTTTATGATTTATAAAAATATAATATTTTATGAGAGCTATGTAATATGTATTGAAAATAATGCTCAATGATCACCATAGTCAACCTGACTTGTGTTTGCATGTTTTTTCAGGTTGTGTTTCCTCCTAAAGTCTAAAGCAGGACAGGTAAGCCGATAACTGCAGGACTGACTTTAAGTGTGATAGAGTGATTGTCTATCTGTGTTAGCCCTGTGATCGACCAGCCAGTGAGATAGACCAACCTCCCCACCCCTCCACTCCCAGCTCCTCCTTACCATTGGCATTCAATAAGAAAAAGCAGGTAAAGTCAATGAATGAATGAAAGCATTGTTGTATCTTAAAGCCAACACTTCGCGGGTTTCACCAAAACAACTGCTCTGCACACATTCAGCAGGTGTCTGCTGTGATAGGATCCTTTCCACTGCGTGGTAACAGGAGGGCACGAGAAACCTAGTGTGTAATTGATGGAGACAGATAGCAGTCAGATGTGATTAGTTCCGGCTAGGCAAGCAGTCCATCGTTGGCCTGGCTGACAGAAGAAAACAAAGTGCAAAGGCAGCAGTGGGAAGAACTTAGCTGTTTGGACACAGACCAAACAGTCCAGATATCACATTAAGCATAGTCTATCTATCTATCTATCCCCCAAGATGTGATTAAAGTTCTTAATTTCTAATGCATTAATACATTTCTCCTATAGGTCACATTAAAGGCACACAAAGGTTTTAATCTGCACCCAGTAAGACTACCCGTTGAGCAGTAGAAGCTCCTTTTGAACCAACATCAACTGTGCTTTACTTTGCATTAGTTTGCACCTGTATGTCAAGTAAATTCTAGCTATATGCTTAATATTGAGTTTGGTATTTTGACCTCCTATAACACCCTCTCGAATATACAAATTGTTTAATTTTCTATATTTAGATAACCATATTTTAGTTTTCCCAACTATGAATTTACATATAGAAATGTCCCAGTTGATTGGAAAATAATGGAAATCAAATCTACTTAACATGCTGAGGTGCATGAGTAAATAATACAGCCCCGGCCACCCTTTCCATATTTGCTATGTGGTACACAGACACCTCCCTGCGCTTAAGCTTCTAGCAAACAGGATTGTCTGCTGCAAATTTACATATAGGATGGATACGCTGCGACATCCAAATGCGCCTGTGTTGAGAACGTAAGTCCATGGTCCAGGTGAATTGGCTATTAACTTTCAAACTAGAAAAAAATAATAAAAGAAATAAATACTTTTCTTATCATCTGCAAAAAAAAGGTATGAAATATTTTTAACTCATATTTTACTGTGTTTGTATCATCCTATGAAGGGTTAATTGCATGAGTGGGAACTGATCTAAATTCCAAAATTTGTAAAGATGCATGTCTCCTTTGAAAATAATCCAAGGCACTCCGTAGGTCCTGTGCAAAAATTAAAATGCCTTTATTTTACATTTTACTGTTGTATGTTTTCAAAAACAGCAACGTTCAAGCTGCAAACATTCAAGTTGAAAGACCTCTTAGTAATTGCTACCCCCTTTAATCAGTGCTTAACAACATTTCGTACAGTATCAAACTATCTAAAAGGTATTATGGATGCAAGTTGCATGCTTTTTTATTAATGAAGGCACACTATATATACCTACAGCTTTAGGATAAAGCTAAACAATGCATCTAGATGCATTAGATTACCCTTAGTCATTAGAATAAATCTACTGTAAAGAGAGTTGTAACTTTCATGTAGGCTGGTGAAGACTGAACAATAGCAGAGGTACTGGTGCACAAACAGCTGACAAAATGTCTCTGCTGAGCAGGAACATGATCTAAATACTAATCAAACATCATTTACAGCTGGCTTTATTTGAGGCTCCTGAGAGACTGTCCCATTCTGCTTCTTCGCCATGGTAACCAGGGATTCATTTCAGAGGTGTCATGCTGCATTATCATCTCACCAGCTCATCCACTCCCCTCCGCCCTCTGGCTCGCTCTCTTTTGTCCCCCCTATGTTCAGACCCTTCAATCTCAAACCTGCCCAGCATCCTGGAAGGAAAACATCTCCTATCTTGCTCTAGCTCAGATAATACACCAGTGTGATCTCTATGCCTCACACACACACACACACACACACACACACACACACACACACACACACACACACACACACACACACACACACACACACACACACACACACACACACACACACACACACACACACACACACACACACACACACACACACACACACTTGCAGTCACACATGCATACAGAGTAGACAGTAGACACACCTTGATTTTTACATACAAAAACACACTTGCTTGAGCAGCTACACATATCTAACCTAATCAAACATGCCAACATATTAATTAGTCATTCTTTTTTGATTCAATAAAATATAGAGTATTTGTACTTCTGACGGTTGCTAAGCATAGTTACTTTAATCACCCTTATCTTGTAGAACATCATTGTAGATGTTGTAGATTGTTGTACATTGTAGATCTCCAAAACATTTGTATTGCTCTCTAAACCAGGTTGGCATTGATATATGAAGTTAACATGGGTTCAGGAGCAAATGTCATACCTCAGCTACAAAGGTAAATATCTGCCACATGGACTGCATTTATATAGCAACTTTTTCCAAAGCACTCAACAATTTGCCTCTCAACTCACCCATCTACGAGCACACACCCACCAGTGGCAGAACATTGCAATACAAGGTGGAAGCCTAACAATTGGCTCAGTGTCCTGCCAAAAGACTCCTCGACATGCGTACAGGAGGAGCCGGGGATCGAAGTCAGTGAGATAGACCACCTGCAATTAGAGGACAACCTGCTATACCTGCTGAGCCACTGTCAAGAACTCTAATACCTGGTTTACCAATGCTATGTTGTTTGTCACAGCTTCTCAACCCACCTCCCAGCCTTCTACGCATCTAACTCAATTCTTTGCATACCTCTCCCATCTCTCCTTCATGCTTCTGGGGCTTGCCTGAGAGACAGATTTCTCACTGTTGAGTAATGTTCTTTCTGAGGTTCCACACAGCCAGCCCAGTCCAACCACTTCCTGCTTTATATCATCCTCACAATCATTCATCCTCCCTCTACATTCATTCGTCTTTACCACCTTAATGCCACCTTTACACCATTTAACCTTAAATCATCAAGTAGTGGCCAACATATGTCTTTGCCAGTAAACATATCACTTTATATGTGGAAGTGCAAGCCATGTATTTTCATTGCTGCGTCCCACTGGTCAAAATATCTCCGGCTGTGTCTGACTGGATGTGTTGGGCAGGAAGAAGTTAAGATGAACCATTACAGGAGCCAAGTAAAGCCAAATCTACTCTGAAATGGAAGAGATTTGATATCAGTGCAAATGTAGAGGATTTGCGCAGATATTTCACATGCTCCATAACCTGTGCAGAAACAGTCAAACCTCATCAACGTCCTTTACTTATGAGTTTCCAGTGAATGTCATTATGTAAGAAAGGCTGAAATTCACACAACACAATATGCACGCAGTGATAATCTTCTTGCCTTGTATAAATATACACTTGACAATTTCATTCTTCCATTTAGACAAATCATGTGAATCAAGATATCCTCTGAAACGGTGTTCTTTCAGGCATATTTTCACTTTCTTTAGTTTAGAATGTAGTGGGTCCTTCCCATATAAGAGACATGTTTTAAACAAGATAAAAAAAAGTAATTTGATGTGTAAATAAAGTCTGTACAAGAGATAAAATAAAATGGCTCTCTCTGTCTGAGATCAGCTATGCCTGTCGTGAGTCCAGAGGTTGGGGATGGAGATAATTCAAGCACTTCTTTGTTTACACGAGTCTTAGTGATCTGAGGGCATTAGGGAAGCCCTGACCCCCTACATATAATGGAGAGTGAGATTTGGCAACTTGCCACATTGAGCTACACCAGAGGCGTGCAGAGGGTTTACCCTTTGTTTTGTGCAAAATGGCTTCCTGAGGCTGCAGTTTGTAATAACAAAGACACTGTCTGTGTGATATGACATGGCTGCCTGCCTCATCAGCCATCGCTCCCCGGGGACTGTAACAAATACAGTAAAGTAGCATACTGGAGAATTTCCTTACATGAGCAATGAAGAGATAAAGAAGAACTAGAAGAAATACTTTCATATTGAAGAGAAAAATCTCCTTCAGTCTTGTCTTTCATCCTTGGACACAATATTACACTTCATTTCAATGTTGAAATATTGAAATTACCCACTGAGTTCCAGCATCCTGAGCAAACCTAACCCTAACACTTAAAATATCATTCAAATTATGATGTCATGTTGTATTTTTATACCTCCACATAATCCCTCAGTCATTATGCGACAATAAGACATTGGCGATTATATAGTATATCTTTATTGAAATTGCAAATGTCTGTGACTCCTAAATCCATCTATATATCACTATAGTCATTACAAATATGCAGTCAGTATGAGCTAATTGCATGAAAATTGTTCCAATTGTCTCCAAGCTGTGGAGGTGTAATAACAACACAAGAGCAGTGTAAAATATAAAGCTCAAGTTCCTTTATTTCATCTAATGGTAATGGTGCACAGACAAGCCTGCTATAAATAGGCAGCATGTTGGCCCATAAACTGTAGGTCTATGTGAACAAGATTTTGAGGGTCACAACCTCAGTAGAGCAACCAACCCCGACACCAACCTTCGATTCTCCTGCACCTGGTGCTGAGTTACTGCTGCTATACTGTTTTAATAGCACATTAATCAGATTCATAGAATCATGCTTTAGGGAGGGAGAGCTTCCTGTCAATCTTGACTAAAAACACAGATGTAAAAAATAAAAGAAGTCCCATTGTGAACCATCAAAGCCCTAATACATCTGATTAAACATCAAATGTGAGTCCTAAACAGACAGAAAGGAAATATTTACTTTTCTTAAAAACTAAAAAGGGATAACAGAATGCCACTATGACTAATCTGTTATATGGTTATACTGGTGGAATAGAAAGGAATCGCTAGTAAAATAATCATTTGAGAACTTATTGCTAATATTTAATTACAGACCACTGTATCCTCTTTCTTTAAATATGTTCACCCACGTGTTTTACTGGGCATACAATGCTTCTGATTTTCTCAAATAACTTCCCAAATAACGTACAGCATACTGTACACTAGAGCTCTTTGAATGGGTCATTACATTAAACTATGTCTCATAATATGCATCCCACAGCTCCATGGTAAGCGTACTGTATGCCCTGGGGCTGCCGACACAGAGAGGGAGGTCTAATGGTCTGCAGTATTAGTGGGTTAATTGCCATGTCCTGGTCTCCATTGGATTGTGAGTAGGGTGATTTAGTTTAATTGTGAACCATTGTGTCCTGTAACCCCCCACACCATGCATGGTGGGAGAATTAAGTGTTGGAGATGGTCTTCTTGATGCACTTGAGGCAGCTCGCTCCCCTTAGACAACAATGTTGGTAGTAGACTGCCACCTACTGGCACCATGATGAAACTAACCCCTCTATGATAACAATGGAGCAATGGATTTTAAGATACAGGCTATATAACAACACAGTAATCGTTATTTCATACATATGTCAGTTGTTTATATTTGCAAACAGACATTTTACTTTCCACTATGGTTCCTGACCCCACTATATATGCATATTAATCCTGCTGCATAAAGAAATTTAATTTCTTCTTAGGTCTACATCTGAAGCTGTTTGTTGTTCACTCTAGTTATTCATGCTATATTATAGCAGATTTTCAGAATTATCAGCTGGTCTTAGTTTTTACTTAATGGAATCACATGCAGCCTTAGAGTTCATTCATAAATCTCAAATTAGGTTGAATCTCAAACAAATATGGTCTAAACAACATTAATTTGAAGCTAACCTTGAAGCAATCAATGGTTTATTTTTTTCCATTTGTTTTTTTAATTCAATTCAATTGTATTCATAGTGTCAAATCATAACAAGAGTTATATCAAGACACTTTACAGATAGAGTAGGTCTAGACCACACTATAATATACAAAGACCCAACAATTACAGTAATTCCCCCAAGAGCAAGCATTTAGTGCGACAGTGGCGAGGTAAAACTTCCTTTTAGGCAGAAACCTCTGGTGGTGAGGAAAACTTCCTTATAGGAAGAAACCTCGGACAGACCCAGACTCTTGGTAGGCGGTGTCTGACGGTTCTGGTTGGGGGTGTGATGAACAGTGGCAATAATAGTCACATTAAAGATAATGGAACTATGACTAGAAATAGTAGTTGTAGTAGTTAATGGCGTAGCAGGGCACTGCAGGGCGTTACAGGGTGTAGCAGGGCACTGGAATAGCTAAACATTTGACACACCGAGCAAAGGAGAGCAAGAGAGGGAGAGAAATTAGCCATTGCTAATGGCTAAGCAAAAGTAGCGAACAGCGTTTTAAAGTGCTCATATTATGCTCATTTTCAGGTTCATAATTGTATTTAGAGGTTGTACCAGAATAGGTTTATGTGGTTTAATTTTCAGAAAACACCATATATTTGTTGTTCTTCACATTGCTGCAGCTCTTCTTTTCACCCTGTGTGTTGAGCTCTCTGTTTTAGCTACAGAGTGAGACATCTCACTTCTGTACCATCTTTGTTGGGAGTCGCACATGCGCAGTAAGTACTGCTAGCTTGTCAGTTGCAGAGTATGAGGGAAGGCCATGCCAGCAACAAGGCGAGCATTATAATGTGTCTTACAAAGAGACACACATTCGTCACGGAAGTAAAGGCTGGACTACAATAGAGCTGTTTAGAGCAGTTTGTGAACATTATTTTCTGTTGGAGATGGTAAGTCCCTTTGGGGTGGACTTTGGAGCTTTTTCACTTTCTAAACCTAAAACGTGCACAGAAAGATATATAACACAATAAAGGAAAGGGGAAAAGCCAAAAAGCATAATATGAGCACTTTAACAATTGTGAGATCAGCGAGGCAGTCGCTGTAAGAGAAGATAACTATAAGTGCTTGAGTATAAATTGTGTAGTTGAAATGCAATCCAGGCAATTAGCCGCTAAATTAAACTATAAAGCAGAGTTGAGTACGTTTTTGCTGGAGCAGAAAACTAGCATCTGTGACACAGGAGCACCCTTCTCAGAGGCATTCTGTAATTCTGTGACAGACATTGAGTCAGTCTGTCGGTGATGAACATGTGAACAAAGAGAACAAGCTGACACATAAGCAGATCCTCAGTTGTGGTCTTTTTCCTCAACCTTGACTGCACAGGAAATTTACATTTTAATGGCGTAAACTGCTCGGTGCCCTCTGCATCAGAGTGAAAGCTCAGCTGAAATCGCGGGTGACTGCCCCCTAACGACTCACCGAAACAAATCAGCTCCCACATAAACACATGCACAAAAACAAAAACCTTGACATGGTCATAAAACCTTTTGGCTGCACTGCATATAATCAATCATTTTATCAGATTTAAACTACCATAATGCTAATTTACTCAGAGGGCCAGAATCTCTGGTAAGGAATAATCTGGCAGGACACGATAACATATAGTCATTGTGACCTGTACCTATACTGCCAGAAATAGAATCTGGATTATAACTAGTATATCTGTATCTGCTGTCAAGAAAGTGTAAACTAGTCTTTGTGAAATGTGTAGAAAAGCCATTCTCAGAGATTTGAACTTGAAGATTGTTTTTCTTTGCGAGCCAAGGCAGCTTCTTGTTGCCTTCTAATGTGGATCCAGGTAAACTATGAGCTGTGACAACTTGCAACTTGATTTTCTTTGGTGGGAAAATCATTTTTAATCAATGATTTTATTATCAACCACAATCTTGATTTTATGTTTTTAACTGAAACCTGGTTGGACCATAATAACAGTGCTGCTGTTCTCATTGAGTCAGCCCCCCCTAACTTCAGTTTTATGAGTGAGAATAGAGTGAATAAGAAAGGAGGTGGAGTCGCCATTTTGTTTAATGACTCATTCCAATGTACGCAAATATCTTACGGAAATTTTGCTTCTTTTGAATATGTGGCTCTTCAGCTAAGATCCTCCCCTCAAGCTCTACTTCTAAATATCTACAGGCCACCTAAATACTGTGCATCCTTCTTTGACGACTTTACTGAACTGTTGTCTATAATCTGTATTAACTTTGACCGTGTAATTATTGCTGGTGATTTTAAGATTCATGTTGACAACCCCCAGGACCGAGGGACCAAAGAACTGTGTTGTGTTTTTGAGAGCTATGGACTGACTCAGCATGTGACACAGCCCACGCACAATAAGGGGCACACTCTGGACTTGATTATCTCCAAGGGTCTGAACATTTCCAAGGTTGTGGTGACTGATGTTGCTCTCTCTGATCATTCCTGTGTTTTCTTTAACGGCACTATCTCTCTGCCCAAAAGTATTCAAACAAAGTTAATCAGAAAACGGTATATCACTGAAAACACCAGTGAATCATTCATTCAGCTTTTCTCCTCTACACCAACCCTCACTGGGGCCTCAGCCACTGAGCTTGTAGATAATTTCAACTGTAAAATTACGAATGTTATTGATGCTATTGCTCCCACTAAGGTCAAAGCTGTCTCTGGTAAGGAAAGATCTCCATGGAGAAATGTTATAGTTGTGAGAACAGAAAAAAGAGAGTATCGAAAAGCTGAACGCAGTTGGCGAAAATCTAATCTCCAGGTCCACTATAACATCTATAAAGAGAGACTTCGCATTTATAATCTGGAACTAAGGAATGCAAGGCGGTCCTTTTTCTCTGACATTATTGCCAGAAACAATAATAATTCACGTGCTTTGTTTGTTACTGTTGATAGATTAACAAACCCTCCAGTACCAATAGCATCTGAACTGTTGTTTACCAAGGCTTGCAATGACTTTGCCTCCTTCTTCACAGACAAAATTCAGAAAATTAGACAAACAGTCAGTGCTTCCATATCAAGTACAGAATATGTGTTGTCACAGTGTGCACGCAAAACAAATTCCAACATGATACAATTTCATACGATCAACCTTAAAAACCTGGAGGACATTATACAACATCTGAAAACCTCCTCCTGTTGCCTTGATATTCTACCAACGGTTGTTTTCAAGAATGTTGTTTGGCTTCTGATCTTCTAAATATTGTAAATACATCTCTGCTCTCAGGTATCTTCCCACAGGCCCTGAAAACTGCAGTCATCAAGCCACTACTAAAAAAGAACAATCTAGACACAACACTAATGAGCAACTATAGGCCAATATCAAACCTCCCTTTTTTAAGTAAAATCATAGAAAAAGCGGTTTTTCAACAACTCAACCTTTTCTTATCGCTAAACAACAGTTTTGATGCCTTCCAGTCAGGTTTTCGACCACACCACAGCACCGAGACGGCTCTTGTTAAAGTCTTTAATGACATCCACTTAAACACAGATAGTGGCAAAATTTCAGTCTTAGTATTACTTGATCTCAGTGCTGCATTTGATACGGTAGACCATGACATATTGCTTGACCGATTGGAAAACTGGGTTGGTCTTTCAGGCTCAGTACTAAAGTGGTTTGAATCATATTTAAAGAATAGGGACTACTTTGTGTCTAAGTCTAAGCCACATTAACATAATTAAAAAATCAGCATATTATCACCTTAAAAATATATCAAGGGTTAAAGGCCTTATGTCTCAGCATGATCTGGAAAAACTTGTACATGCTTTTATCTTCAGTAGACTTGACTACTGTAACGGTGTCTTTACAGGTCTCCCTAAAAAATCAATCAGACAGCTGCAGCTGATTCAGAACGCTGCTGCTCGAGTCCTCACTAAAACCAAGAAAGTGGATCACATCACTCCAGTACTGAAGTCTCTACACTGGCTTCCAGTGCCTCAAAGAATTGATTTCAAAATACTTTTACTGGTTTATAAATCACTTAACGGTTTAGGGCCAAAATACATTTCTGATCTGCTACTACACTATGACCCACCCAGACCTCTCAGGTCGTCTGGGACAGGTCTACTTGTTGTCCCCAGAGTCAGAACTAAACAGGGGGAAGCAGCGTTCAGTTTTTATGCTCCACATATCTGGAACAAACTCCCAGAAACCTGTAGGTCCGCTGCAACTCTCAGTTCTTTTAAATCTAAGCTAAAGACCTATCTTTTTGATGTTGCTTTTCTTTAAATAATCTATTTTATTAACTTTAATTTCTTATACTGCACTGTAACTTTTATTCTTATACTGCACTATCAATTTTATTCTTGTCTTTTAATGTTTTTAATTTGTTTATTATTGTTTTTTAATTGTTTTCTAACTGCTCTTTAATGTTTTATGTAAAGCACTTTGAATTGCCCTGTTGCTGAAATGTGCTATATAAATAAAGCTGCCTTGCCTTGCCTTGCCTTGCTGTACTGTACATTCAATAAACCTTCTTAAATTATATCCCATATACAAAACAATGTTTGAGGCTGACAGTTCTCCTACGATACCCTGTTCATTTGCCAGTGTCTGGTATTCTGAACTGTCTAATACGGTCTATGATACCTTCTGTACAGTCTAAACGTAGTCCCACCATACCAGACATTTCTGTACCTTCATCTTTTCTCCATGTCTAATTTAACTTTGAATGTGTTATTTTTGTATCATGGAATGGCATTAAACAAAATTGGGCAGAAAGCATAGTCTAGACTCTAGAGCAGGGGTCTTCAACATTTTTTTAAGCCAAGGACCCCTTAACAGAAAGAGAGACGGATCAGGGACCCCCACTACATATATTGTATAAAATGAAGTTGTACATTAAACTGCGCCTATAATAACGTAGGGCGGCCTAAAGCCTTTATATATACCTTTTTTTTTGCATAGAACACTAAGCTATTAAAATAATAATTGTTGGCATGATTTTAATGTTACACATACATGTGGCACCGTGAATCTTTACGATTAACTGTATCTGTGGGTGGCTATCTTATCTTACCTATTAGACCAGTAAGCCTATCGTC
Organism: Perca flavescens; assembly: GCF_004354835.1. Lineage (NCBI taxonomy): Eukaryota > Metazoa > Chordata > Actinopteri > Perciformes > Percidae > Perca > Perca flavescens. The sequence continues at coordinate 11,901,962 of NC_041343.1, forward strand.
AGTGGGGATTTATATTTGCCAATAATATGTTAGAATTAATTTATGAAAAAACTTTTAAAATTTGACAATAAACGGCGCCTGGATAGCTCAGTTTGTAGAGCAGGCGCCCTTAGGTTTACTCCTCGATGCAGCTGGCCTGGGTTCGATTCTGACCTGTGGCCCTTTGCTGCGTCATTCCCCCCTCTCTCTCCCCTTTCATTTCTTCAGCTGTCCTGTCAATAAAGGCCTAAAAATGGCCAAGAAATAGTCCTGGACCCCCTGTTGGAGATCTCTGCTCTAGAGAATAGGAACTTTACCTCATGTCCTATTTGCTATCATGCTGCCATCTAGAGGTAATACCTCATGTCCTATTTGCTATCATGCTGCCATCTAGAGGTAAAGGACTTTATGACATTTTTAATGTGGTGTCCCCTCCTATTAACATGCATGCGTCAATAACAAAGAGGTAACTAGTTCAAATTAAGCATACAATCATAATAATGCTGGTGTCAATGCTGCTGCTTCTAGTGCTTGACAAAGTCAAAGTGATTTTAAAGTGAGTATTTAAGGTGTATAGATAATATAGGTTTTGAGGCCCTTAACACAGCAGACACTTTATAACCTTAACAATGATTCTGTTGAATTCAGGTGTTGCAGTAAGCCATAAGCGTGGGACAGTGAGCCAGCATGTACAACAGGATCCTGATACCATCAAACGGAAATTGGTCATCATTCATTTTATTATTTAAACCTGTGGTTTCCCTACTGTGGCATGTCCAAATGTCTTTCTTGAAAATGTGTTATTTAAAGCACCAGACACTTACAAGAAATTAAGTGTATGTGAATATTTGGCTTGTTATTAAGCATTACCTGTGAAGGTAATTCAAGAAATATGAACCACTATTTACATTTGGATATATCTAATTGTCTGAGGTAAGGCTTGCTTTAATTTGTTGTTTAAACCACTCATTCAACCACTCATTATAAATACAAAATATGACAATTTACTCATTAATGAGTCAATGACAATACTTTAAACAACAATTTATTTTATTATTAATCAGAGGATTATAGATATATGAAGGTGATTTGGATTCCTGTATGTGGTTGCACCAGCTGAAAGAAAGAAGTGTTAGAGTATAAAGGATACACACAAAGAACATGAGGTATATCTACAAATGTAACACAAGTAGATACACCAGGACAATGTGGCCCAAAGTAAAAACCAATGAGGATCTCTTTTGCACACTGTAAAATTTCAATTTCAAATGTTTGACTCAACAGCCTGCATGCAGCATGTAAGTTAGCTAAATCATGCGATTACTTTATATGTTATCACTGGGTTTTATCTTGGGGTCCGATAATGCTGAGGTGCAACCACATTTTGGAACATACACAAATTAACAAAGTGCTACTGATCCTTTGAGGCATACTTTACAGTGTGACATAAGTTATGCACAGCTGATGGATCCCATATGAAAAAAAACACGTTAGAGTATGTGAGAAATCCTCTGAGGCTGTATGCAGTTGGAACCACACATCAGCTCGTAGGACAATATCTGAAACACTTTTGTTTTTGTTTCTTGAAGAAAAAATTGTATGATAACAAAAAGACTGAACACAATGTGGAGTGCTAAGAATGTCAGGCCTACAAAAAATTTTGAACATGTTCACATGTGATTTATCAGGTTATAGTCAATAGTGAGGCACTCGTATTGGACAGGCAGTTTATTAACAAAGAGCAGACCCATACACACAAAGAAAATAAAGTCCAGTAATGGTGGCAAATTTCCAAAGAACGCTGGGTAATGGGGAGTTTGTATCCAACAGATTTCAACAATCAAAAACCATACTACTTAAAAACATACAATCGCCAACGGTCATCACCATTTTACTTTATAAAAATATCACCATGGTGATCCACAGCTTCACAGATTTGACCGTGAACAGAAAGACATATTTACAGTATTTCACACAAAGGGAAAATGAAAATAAATCATTTGGGAACAAAAAGGTTGGAGGAAAATGATGAGCAGTGCAGAGAGGGTCCCAAAAGGCAAAGCTTGAGCAATTCTTGCTTTAAGGTCTCTAAATGGACACCTCTTAATCTTTTTCATTTGTCCTGTAAAGACCAGACAAATACATCAGTTAACAAGGAATCATAATGATAGAGGATAGTACAATTTGTGATGCATGAATACATGTTTTAAATAGAGCAAAATTAACTTTGCAATATTAAAAATATATATATATATGGTCTTTGATTTGACATACATGTATGCAAAGTGTCCTGTGTTAGTTTAGATGGGAAAATGTATCTACTTTATAGTAGATGATTTATTATAAAATGAATACAGTTTTATCAGTATTGTTTTGTACATTTTAATGAACCTAAAATGAGAAAACATACACAAACCATTTGGTATGATTAAAACAGGAATAATAACATCATGAGAAGAGATATTATTGGATATGTTACTTTACGGTGGACAACTTTTACCCTTATTGCCATAATCATTTACTATCAATAGATACCAATTGAAAGACTAAAAATATGCACATCAGGATTTATCCGATCCAATTCTGACAATTCTTTTTTCAATTAATTCTTATTTCTCTATGTTCTACATATATTTATCTGTTGGCAACTTCAGTTATTTCATCAATCTTCTCTTAAGAAACAAGCAAATGACAAAATAATGACTTATACACCCTAAGGTAAAGTGCTGATAATATATACTTTAAAGACACTAATAACCAGTATGCATGTGATGTAGATTTCACAACCACACAAACAATTGTTATTGTACAATGACCGCACATAATCAACTTTAATGAAATGTAAGAATGTCATGCGATGCAAGGGGAAGAAGCAAGTGAACAAAAGCAATTAGAAGAAGGAACTCTGAACTTTGAACTCTTTCAAATCTGTTATCCATCATTTTAGGTGTAAACAAACATGATTTGTATTTCACAAGAGGCCACGTGTCTCATGACTGCACCAACATTGTGTTTACATTTTCCCACCAGCCAGTGGTTCTGTATACTGTACCTACATTAGAGTGGTCTGTAAATACAGACGTGAGGTTTAGACATCCAGTGTAAAGAGAAGAAATAGCCTAACGATCAACCAGATCAGAATGTGTCGCAGGTTGGCAGAGGTAGTCGAAACAAAGGGTCAGGTGACAGTGAGTGAGATGTGCTCTCAGCATCAGAAGGAGATCTCACCTCATAGCTCTTCAGCAGTACAGCCAAAGTGAACAGACTGACAGGGTTTAGTATCTAGAATGAGACTGCCAGTGCTGAAGGAGCAGGGGGGAAAGACGAGAGGACGCAATTGAGACGAGTACATGAAAAGAAGAATAACGAAAAAAAGATAACTTACATCCATATATTCACTTTTCAAAGCCAATGTAACCCTAACCCTAATCACACATGTGCTAGATGTGTGAAATACTTTATATGAATCACATCTATGAATTAATAATACTGTTGTATTTGTGCACACTAGCAAATTTGCATTCACACAGCTGGTGTCATTGCAGCATACAACTTGATACATTGATATAACAGTGGAATGAGATGACATACCACAATGTGAATGATGCAAGACTAAAACATTACTCTCACTCCTTCAAGTAGATGACGTATGGAAATCCAAAATGCAAAATGATCACAGAGTGAGGTGTGGAAAAGTGTCCTTTCTTTCTTATTTTAGGAGCAACATCATCAGCAAAGATCACACTAGCTCGATGATTGACATGGTGATGAAAGGTGAGGTTGAGGGTGCCCTCTGCTGGTGAACCATGAGATGACAACAGGATGACAGCCAGATGGGAAAAGATCAGGACAGCACACTGGTGTTCTGTGAATCCACGTCTTGCATGCTCATGACATCTGTACTTACTCCGCTCTCATATATAGGGTTGTCAAAAGCTGACTCTTCTGTCATGTTGTCATACGGTGGCGAGGATGTTGGCATTCTGATAGTCTTTCCTTGGAGTCTGAGTAAAGAGTAGAGAAGCAAGGAACATCCTGTAAAGGCTCATTTGATTGCAAATGCAATAAATACAGTTTAAAAGGTACTACTTACTTTGCAAAGTAGACATACATCCCGAGGACAACCACCAAGATGATTGCAGTTGGAATCAAAACTGCAAGGGCAATATTGGTTCCCTCCATGCTATAATCCATATTAACAACTACAAAGAGAATGTTGAGTGTTATTTCTGTGAAATATGCACAACAAAGAAATATAATAATGATTCTGCGATGTTTCAAAACATGACTCACCATCTAGCCTGCGTTCGTTCACATATTGGGTTGAGGATGCTACAAGGAAACAATTAGAGTTTGTATTTGTGCAACACAAAGCACAGTGCATAATGTATATTACACTTACATACAGAACAAGTCCCTGCATTCACAAACAGCAACAAAATCTATAGCACGTAATATGTTCTAGGTCGCACTGTATTTCGAAAAGTGACAATTGTACTGTGAAAACCAAAAAGTTTGCTATAGTGTGAGGGTATGGTTTACCTCTGCAGGCAGGGGGAGTGCTATTCCACTGTGACGGGTGTCCAGGGATACAGTAAATGGTGGCACCACCCTGCAGCTCGTAGCCTGAGTGGCAGGAGAAGGTCAGCATCTCTCCTGCTTGGTAAAAGGCCTTTTCAGAGCTCTGCACACTGGTGGAGGCAGCGCCGGGGTTCCTGCATGGCTCGTACCTTTCAGCTGAGAGGCAGGACAATATCTTACGTCACAAAAATATTGTTGTGCATCATTTTTAACAGTTGTCACACTGACATATGAACACATACTGTATAAAAGCAACAGGCACATTAACAGAGAAATGAAAGGCAAGATCGACATTTTATTTTGTTGAACTTTTGAAGGCCATAGACGAAGAATACATAATTCAGTATACGTGGATTAGTTGTGGTAACTAAAGAAACAAAAGGAGCACACAATCAGCACATCAGTAAACAGTTTAAATCATATATTGAAAGCACTCAAAACAGTGTGGGTGAGTGTTAAGTACGTTTGAATGCATGCATATGTGTGTTTCTGACTGATGCGACTTACGGGCACACTTGGGCAGCCTCTCGTTCCACTTGGGTGTGGCTGAATCTCGGTTGTAGCAGGTGAGGAGGCTGCTGCCAGACAGGATGTAGCCTTTATTACAGATAAACTGCACTGTCGATCCAACGGTGAAACGGTTGCCTGTGATCACCTTATGACTGTGCTCCACATTCCCAGGGTCCTGACATGTCATAACTGGTGCATCACAGAAACAAATGATAATGAATATTTGTGATCATTGGCGATAGTAGTAAAGTAATAAAACATTTTAACAAAGCAAAATAATTAATATTTTTTTTGTAGGATAAAGGACAAATCAACAGGTACATTTATATAACAGGTACTTCAAGGACCTGTCTTAATTAATGCCACAAAAGGATACAAAATTTAAGCAGAATGCCAGAAATACCGCCTTGTTCTTTGTTGTCAAAACCTAGCACCTACATTACCCACAATGCAACGCAAACAGTTCGGTCAGAGATTCAGTCGTCTAATAAGCAGCGGCTAATGAAGCTGCTAGCCTCAAGCAAAGATGAGAAGTGGGCTACAGAGCTCGACACACAGATTTCTTTTTGATTTTCAAACTTGTAGTCTCTTTGGACTCATGGAATGCTGACTCAAGTCAAATCACTTGAGGCGAATGATCAGATGTCGCCCATGTACTTCTGGAGCCACAAAAGGCTTTTTAAAATCTTTTCACATATGCAGTATTACTCCACAAGACCTGTTAATGACACTAATGTGTAAAATCGGTGGAGTTCCCCTTTAAGTTCACAAATCACAGTTGCAACCACTGCTAATATGGAGGATCATAGGCAAAAAAATAAATAATCTGAACCAGAGGATGTACACTGTGTGTATAAGCCTGCAATTGGCTGCCTTTTTCAGACGGAATTCTCCTCCTGTTCCGTTATCTGTGTGTTACTGTTTTCAAAATCCCCGTCACTACTTGAAACAACAACAACAACCTCCAAGCTAGCAACCTACACCAGAGGCCTGTACTATGAATCAAGATCAACATGCCCTGGATTTATTTCAGTTCCTTGGCTTCACCTAACCTAACAACCAGTGTTGGGAGTAACGTCGTTTAAGTATAACGGCGATACTAACGGCGTTATTTTTTCAGTAACGGAGTAATCTAATTAATTACTTTTCCCATCGTTGCAAAGCCGTTATCGTTACTGAGAATGTAAAATGGCGCGTTACTTGGTTGAATGAAGCGTGAGGTGTCAGGCTTTGGCTACACACCAGCTGCCTGGAGAGAACAGGCATCGGGATGATGACACCGTTGCAAATGCTATGATGATTGGCTGGGTGGGCGGATGCCCTGCTCACGCTGTCTCACTGCATGCTCTGACTACCACTAAACACAAGACAGCGAAAATGGCGACGATCCTATGAAATTCAAAGGTAGCGTTCTTGAACTGGAAGTACAGGCACTACTTCTCCCTCATTGAAATTAAAGGCAAGAATGTTTATGTAACATGCACGCTAGGCCCAGGAAAAAAGACTTTATCCACGTCTGCCTCAAGCAACTCAAATCTTATGAAGCCTCCTCACATCAACACTTACTAACACGACACTTGTTGCTGCTACTAACCCAACCCCAAGCCCAAATGCAGCTAGCGTGAGCTCCAGCAAAGGAGACGGAGCCACTCTGTTAAAACAAGCAACGCTCGATTTTTCGGGTCAGCAACAGGTGATACTGTATATAGTATTTTTATTCTTCAATCAATTAATATAAACATCTTCGTCGTTAAAGATGTTATAGAACGTAATAGCGTTATAGAACATAAAAAATAACGTCACAGTTACTTTGCTGAGTAAGTAATTACTTTTACAATGTGGTATCTGAGTTACTAACTCAATAACTTTTTGGGAGAAGTAATTTGTAACCGTAACTAATTACTGTTTTAACGTAAGATGACCAACACTGCTAACAACCGCAGTCCCGCATAAACTATGTCACGACGGTGGTTAACAACTAGTTCAATCAACCCAGGGTTTCCCAATCCAGCGAGGCGCGCGTTCACATAAAAGAGGTGGTGTTTGCACAGCATGACCAATCACAAACATCTACCAGAGCCGCATATTTACATAAGAAGAGCAAACTATAATTCTACATAAATATGAAGAACACAGACCCTAAGCTGGCAAAAAAAGCCGAGGCACAAGATCTGACCATAATTACACTTGTCCTTGACTCCTTTCCATAAACTTGTCGTTGCTTTAGCCTATTATTTCAGTTGCAAACCTGGCAGTGGTAAGCAATCGTGAGAGCAAATGAAAAATATAAAAACATAATTGAAACCGATGAATGCATTGGCAACACAAGGCAAATAGCCTATACATAATTCCCGCCGCTGAAAATCTATATCTTTCATAAAAATACCCATCAGGGAATGTTAACAGGGTTGTCGGTCTCTAAATGTTTTAAAGGTCCTATGACATGCTGCTTTTTGGATGCTTTTATATAGACCTTAGTGGTCCTCTAATACTGTATCTGAAGTCTCTTTCCCAAAAGACAGCCTTGGTGCAGAATTACTGCCACTAGAGCCAGTCCCACAATGAGCTTTCCTTAGTATGTGTCTGCAGCTTTAAATGCTATTGAAGAGGAGAGAGGGGGGGCAAGGTGGAGGGTGGGGGTGTGGCCTTGACCAACTGCCATGCTTCACTTGTTTTCAAGCCATGATGTCTCTCTCTCATGGGTGGGCCAAATTCTCTGGGCAAAGCAGAGAAAGGGGAGGTAACTTTGCTCTTTATGACCTCATAAGGAGCAGATTCCAGATCGGCCCATCTGAGCTTTCATTTTCTCAAAGGCAGAGCAGGATACCCAGGGCTCGGTTTACACCTATTGCCATTTCTAGCCACTGGGGGACCAAAGGCTGGCTAGGGGAACTCACATTAATGTTAAAAAAAAAACTCATAAAGTGAAATGTTCATGCCATGGGACCTTAACTTTTATGAGCGCACCTCTCTCTCTCTCTCTCTCCACCCACCGAGCTCCACCGGATCTTCTAAGAACGGTGACGCCGTTATCAATCGAGTATTGATTGGTCAGTAGGCAGTGCTTTAACACCGGTTGATCTCTAATCTCCAACATAACCTGCTCCAGAGCAGCATAAATTACCACGGCAAGTGATCCACCGTTGTGATACACAAAACCCTGGGTTGAATCTGAAGTTACCTCGTTAATGCCAAATCTTGCTTCGTAGTACAGGCCTCCGGCTAGGTTATTTTGGCAAATGGTTGTAAAGATAAACAAAGAACATGTTTACAACATTTGCTGTCTAAAAGGCATGGTTACCCACCGGTTATGGAAACTTTTTCATATTCCAAGCATTGGCCTATTGTCTGCAGTGAGCTAGCAAAGGTAAACACAGAGACAAGGCGTGGAGAAATGCCATGGTGTTGGTATGTCCCCCTTGTTTTTTTTCATGTTTTATGTGGCATTTTCTTTTATTATGTAATTTAGTCTGCTCACTATGATACCTAAGCCAAAGGATTGGTATGACTGGTGAGGTCTTACTCCCACTCACTCTCACAGTGTGAACAAATGGAGAAAGCACTAGGTTTTTTGTACTTCATCTCACCTTCCTGACATCTCGGCACATCACCGCTCCAAGTGAGATCCCACTGGCACATGAGGATCTCCGAGCCCACCAGCTCATATCCAGGGTAGCACTGGTAGGTAATGACGGTGCCGTGGATGAGGTCAGGGTGGGAGGTGCTCTTCCAGCCGTTGGTGATCTCCGGTAGCTCAGAGCAGGTGTCGTTCCTCGGCACCTCTGTCGGCGTTGGAGCAGTTATGTTGGAGAGAGGAGAGACAGAATGGGGAATGGGAAATTACAGATATTCTACCTATTTATGTTGACACAATGAGGAAAGGCATTGTTCCATTTCCTTGTGTAATGTTCATTCTTTATATGGGATTGTAAAGAGACACATGGTGAGGTTCTTCAAGGAAATCTAGCATTGATACATAACAACCTCCTCTGCAGGGAATGAATACAACTGCAAATTGTAAGTTGTGTGTGCACTAAACAGCAGCAGTTTGGGAGGACAATGTAAATACAGGCTTGTGATGTTTGCTGGGGGAAACACAGCATGTGGTTTGGCAGCAGTCAATCTGTGCCTCCCAAACTGCAGCGTACAGGGCCAAGAACACAAAGCATTGGGCAAAACCAGCTGATGTCGAAGTGTACCCTATTATTTTGTTTCTGTTTGTTGTTATCTCATCCTGTGCACCTGGGATAAGCCAGAAGACAGACAGAGGCAAATCAAGAGAAAGAGGAACAAATTGACTTTTTTTGTAATTGGAAACCTGCTGGGTTATAGGTATGTTCAACATTTTACATTCCACGCTTGGTACCATTGTTTGGTTTCTTGTCTGTCTTGCAATAGAGATTTCACACTAAAAGTGTATCATACATTTTATTCTAAGAGAAAGCTATGGACTGCAGCTAACCAAAGAAAGAAATTAAGTTATTTGATTAAAAAAAAAAATAATAATCCCAATTTAATAAAAAATAAAAAACACAACCACAGTCTTACCAAAGAAGTGGACCACAAAGCCGTTGTTGTAGCCATAGATGTTAGTTGCAGGATCGGACTGAAATTGAATAGTGACATCAGCCATGGAGGTATAGAGCTTGAAGTGTGGCCGTGTGCCGCTGTACTGGCCCAGGATGTTTGCCGTCAGGTCATCTCCATCATAAAAGGTCAGCAGGTCATTTTTACCGACATTGAGACTAGAACAGACAAACAAGTTGTTAAATGTCTTCTAAATGATATGAATTGACATGTTCATGTATAAATATTAGGGATCGACCGATATGGACTTTTTAGTGTTGATGCCGATACCGATTTATTTTTCATCGGCCTTAGCCGATTACAGGCTGCCGATTTTCTTGAGCCGATATTTGGAATTTACATCATAAAAATGTAAACCCTGCCATTTCTTTAAAAAATTATAAACACAAACACAGATCAGTGTCACTTCTGCAATCATCTTACATTCATATCACCCAAATTATGTGTGCAATGTGCATCAATCATATGGATGGGTGCACTGCATATGGTTAACTGTGCAAGGGTAAAAGGCTTTCATCAACATCTACAACACAGCCTTGATGATGCATTGCTTGCTGACATATTATAAGACAGATATAATCAGGTCATCACAAAATGTCCTTTGTCAACACATTTAAGTAATTTAAGAAAACAATAAACCTGAAAAGTAGCCATTGAAATAAAGTGCTTGATTTGTAATTTAAGACTGCCACGGTACTCTCATCAGCACTCTGCTAGTGGGGGAGGGGCAGTGCATGGTCTGCACGTGAACTGCAGCGTCTTCAGAAACTCAGAGCTGCCTGTGGACGCCTGTCTGTAAATAATGCTGGGAAGAAACTATCGGCCAATGCCGATACACGTAAAAACACAAATATCAGCCTGATATATCGGCCGGCCGATAAAATCAGTCTATCACTAATAGATATACAGAATGTCCCATGTCTGTGGTTATGTGGTATGTTTGCTGTGTATTTTGTTCGGAGCTTGAACAGTTAAGTGACTGTTATCTTCCTCGGCTGATGAAAGCAAAAGCTGATGGCATAAGGCGATGTCAGCAGTACTTCAAAAATATTAATTCTGTTTATATTGGATGGATCTGATGTGAAGTAAACACTAAATAATTCATGATGTATGTCTCTTCGCTCCCGACATTGGTCTCATGAATATGTACTAAAGTGTATATCTGCAAATATATGAGCATAATATAATATTATCCTTGAGGTCACCAGACCTATACAAAAAAAACTGCAATGCATGAACAGGAGGATTATAGAACAGTAATGGAAGACTAAAGGCCTTGGATGTGTAAATAAGATCTAATAAAAAAATGTATATCTAAATGTTAGCTATAATGCTTATATAAAATTGAATATGAGGCAGCCAAGCGTCAGTTAGACAGAATCTCTACTGTCATTGAATAACTTGAGAATGCATTAACCTTTTCCATTTGTAGATTCATAAGTCCTTTAGAGAACATCAGTAAGGCCTGACATTTATTCACACACAGGGGATGGAGAATGGTAAAAAACATAAGCCACAGAAGTTGTAGTTCCCCACTGATATAATAAGCAGGTGAAAGTAGTTGCTATTTATGTGCCTTAAGGCAGGTGTCCAACTAGCAGTGCAAATTGGTTGCATGAATGTTTTGTGTTAGATTCACAAGCTGTGTTGAACAGAACTTAATAGCAATAATGGCACAATGCCATTGCACGTCATAGGAGCACTGCATTTGTAGCTATTTAATCACCTGCCCCCCGCATGTGCTCGCCACCTCCATTTTCTGTGCCTGACCAAGCAAACAAAACTATTTTCCCATCATGGTAACAAACCCTCAGCAGTTCTCTTTTCATTTGCACTGCTGATTAAAAGAAATAATCACACAGCACCTGAGAGACATACATAGAGTGGCAGAAAGACAGGTGATTCAAATCAGTGTGTCACAGGGCAATCAACAGGAACATAGAAATAGAGTTAATATAGAGGTCAAACTTTGTCAAGACACACAGTAAAAATCAGTAATAAAAAGAAAGAAAGTAGAAAAACATGCATGCAATGCATACATTTAAATGTAAGCAATATGTTAGCAAGAGAACACATGAAGTAACACATATGGTGCAATATTTAAGGTTAAATAAATAAATCCTTTCAGTGGATGTGAAAATATGAATTTAAATGTACAATTCACAGAAATCATACAAACATTTGGGTGCTAATTACAATGACACATCTCCATCAAAGACATGGTAATGCGTGCAAAATGTATCACTGTACCACTTGGGTGTGAACCCACATAGATACAAGATACAAGAACACACTATTTTGATGTAAAATACTATTACTTTCTATTAATTTGTTCTTTGTGATGTTACTCTTTTAAAATATATACATGTGGGCTTTCTCTCCTAATGAATGACCCCTCTAAGAACTCTATGCCTATGTTCATGTTGATTGCCCTGGGAGCTCACTGATTTGAATCACCTATCTGACACACTATATATATCATTGAGATGGCTTGGCTTCTTCTTCTTCATTTCAAGAGGGGAGCTTGTGCGGACACATTAATGCACAGACTCAACATGCAAAGCTTGTAATTAGAGTTGAGTTTAAGGCGCACGTCTCCTTTTTCTGGCAATGTCAGATTGATCAACCAAGCCAATGAGACTAGACGACTGAACATGATGTTTTTATATGCACTTAATATATGACTTAATTTTTGTAGCCCTGTTGGAACAAACGCAGTAGTACAAGCCTTTGATGGGGCTTCCTCTGTGATTGACAGTTTTATTCACAACCTCCCCCATAGAAAAGTAGAAACAAACATGCAAACAAAATACATGTTTGCATGTATTTTTACGCTTTATTCACGCTTTATTCACCCAGACTAGGAATTAAAGAACAATTTATATATTTAGATCCACAATCATATTCACTAGTTGAGGCTAGCAAGTCCCTGCAGGCAAATATTTAAAACAAAAACATAACTGCAATGACTGGATTCCACTGCCTGCTTGTGCAATGTGCTGGCAAAATAAAAAGTCAAAAACAAAACTGATAAAAAATAGATGCCAGCTATGTGAATGGGAGTGAAATTAGGTGCTGAGTGACAATGTAGTCCCTCTGGTTAATTGGACAGCTATAGAGACAATTTATACCTCCATGTTCTCCAATAATCAGTGGCTGGGGTAAAAGTGACAGGAATGATAATGCCAGTTTCCATTTCCAAACTGCCATGGGAACACTTAATGCATATATGGAAATGGTTCAACTTAAAATGACATTTGTTTAAGTGTGAAAAAAGAGAAGGAGATCAACAGAATTAACTAATTATTTCACACTCTGGGCACCTACATTCTTTGAGCCATACTCCATGAAAAAGATGCCCCCTTCACACACACTGAGGGTCATGGAATGACAATGGGGATGGATTTTTATTAGCAGTAGGAGTAGTGCTGTCACAGTAAAGTCCACAGAGGAACACTACAGCCAAATTGTTTGCATCTTTTTTTTTATTTCACACATTCTATTCAGGTTCTATCCTCCACCTGCTGCTCTTGTCACCAAGGGTATCCACCTAATCATTGCACTGTATTTCACCTTATCTCCTCCAAAAGGTCTCCCTGCATTAAGACTACCGGAGAAGGACGGATGTGGTACTGTCAGTTGGCAATCTTGTAACGTGTGATTACCTCCAGTCTCTGAATTTCATCAAACTTGACACAAATATAGCAACTGCTGCTCTATTCTGCTACATACTGTACACGTTTAGCCATTCTCCAGAGGGTTTTCACATGGATCAACACTGCAACCATATCCAAAAAACATCAGATTTATAGTCTACTGTCTGGGTTTCTAAAGTCGCTCTAACTCATCAACAATGCTGAAGTCAACCTTGGTGCCTTTAAAGTCCCCCTGCACTCAAAAATTTGTTTTTCTTATGTTTAGTTCTCCTAAAATTTTTGACCTTGACTATACTGTATCTGTGCAAAGTTTGTCACTATAAACATGTTATCACATTCCTCTCCTAGAGGGGGAGATGGCTGCGCACTTCCCTGAAACCTGAGATTCAAACGTTTCCCGGGCAAGCTTGATTAGGTATGTCACTAATCCGTAAACCAATCGCTGTCGAGCCAGCAAAGAAACCTGAAACCTCCAGCGTAGAGTGGATTCTCAGTACAGAGAGCGAAAACCCACCGTCTCTATTAATAATAGATGCTAACTAAGCATCTAGATGCCTAACCATTCTGATACGTCTGCTAGTCGGTGATTTCAGTGCATAACAGAATCCTCACCTGATTCTGACTTACTGTTCAGACAGGATGCCGAAACTATCACTGCAGATTGCGAGCACGCTCGCGAGGCTGTGTGACGGCCGCTCGCAGGGCTGCATGAAATAGCTGCACAGGCTCGATGGCTTGTCTGCTGTCCTCCTTTCTGAACCCGGTGTGAGGCTCAAACATGTAGGCCTATGGCTGACTTTCCCAACTGTTTCTCACCAAATGAGTGTTAACCTAGCGCGATCAGTGGTGGTGGATGGGGCGAGTCCAGATCCAGAATCTTTCAATGAGGGAGAAGGAGTATATGTGCGTCCACAGCCCCTTTTCAGGCTTTTTCTTTTTTTTTTGTTACCATGTTAAACAAAACTATTAATCACAACAGTATTCTAACATACTTTACAACCAAGGGGGTAAGCCAACTTCCACACAGCGTACCTCCTATGGAGGCTGCGCAGTAACGCTCAGCACAGAAAATTGCTTCTAATATCCTTCACTGGTCTCCATCTAGAGCAACGGGATCTGTTGGTCCATTTCTTTTACTGTCTGTTTACAAAATGTCTGCAGGGGCACTTTAAATGTTCCCACTGACCCTATTCATTTGCTCCAATGCCCGATTGAAGTGCTTTTGAAATCCTGGTATCAACACAAAATGCCAAACACAGTTTCTGCAGTCCAGACTTACACAGCACTCTATAGTGAGTTGCTGCAGGTCACTCAGCTGCCTTCTGGCAATCACTCGAGAAAGAAAAGCAGTCACTCCTTGTCCTGTGTTCCATTTTAATGTGACATTATTTATCAGACTGCCGTGAGGTACTACAATTTTGACCCATGTAATAATTGTTTTTGTTTACTGTATTATTTCATTCTTGAAGACAAAGAAATTTAAATTCAGCTTTGGTGACAGCTACTCTACTGGTAGATGTTACTATAAATAAGAGCATAAAATAGGCAACCAGTCAGATGATTTAAAATACATACTGGCACAACTCAGCAATCAACTTAAACAAATCACCAATCATCAGCCTCAAACTACTTCTAGCCAAAGTGATGGCAAAATAGTGATGTGTGAGAGTGTAAAACTGGCTTTTAAAGCTCACAGGAAAGGATGCACAAAGCCTATTTCAAAAACAATTTAAAAGCAATACTTTAGAGTTGTCCTATTCGATTAAATGTCTCCTTGAAAAAGGACTTTCTGAAAACTCCTCTGCAAACCAATGACACCAGCTCAATTCTGCCGATGAAGGGATGACAGCTGTTTTGTAGAGACCTCTAGGCATTTTGTCACCTTCACTGACCTGTCAAGTCAAGTCTAAAGAACCTGAAAAATATCCAGTAACTCTAACAGAATGAAAATTGCTTTCAATGTCAAGCTTTCAAAAGTCATCCTTCTACATCTTTTCCTACACATATTTGACATTTGAATTGTTCTGCTCAGCCAAAAAAATTTCTCTTTTTAAATTTAAAACACCTATTTATTTCCTGGGCACCTATCCAGCACAAGTACACTTGCAAGTAGCATGTAATTCTCTGAGTCTCCACAAGAGGACTCTATAAACCCAGAATGTTCTATCTAAAACATCCCTGATCTTTCTCAGTAAAGTGACAAAAACATTGTAAAACAGACTTTCCTATCTGTGTTGAAATGTGTAACACATTTCTACTATACAATATACTCTGAATGCTAAAATCCACATGTGAATCATTTTACCTTGTTGTGTTCCACAGGTGGGGATATCAGCTGTAACCTCTTGTCTCCTGCTCTTGCTCGACCCATGCTCCATGCTAATTAGCAAAGAGCCAGCCCTCCTGTTTGGCCTAAATTAATTAATCAGTCCTCATTATGCATACTGCTCCACTGTAATTGCCAGCACAGGCACAGTGATGAATGATAATACAGAAAACATTCTCATTAATGTGGAAAAGTGTGTGCCCACCCTTATAATGAGACCGCTCTAATCCACAAGAGCCTTTTGTCACTTCAACACGCATAACGCGTGTACACAAACACACAAATTCCATGTTGACCTATCTTTAGGAATGCTATTCTCAAGATGAGTGGACCAGACATAAGGGTAATGGGAGGGTCTGCAGGGATCAGACAAGCTGTGGGTTTCTACTGCAGTGATCATCCATGCATGACCAACCTTGAGATAAACTAGAGCTGGCCACAGCACCATTAATTTGCAGCGAGCAGCCTCATGTGGCTTGGATTAAAACAAATATAAGGCTGGTGCAATTTAAAAAAGGGATCTCTGAATGAAAAATCAGTTTACCTCAAATCCAACTTGTTTACTCCTGTATGGGAAAATCCTCTCTGATCTCTTTTACACAAGTTGCTCTGGTTGACTTTTAACATCAGTCAATAATCACTTGTCTTAATCTCCAACTAAAGAACAGGGAGGCAACTGGGGTCACACAAAAACCCTTCACCACTGATGCCATTATTCCCTTTGATCTGTGGATCATATTTGAGTGATGGCTCATATATCAGTCACTGTAAGCCTGAGAGATAATGTATTGTGACCATGCAGCAGAATACAACCTGAGCCTGTACCAACCCACCAAACAATCTGTTGACTACTCCTGAGGGAATCCCTGGAGCTTTTCTAATAAGTAGATTTTAGATTTACTGGTAATTAAAATGTGTAGTAAAATGACAGAATATTGCCATGCAATACAACATTTTAATCTGTAGTCAATATGAGAAATCTAATGTTATTCCAAAGTATATTGGGATCAGTATGATTTCTTATGTTTTCAGTGAAAGTACAGTCACTATAGGTACACGCAGGCTGATTCTGGTAATGAGTCAAAGCCAAATAATGTTTGTGGACTGTGACCACTTCACTCTCATCTCTGCGGTGTAGTGCAGCTTCTGCCCAAATTGTGTCCCAATTGAAGTGAACAGTAAACACACTTTTCTTGTGCTTCAGCAGTGGTTTGTAGAATACCACATAAAGATTATCCTTTGCCCCAAAAAACCACCACCACACAAATGAGACTGTCCATCTGATCCAGTTCTACATAGATTGCACAGCATATGACTTTGTGTTACATATCCATTATCTAATTAGTTGTATTTATTTATTCATTAAGAAAAAACATGTGTTTTACCCATTGCTCTTGACCATAAACACATGTCTAATAAAAAAAAGTGTATTTCTCTTTAATGGGGAAAAAACTGTAGTATGTTTTCTTTTTACTGCCCAAGTAACTAAAAAATGCAAACAAATATAATAATAATAATTGCTTTTTGTAGGCGGTCTACCACTGTGGATTTCAATCTATCTGCACAGCATCCAGACCCCATGTCATAATCAAGCTTGCAGTTTCATCAAGCCGTCAGAAATATGCAGAAGAATGAATGAATTATAAATATGGAAAACCCAACATAACAATTGAAGGGTGGAAATGCCTGCATGCATAGATGACCACCATTACCAATAGCCATAGCCTCTTTTTGAAATTTGAGTGACTATTTTTCTCCAACCTCAGGCAGTATTCCCACTGGATTAATTTTAGGCAATAACACAAATTACTTATGTTATCGTTTTTGTCCTTTCTACAGAATGCACTTTCGTGGAAATATTGTGGGAATCACTCAAACAAGGCAAACAGATGAATCAATCTAAGATAAGCAGCCAAAGATGTATAGTATACTATAGATAGTGTAACATTAAGAAAAAAGAAATGTGATCATTTACACTCCTTTTTAAGAGAATTACACTGGAAGAGGAAGTAGGGTTGTGTGTGGTGGAAGGGACATTTATCTTCAGTAAGAGTGATAAGTGAAGGAGAAACGAGTGTGCCTATGTCTACTGTGACATCTGTGTGCATGTGTGTAAATGTGCGTTGAATTACAGTTGGGAAAGCTGGATAAGTGGCTCAGAGTAGTTCACTGCCAGAGCATATTCATTTCAAAGCCAACTCTGAGACACACACCAGGGAAGTGGGACCAGGGAGGCTTACTGGCTAATCTGGTCAGAGAGCGAGCTGGAAGCTACACAGAATTCTTAATGCAGCGGATGAGGAAAAAAAAAAAAAAAATCTAATTAGTGACTGCAACCACAGAAACACTCCATGTGCGTGTCGTAGTATGTGAGTGAGAGAATAGATGAGAAAGAAACTTTGCGTGAGTGTGTTTGTGTCCGGAGATGGAGTGTTTAACATCTCGGGGTCAATCTGAGCTCCTCTCGAACTTCATTGTGTGATTTCTAGTCTTACACCTGAGTGCAGTCTCTTACACTTGGATGTCAAGCATGATCCTCTTGTCCTCTTCCACATGGATACCCCAGATGCAGTCCTGCCCCTTGTCATAAGCCTCAGGCCAATTAGGAGACAGCACCACACCGGCGGAGTCTGTGATCTCTCCGCTACAAACAGCTGCAACGCAAAAACACCTCAGGGTGACACTGAGAAACAAATATATGCATTGTAAACATATTTCAAAACACAGAACATTTTTTAGTACAATCAATGTAACATGTAAATTGGTAAGCAAAGTATATGGAGCTCAGCGTAAACTCTTTCAGGAAGACTTCTAAACGTAATCACTTTTCTCTCTCTTCTAAACTGAACAGCTGGTAGAGGCGTTCACTTTTATGGATTTCACGAGCCAATCACAGCATGACATCCCTGTTTTTAAACCCGTCTCTCTCTGCTACTCAGTTGTCATTTCAGGCTAAGAGCACAACCCTCCTTCATCGTGCACAGCTCCTAGTCCCTCCTCCGGCAGACCACTGCCGTTGGCTCCCCGGTTCGGTCTTCGGGCTCCTCACACCACCATCAGTGTCTAGACTCCATGGGGGGGGATTATCTTTTGGCTTTCTACCCCTTTAAAAAATATAATTTCATAACGATGGAGTCTAATCTCCAAAGACTGTACATTTCATATCATGCATACGTACAATAAATCTTTGCAAATCTGCAACAAAGTCTCTCCTGATTGAAATATCAAATCAAGCCATTTGTGACATGCAAGTAAAACAATGAAAGAAATTATAAATATATTGATACATGAACTGCCTGTGAATTCATAGGATTGAACAATGACTCTCAATGCAGCGGAAATCGAGTGTGCAGGCTCCTTGACGTGAACCTTGTAAAACTGCATACTACCACTGAACTGCTTGATGACCATGACCCATAGTAGATGAAATTACATTTTCCCATATCTAGCTTTACAGAAGAGCTTTTCAATTTCCCTGCGTGGCAGAATGACCATGCAGGCAACAAAGAGAGAGAGAGTAAGGTCATTGTGTGTGTGTGTGTGTGTGTGTGTGTGTGTGTGTGTGTGTGTGTGTGTGTGTGTGAGGGAGAGGAGAAATTAAGGGGTAGTTATTTTGTATGGTGCGTAGTCTGTGCAGAGTGGTGGTGTTCATCTTAGGCCAACTATTGTATGCCTTTTTTTTAGCTTAAGCACTTCTAATGCTTGCCCTGCAAGCACACATATCAAAGTAAATCATTGTTACAATTTTAAGAGGAAATGTGTCATGGATCAGAGGAAAGCAGCTTAGGAAAATATAGTTAACTGCCAGTGGTCTTTAATATTTGAATCAAAAAGACTTCAACAACTCCTGCAATGATCAAGCAGACAATGAAAGCCTTGGGTCCTTAGGTCATATATGCCTCTAAGTTCTGCTTCAGTGGAAGCACATTTTTAAAAAAATGATTCCATATCTCACAATTACTTGAGCGAATTAAATCTCTTGACTCACCCCTGCAAGCCGGCTCGGTCTCATTCCACTGTGGGTTTTGTGCGTCCACGCACTCAATCACTACGGAGCCTTGCTCCAGTGTGTAGCCAGGGTCACATGAGAATTCAACCACTGCACCCACACTGTAGGTGGAGTCGCTGCCGCTGAAGTTGCCGTACTTCACAAAAGGCTCATAACACATGCCTTTCGCAAAAGCTGTGGACACAAAAAAATACATGGCATCAAACATAGGTGACAAGGCACCAATTATCTATAAGCAAACTGCATGATCAACCTGCCTTCGTATCTGACAGCTGCACCAGTGGAGGTTATTGTCCCGTCTGTGGTGAACTCTATAAACAAGTAACGTCCAGTACTGAGCACACCCTCATTGGGCAAATACTCAACCTCATAGGAGTCGTACAAAGGGGGAGAGTCTATGTTGTTGCCATTCTTAATCAGCAGCCTAAAAAACGCACAGAGAGAGAAGGAAGATAGTTTAAAATAGATGTAAGTGAGCCTTGAAAGGTAAGAGAAGCATAAAAAAAGTTACAAGCTATCCGAGTGCTGCTCACTGTTCCAGATGTGGCTGTAATAACTTTGCGATAACATTCTCCACCACTTGGTAATGAGGCGAATGGCCATGTGTGACGATAGCCATGTGGATCAGCAGTTACTGAAGAAAAAATTTAATGCAATTGCTGTTTCCTACCTCTCACTACCCTGTGTAGTCCCTTGAATTCATTCGCTTGATAGAACACTGTTAAAGGATTATAATGATAAAAAAGGTCCTTTCAAATCTGTCGTTCCCTAAAGATTTTGGTTATTTATAGCCTTTGAGGGTTTTAATGGTCTATCCACAGGCATTTTAGCAGTGTGTACACATACCTGTCATCATCCTCTGCCAGAGCCACCTTCTCAAAGTGAATGTGAAGCCGGTGGTCTTCAGGGGCCTCCAGGACCCAGTGGCACGTCAGATTGTTGCTGTAGTTGCCAGGGAAACCAGGAGAGACGATACGACCATAGGTGGCATTTTTCATCATTCCCCCACAGGATGCTATACAAGAAGGACAGCGAGAGAAAAGAAAAGAAGACAGAGTTGGAGGGACCAGATGAGAAAAGTAATGACATCAACTAAGGTGGGGGGGGGGGGCAGTCCCTGTCTGAGCATAGATTTCATCAATATCAGGTGGATTGTGGCTGGACTACACTAGGCGGCTCACCTGGTTCTAAGGGTGTGTGACTGTGTGTGATGGACTTATAAAGAGAACAGGAAAACAGCAGCAGTAACACTATCAGTTCCGAGCAGCTGTAGGAAGGCACGGAGAAAGGCTGCAACTGGCAGATGAGCCTTTACCAGCAGGAGAAGGATAGACATGCAGCCCATTTCTAATTAAGGCAGCCAGGTCCAATGGCCTTATTTTGCCCCGTCTCCAAAGAATAGCTCCCTGTGCTGCTAATCACATGCAAACAAGCTCATTTGGCCTTGGAGTGTAACTAATCAACTTGGTAGAAGACAACCACGTGAATGCTTTTGTTAATCAAAATCACCTGTATCCCAGAGGAAAGCTAAAGAGAAGATGGCTTACAATATACCTAGCATTTTAAAGTTTTTTTAATTTCCATATTTAACTTGTAAAATTACTTCTGTCAAACTTTTTCTGAATATTGATTTAACAAATTTTCATAGAAAACATTGGTGGAAACATTTAATTACAGATGTAAGTTTACTTTAGAAGTCTGCCCCTCAGTTAGTGTTAACTACTGGAAGGTAATTGAGTACATAAAAAGAAATGTAATCTCAAACAAAAGGTTAGCAAGCATCTCAATTAACCTGAAGGAATAAGGACGTGCAGTTCTGGAGATTTAATTACATTTTGAGCTTTTTTGTTGTTTCAGTTCAGTAAGGTTGCTATACCTGACTGCCCTGAACTGCTTCTAATGTTAATGAGCTAACATGACATGTATCAAAGGTTTGTCTTACCCACACATCGGGGCTCCTTTCCACTCCAGTATGGTGTGGTTGCATTACGACAGGTGAGCATTTTGGGACCTTGCAACTTGTAGCCCGTGAAACAGCGAAAATAGGCTTCTCCGCCAGCATGGAGGTGCGTCACAGTAACTTCTCCACCGGGAGGCTCTTTGGGAAATGCACAGCTCAGCACAAAGGCTGGAGAGGAAAGAAAGTCAGAAATAGAGAGAACGGGCAAAGGAGACAGTTTAAATTAAATGCAGTATGTGTAAAACACATTTGATATTTTTGGCATCTCTGTGGCATGTAACAGGCCTATAATGCATTATTTGATAAGCAGCACTATAATGATATTGTGATATATTACTTACTTTGGAGGAGTGTTGTGCATTTTGTTCTGCCAGTGTCATGTCAGTAAAATGTATTAAATGTGATTGTCACTGTGGTATGCCCAAGACGTCACAGAGTAGCGACCATTTCAATTATATCACAACTTAATTCATTTTCTTATTTTCAGCTCTGTAATGACTACAAATAACTACTTGTATGTCCTGAACACTTCCTAAAGAGACCCACTTGGTCTGCCTTTATCACAATTTTAAACATTCTGCCAGCGTCTTGAGGCCTGAGGGGTTTTTTTAAATGTAAAAATAACAAACTAAGTTTTAAGATGTATAATTTCCCAGGATTCAATGTTTCATTCGGAACAAAAGTCCAATTCTGGCCAAAACAAACAGCCAACAATGTTAACTGGCTCCACAACATAATCCTCTGTGTCCTGCATTGTGTATAACCCCCACTGTTGTGTTGCATTGTTGACCATGTTGTCTCTGCTCCAAAACCTCACTGAGCAACCATACATATTTAGATATAAATGGGAGAAAACAAATTGTTTTTCCATTTCCACACACACACACACACACACACACACACACACACACACACACTTTATAACCAACCTTCAACTTTGTTTATTAACACCCCCAGCTCCTACTTAATTGCAGTTTACCAGTTCATGCGGGATGCAAATGTACAGAGACATGTTTGCAGCACTACAGTAATTAACATCACTGTGTGGTGCGGTGTAGAGCCACTGCAAATACTTTGACAAATGGAAACGTTACTGATCAGTTTAACATCACAGGTCTGTAATGTGATAGCTGGAAGAGGAATTGCCTCTGTTGTGGTTGTCAAAGAGTTGTGATTCCAGCAGGGAAAGATCAATGTTCCTGGACTAGCTTTGCATTGTTGTCCTGTCCCTGTTTTTGAATAAATGGTGTAGGATGGGATGGAGTTCGCATGGATAATGGAGTGAGCTAACCAAGTCTGTAATGGAAGCTATTAAACAGCCTTCTCTTCCTGTCTAACAGCCATACTGTTCTACCTCATTAGTGTAGGCACATTAATGACCAGACTAAAACTTTTAAACTTCTGTAAAATGCATGAACAACAAAACAGGCAACATAATTGGACCCACTATGGCTTGTGTTACAATCAGTGTGATTGTGCACCGGAAAAATTACAGAAACCTTTTTAAAAGCTGCAACTTTACTCAAACTTATCAAGTTGCACATTGTGTTTCAGCTTAATGGGGTATGCAAAGCCTAAATAAGAGCTAATAGAAGGAGAAAACAACGAGGGGCATACTGAAAAGACCTGTCAGCGCTGAAATTGTACTTGCTTGATAATAATCAGGCATGGGACTATGTAGTGTAAACACCTTAATATACTTATGTTACTGTAATATGATTAAAGTTCTTTGGTGTTTACAGAATTAAGAGGTGGACTAAAGCTATTTCCAGTTGCATAGTTGATGGGTTGTTTGGTGGGAGCCTGTCTGTAGAAATGTGCTTAAGTGTTACCTGTTTCTACTTGTTCTTACATATAGCTTCTTTGCTTGATTTGTATTACATTGAACATCACAGAACTGTAATATGAACATCTATTGGCATGAATCAAAGAGGCAAAAATGGCAACATCCTATAACTGTATTATTGAAATTTAATGTTTACTAAGTCACAACAGACATGGTTTGGTTTGTTGATTTGGTGGCTTAAAACCTACCTGACCCAATCTAAATTGTCCTGATGAAGTAAACTCCAACAGTTGAAAGATTTTGACACAGGTTCCATGATAAAATGGCTACACAACATCATACATTCAGAGCTTGAGTAGAGGCCACATTGATAGAAATGCACATGAATACTTTAATATTTGTGTTTGGTTCTGAGGTCTTTGTGTGCACAGATGCAGAGCAAGTGAAGGTTAAACAGCACAGACAGATTATATACTCTGCAGCAGGTTGGAAGGTTTTGAAGTGCTTTCATTCAAGCCATTTCTCAGATGAAAAACAACACGTTAGTAATGTTTCTAGCATTACCTTGAAGCTCAATTGGATATTCAAAGTTTTTATTCTATCAATCCTTTGAACTTGGACTCTAGGGAAAACAGCTCTAAATGCATAATGGCCATAAAGGCTTGCAAAACTGCCCCCATCTACTGTGTTTTACTACTCTGAGCCACAAGGACGAGGTACACTGCCCCTGGGTCATCCATTCAATTCATAGTTTATCACTAGCTCCAATGAACCTAGTTATTGCTATTATCATAGCAGCATTTACATCCCTATTGAGCATGCAGCGGGAGAGCCGGAGGCACAAATTGTGGAGCCAATTCCTGAAGTATTAAATTACGTGCAGTCCCCATTCCAGTAGATGTGGTGCTTGGCCATAAAGTCTGATTGTTTTGCCATTAGAAATAATAGCTCCACGGTGCAGACAGCCAAGAAGATTAGCTGATGCTACCGTAGGACCACAGGAAACAGACGTGTCTTTAGTGGTTTCCTTGTATAGGAGAGGAAATAGTCACATTGGTATCACTCATACCTGACTGGTATGGACTTGCATCCATCACCCTACTGCGTTCCCACGTTTTTTTTTCAAAATTACTTTAGACAAAGGAGGGCATCTCAGGTCAAAATAAAGAGACATTACTGACATAAATGCTATAATGTCTCACAAACATCTATTATAGCTGACTTATATTGGTACTTTGTTTAATACTGTTCTAAAATAGGCTTCCATAAAATAATAAGAATTAGGGGGGAAAAAATGGATAAAAGCTTTTGGGATTCAAATTGCACAGCTTGAAGTTAGAACATTGCTTTTTATGTGTAGCTTGTCATAACCAATACATAATCATCAGGCATCTGAACATGGGCTAAATGCTTTTTTTCCCTTTTTATTTTTGTCAAAAGTTCAAGAGAAACCCATCCCGCAGTGCTTTTTTTCTTTTTCTCTCACTTATCTGTGCAGCAATGGATACCTGTTTTTTTGGTTTTGTTTTTTTTTAAGTATTTTTGTTTCTAGTGTTTCCTGCCCTTTCTCATCTATTTGAAATTCAAATATTTTGTCATCAAATATGTAACTCTAAAACTGTATTTTGGATCCAATAATTAGTTACGGATTATTTAGCCCTAAGTCAAAAGCTCAACTTTCGGAAATCATTTAAAAAAAAAAAAGTAAACACTTGGTGCATTCACTAACACACTCCTTCCTTTAATGGGCCTTATCCTGCTGTATGCACATTTTCATTTGCCAAATGGAGAATGCTGCTCTTCAACCAATAAGGGACAATAGAATATTGTTGACCAGGGCACAATAGATGAGGTGAGGAAGCCAGTAAACCGAAGGTATCCGCTGTATTTCGACAAACAAATAAAATACATTTCAATTTAGGCCTAATAAACTGCTGCACTGTTGTATTTCACGTGTTGCCTGAATCCCTTCAGGTAGAGAGCTGGAATGAGATCAAACTTGGCAAGGTGAGGGCAGCAGATAATGAAAGTGGGTGACAGAAAACAGAACACAAATAATGAATGTAGTGTTGATTGTTATTAGTATATTTAATGACAGGGCATTTGGAGAATATTATCCGCAATGTGTTACATCAACATTTCGAGAGTAAACTGTGTTTCCGTGGAGAGAAAATCTTGTGCTAATGAGAAGTCATCTCTAGTCAGTTGTGGTTTTGTTGGGGTGATAGCTCTGCAGTTATCAGGTGACTTGTGGGAGAGTGTGATTCTCACTGTATCCACGCTTCATGTCCTGGCTGTGCACCAAAGCATTACCTTTTTACAGAAAGATCAATAGTGTTGTCTCTGGGAAAGTGATTCAGTTGTAGAAAGCCAGAGCATAGTTCTGCCATGATATGCCCTATTGATATTTATGTGGTTGGGTTAAAAACTCGATTTTAATGGTCATTTACTCAATAAAGGCTATTAAAGAGAAATAACTTTGTACTAGAGGCAGCATCTCATCAATGCTACTGAGAAGTTTTGGCAAATTGGTGGATCATTGCCAGTGGCCATTGCCACCTTACTTGTCAACCCAGCACATTAGTCACAGCCAATCAATATTTCCTGTAAAGCATCACCGCCATTGGCAATGCCATTGATTGTGATTTTCTTTCAAATGATTACTACTTCACAATATCCTGAAATGACAATTCAAGCTCACCTATTATGTTAATAGGTTACATATGATGGCAATCATTTTATCAACTAAATAACAGAAGTTGTGGTTAAATTCCATCATGAATTTAATAAAATTTATAAAGAAGTATCTTGCTAATCAGCAGTAAAATTGTCCTATGGGTCCTCCACATTTGCATGTGCAGTGTAACATTTAATTATACCCACAATGCTCATGCATATAAATGATTTTTATTTTTTAAATAAATAACAGCATTCCATGACCCATCTGGTAAAAAGTCTGAATATATTTTACTAGTTGAAGTCTACATTTTGACAAATAACTTAGCATGCCAGCACTGTAATTACCCCATCGTTATGCTTCTGGAAGAAGAATTTAATTTCCCTGTCCTGTATTTAGTTTGCTCATCTGGGTGCTAACACTTTAGGTTGAAGTATCCTTTCAACATGCATGCATGCACTGTATGACCCTGAAGTTTTAGTGGTTAAAATTGCTGCCTTTTCTTATTACAAAAGTAGTAAGTGCATACATGTTATATGCATAATACCAAGGATATTTGTGTCAGTACTAATAATGTTGTCATTATAGAAAATATGAATATAAATAGCCCAAAATGTTCATATTGATAGGCTTTCATTCATACTCAGAACAACACTATGGATTCAACTATTGCTAAAACAAAAAAGATAGTGAATAAATGAATGAATACAATTTGCATTAGGGTTTCAGATTCATGGAGCCAAATAACTTGCAAATTGGAATTCTGCAGCAAGAATTTAAAGAAACCCTATATCCTAAACAGATAAATGTGTTATTTCACATTTAATGTGTTGCTGGCACTCAGGATGCATTACATGTAATTTGTGTTTTATATATGGTTCTTTGTTAGTTGCATGCATTACATTTTTTCATTTATTGGAGCTGCAGTAGCTGTTTCTGGATATTGTTGTTGAATGGGGTGTGTGTGTATTGTGGAAAAGAAAAGGATAAGGATTTACATGGAAAGTGGTTATCTCCTCTCCTGCCCCACACTTCTACTTCTATACGTATAAACAGTAAAACACAGCTATAATCATGTTCCAAGCATCAGGCTCACTGCTGATCTTATGGAGGCATCCATCAGTCTGCCATCGCAGGCAGAGCCAACGTTGTAGCAAATATTAATTACCCTGAGCCGAGATCCATCTCTCCACAGCTCTGTCTCTTTCTCCACGCTTGTCCAATCACATTTCTCACAGCCTATTATAAAGGACAAGGTGATACTCTTCTTACCAAGGAGAAGAACACAAATTGAAATATCTTCTGTGTCTCCAATATGTTTAGTCTTAGTCTCTAGAAATCTGCTCGTGGCATTTTTGTTTCTCATTAATGTAACTTTGGTCGAAAACTCAGCTGCCCGTAGTATCGCCAGAACCCCAACAACTGAACACGTTACTCCACTCCAACTGCACAGGCTCCCTGTCCAATACCGTATTGACTATAAGATTCTTCTTCTCACCTTCAAAGCCCTCCATAATCTTGCTCCTCCATACATCTCTGAACTCTACCTACACCCTACACTCCATCCCGAACACTCCGATCCTCCTCTTCCTCACTGCTTTTCACTCCTTCTGCCCGCCTGTCCACAATGGGGTTTAGAGCTTTCAGCCATTCTGCTCCTCGCCTTTGGAACTCCCTCCCGCTATCCATCCATAGAGTTATACCATAGAGTCTCTACCCCTTAAAACCTCCCTCAAACCCCACCTTTTCCGAAAAGCCTACCCCACATGACTCCACTCTCCATTAAAACAATGGATAGATTTGCTTTTTTCTATCTCCATCTTTTAAATGTGATTGTTTTTAATTTAATTAGATTTGCCTTTTTAACTGTATTTTTGCTTGTTTTAACTGTAAGGTGTCCTTGAGTGCTATGAAAGGCGCCCATAAATAAAATGTATTGTTATTATTATTATTATTATTATTATTAACTAAATTTGTCCCATCGACTTCCAAAGCAAATATGTTGATTGATGGACAACTAACGCCACACATCTGACTGTGTTATATAAAGGCTTTATAGCGTGATAAAAATGTATATCAATTGCTGAGGAATATCTACAGTACATCAGACACAACAGGATCTATCTATAAAATGATTTAGAGGTGCAGTGTTAAGTTGTGTTAATGTTGGAGATGAAGCCCTCTTTGTATCAAATACATTTTTAAACAAAGTAATGAAATGAGGTTAGACACTGAGTAGTCGATATCCTTGACGTTCCATTTCCGGGATTGCTCCGGTGCTGCAGGAAAATCGACCGGTTTCCTTCCGCTTTCTTTGTGTTGGAATTTTAAATTCGGTGGATTTATGAGGACTATTGTTGACTGCTCCTCAGATCTCTGCAGGGTAAATTGAGACAGCTAGCTACAGTAGACTATGAGTTTTCTCTCGCACAACTATTTTGCAACTCTGCGGAGTTTAGCGCCGCCCATGACGATTCTGATTTTTTTAAAGAAATGCCATTAAACCAGAGCACGTTTTCCTCCTATCCCCAAATGTGGAGTAGCCAGACCCTCCTTCAGCGCGCTTTGGAGGATGGTCTGGCAAAGCAAGACTAGACACTGAGCAACCCAGTGCCATGTCCGGCCATTTTGGTGCCCTAGGCCAGACACCCACTGAGAAGATTGATTCTTTCACAGCCAAATCATTTAATGATGATATTCAAGTTTGATTTCTCTTTTTTTGCTTCGCTCGTCTGATCTGTGCTGTCACCAACACATTGTCAATTGTAAATGGGTAGGTTTATATGCACACTACTATCCATGCTACAAGTCTTATCCTGGTTCTAATCACATTCGGGATATGATATACTATACGTACAACATAAGAAAGCTGGTTATGGGTGACTCCATCATCATCCTGGTTTCTGATTGTCTGTAAAGAAGTGTCTTAAACTCCATAACAACAACAAATGACAGTCTCTGTCCTTTCAGTACCGAGGTGCAGACATTAGCAGTGTCTGATTTTCACTTGTGGATATCCTGGCCACATTTTATCATCCAAGATGTATTTAAATGCTTAAACAATAGACTGGCATTAAATTCAGTACAGCAATTTAGTTATGTTTGACGTGCATTTTTTTTCCCTTGTTGCCCGGTGTTTCACCTGTTAAGAAAGCTCTGTTTTAATGGAGTGGGGTTTTTTGACAGCTTACATTCCAGGAGCAAACATCTGGCATTATCTCCAAAACTTTGGCTATATTCATCATAAATGTCAATTATTCTTAGCTCAAGAAATCCTTAGTTTCACTTTAATTTCAGGGTATACATCATTTCAGCTTTTATCATTATATAATTTCTTTAACTGATAAGTACTGATGAGAATGGCACATCGCACCTGCCCACATACGTGCACAATATCCTGGTTATGAGTCTCATCTTGGTTTGGATCCTATTTAGGATATGAGGTTTGCATGGAACATGAGAAACCACTTGATTATTCATATGTCTTATGAAGCAGTGTGAGCAAATGCAGCACGGCTCACAAAATAAGCAGCAGCCAGCAGTTTCAATAATACGACGCACATCAGCAACCAGTATAGTGTCACAGAATCCTCCTGCAGACCCCTCTCAGCATCAGGTGCATAGTGCAGTTTGATCGTTGGGTTTATTTAACAGTGAATGTAGAATGGACCTGGAAAATATTGAACACAAAATAATGCTGAATAAGCTCTTCTGAAATGCAAAAAAGGAGAAGTGAAGGAGAAAAGTGCACCTACTAACAGTGTAATATATTTCAACTATTTGTCACCATCTGTCCCCATCTACTGTATGCATTACCCTGTGTGATCTGCACTGACCCCTCGCAGTCATCATTCAGCCTGACCACACAAAAATATTCACACATCCAACAGCGACAGGCTGATTTATCTCATGTCACTGTTTTGATGGTCGCTTTCATTTTCGATCTGGTGAAAGTGCCACAGTAATGTGGTGGGATAAATGTTTTGGTCACTGGCTTCTGCCATCAACTCAAATCGATGGGGCATGTAATTGCTGGCCACTTTGTGTGATTGCTAAGATAAACAGACATTGTTGCAGACATGGAAGATATATGTCACACGCAAAACAAGCGCGCGAGAGAGGGAGGAATTTATGGGCCATCATGTTCACCGAAGACATACAGTAACACTGCTGACAGATTTTGCTGCTGAAACACACTCTTCTCTTGTAGTTATTTGATCACATTTAATAATTAATTCTGTATAGTTTAATCTCTGCAGAGGCCAAAGGAATTCAGCATTCACAAAACTATGTTAATTCCAATTGCAAGCCATCTTCCCTCCTAGCACATACTTCTGACTGATAATCATGGAAAGTTGCCTGTACACATTATGGGTCATATGTCATGTAACAGAGCATTTTATATGAACATAGACAATGTTACTATCACAAAGTGTAGCCAGAAAGCTAGTGTTTTGCATGTTTTCACTGTAAACATTCTTTAGAGTGTGGTGTTTCCTTTGGGTTTTTTTTTCTGCTTGCCTGGCACAGACAATAAAGACACTATTCGGACACACCTGATGTCACCTAATCAAGGGAGATACTGTATGTGTGATTGAACAGGACTGATAAGCGCTCTGCTGGGGTGAGAACAGGGGATTGGATATTGGGGCATTCAGACGCACTGAGATGTGGGACGGGTTAGATGGCTGTGGAGGACAGCGAAGAGACGCGCTTTTAACGTGTAGGATGACACACAGGAGGGCTGCGTGGACGCAGCCTGACTCCTCAGGAAAGGCAGGCTGTCGGACAATGAGGAGCGCTCTCTCCTTCTACGGAGTAACTAACATGGTACTGGCTCACCTTGGTAATGCAGCAGGAGGAATCCGGAGTTGTGCTGTTGGTCACTGCGAAATCGGATGGAGATCTGGTTGCTCCAGCTGCGTAGTACGAGGCCCCTCATCAAGACTGACTCATTGGCAAGGATGAAGGGCTCTCGGCCACCTGTGTCCTCCACTGTCACCTGCTCTCCCTCCAACACACTCACATTTAACACCTACAAAAAAGAGATTGCACATTTTATTGCTGTGCATTCTGTGCATCCCATACCGTATGATGTCATGGAAGCAAACTGTTCACTGACTGGCATAACCTTTGCAAAGAGTCTTTGGAGTAACACATTGCACAAAGGTAACAGTGTGTTGTATTTTTGGCACTGTTAGAAGCACATTTCCATCCACTTTTTTGAAGACCAATAGACAAAATGTATAGACTTTTAAATGAACATAAACAAAATCACATTACACACAAACATGGTGACTAACTGTTGACTTATGAGATCTGAATTCACACCATATGGGATATTAATTCAGCACCCCCCCACTGTTGTGTTTCCATTTTAAGCCAGGTTTGGTCTAATGATGTTGCTCTGAAAAATGGGTCACCTGCTGTGTTACTTTGCTCAGTTGTCTACCAACACAGTTGCACAGGGATATGTTTGGTTAAATAATTTCTTTGTTAACCTGCTCCCAGATTGTAGACATGTTCTTGAGTAATTGTAGAATGTGTCTGGGTCATTCCACTTATGGTTCGTTGCATGATTGACTCATCTTCTTTCTGTGTTTGCCTTGTGCCTTGAAGCAACTCTGACAGCAGTGCTTTATGTCTTCAACATGTTTGAACAGCATCTGCAGCTAAATCTGGTGAAGGAACCTCGAGAGGATTGCATATAGTTAAACTATAATGGAGCACTGACACATTTTGGAGCCACATCTGATTCATTCCCCATAGAACTAAAAAAAGAGGAGTGTGGCTTTCAATAATCCAGAGTAACAAGCTAATGATAACTAAACATTAAAAAAGGCAATCAAATAACTAAAATTCAAGATTAGCCAGATAGATTAAATATTTGCTAAGTAAATAGCTAAATGTTTTGTGCATTGGCAAAAAAGAGGAGATACAATATATATATATATATATATATATATATATATATATATATATATATATATATATATATATATATATATATATATATATCACTGCTCAGAGCTCAATGACTCTGATTATTTTAAACCATCTTGCAACCAGATCCAAATGGACCCAGCTCATGTCTTAAATGCAACTAGTATAGGTATAGGTTGTTTATCGCTACCCTCTAATGCGACCCACAGGAGCATTGCATAAATTAGCGCACCTAGGTGCAGGAAACATGACCCACAGGAGCGTTTTTCTTCCTCATATCTAAACCAGAGAATTTAACAGTCACAGTTTTATACGATAGCGTTGAGAAACGGTCGCAGTTTGGTTAGGTTTAGGCACAAAATACGCACCAAACCTACTTAGTTAAGTTTGGAAAAAATATCGTAGTTTGGGTTAAAAACTTAACTTCTGGTTTTGCACGTGACGCAGAATGTTACGTAGTTCCGTTTGTTTGGGTAAGTTTAATAAAAGGTCGCTGTTTACTTTTCCTTTCAAACATGACATTAACTCCAGCGCCTAGGTGAAAGTCCTGCATTTGTTTGAAAGTCCTGTAATAGTTTGGGCCGTTAGAGGGCACCGCCACTATAAACGTAAAGAGTGAGTCATAATTGCTGCTTGAACAAATAACTTGGGAGTGTTTTTTCGGGGGAGAACCGTCTCTTTGAACGACAAGTGCAACTTCAAAGCCTATTCAACCACATCTATTTCAAGCTCTTAGTGAGATTCATAACATGTTCTGAAAGCTAATGCTGTCATAGGTAATGGGCTCAGGTCTCAGGTATGCCATGAGGCAGAAAAAGGCCAATGTCCTTGAGGTTATATGTGTGCAGGAGTGTTAGTGCACCAGCCTGGAAAAGCTGAGACAGTGGGCAGGATGAGCACATTGCACAATGGCGGCAGCAACATGAATTTGGCCAGGTTGACTAACTGTCACTCAGTCAAAGGAGAGCTGACAACGAGTGCAGAGAATCTAATGGACACTCTGAGACTGAGCTTAGAAGTGACTTCTTCCTGAATGATCCATGAGGTCAGCCACTCTGATTGATTTGGTTTTTTATCACAACCAGAATTAAACCCAAGATAACTCTGGAGGTTTTCAGACTAACTGAAAACACTGAGAGCAAACAACAGATCAAAATAACAAGCAAACAGCGATATTCTTACGATTTGTGTGTATGTTACAAAATCACCCTTGTATGTTTTAATACAAAAACTGTGCATCTTGACATTGTGGCTTAGTTTAGTTGTTGCATGAGCTTTAAACTGCAGTGTCACAGTGAGTAATAAAGGAATGCCATGTGATTTTAGAATCCCTGTTTCTCAAGGGCAATGGCAATGACAAAGCCTTCGGCACAGTTCCTTTTTGTCTCTGAGTTAATATAGAGGGCTTGGATGTTTTGCAAATCAGGTTACTTCAGCTACTTGCTCATGTTATAACTCCATAATTCACCCTACAGTACACTCCTTTAACATCCATACTCATATTTTTGAGGAATGAGTTGATAGTACAGACAATGTGGATTGCAATTGTACTATTATTATTATTGTCTTACAAATTTTCAAAACCATGGAGACTCAGCTCTAACATTATATCGATTGATTGTTTTTGTATAATGTAGCTTAGACTTTAGACATTGAACTTCAATGAAAAGTTTGCTTTGTTATTGTACTTACATTTGTAAGCCTCCATTGAAGCAAGGTTGAATTTATTGGAGATTCAGATAAAAAAAGACCAGAGGGTATAAATTCTTTGTTCTCTGAATTTGATTCTCCAATTATTTTGTGACGTGTTTCTGTTGCCTCCACCATTATGTAAAGCTGCATGGTGAGTCAATAAAAGATGGCTGATATTCCTCCACCAGGGTTCATAAATATTTCAGTCAAGCATCTCTCCAAAAAAAATCAGGCTAGAAATCAAATGTCCTTCTTGCTAAAGACCTCCATGGAACTGGTGGAGAGCCTCTTATCCTTGATCAATTCACCATCCCCTATCCCCAATCCAAGTCTAGTATCAATCTTTTTGCCCCCCTTAATGATATCAGATGCTGGACCAACAAACATTTAATACAATTGAATTGAGATAAAATGTCATTTCCTGGGCCAATACTTATTTGAATTGAAGTTTCTACAAGCCATTTTGTGCAATTATGTTTTTTCTTTTGTTTTTTTCAACTCAAAAAAATCCTTGTCTCCTGCTCACATAAAGTTGCCTGGACTGCTGTGATGCACTTAATACTGATATATGTTAAAGCTTCATCCCTTAAATTGGTGCTCGAATTACTGGCACCAAAATATATGACCATATTACCCCTGTACCAGCCAACTTATTTTGGTTCGGAATTGCTAATAAAATGTACTGCTCATTTTCAAAGTAATAAATAGCTTTTCTCCACATATATGTACTGTATTCCCTTCAACGCCCGGCCGCGTCCTGCTGCGTCTGCTGCACCCACCCATGCTCTGCAGCGCCACGCTTCATCCCGCAACGTCCTGCTGTGACATGAACTACAACGACTACCTTCAAAGTCACTGTTCCACTATCTTTGATGCGACTATTATCGCCATCACACCCCCAACAGGCCCCGTCAGACACCGCCTACCAAGAGTCTGGGTCTGCCGAGGTTTCTTCCTAAAAGGGAGTTTTTCCTTGCCACTGTCGCAATAGCCACTGCTAATGCTTGCTCTTGAGGGAATTACTGTAATTGTTGGCGCTTTGTAAATTATAGAGTGTGGTCTAGACCTACTCTATCTGTAAAGTGTCTCGAGATAACTCTGTTATGATTTGATACTATAAATAAAATTGAATTTAATTGAAAATTGAATTGAATTAAATTATTCGCTGACTCCTTATGCTTTGGTGTCACCTTAGATCGATGGACGGGGCTCTACTTATAATCTTATTATGTTATCTTCTTCTTATCCTATAGGTGTCAGCTAGTAACCAAGGATGACCCTTTGCAAATAAAGTCCCTGGACATTGGAACCAGTCAGACAATCAGACAGGCTATATCTTTACTTTGATATATCTTAAGAAAGACAGTAAATATTTAATATTTCACCTGGTTGGGTTTGAGTGCCAAGCGTTAAGTTTCACTACACCATTTATTTTTTGTCTGTACCTATTTATTTTTATTTGAATAATTCAATTTTATTTAAATAAAATTAACACTTTGGTCCTTTCTTTATTCTTTTTTCATCAAGAGCACGTTATAACTGCATTAAGAAAAGTGCTATACAAATTAAATTTATGATCTATCACATTTTATTAATCAAGATCAGACAGTTTTCCTAACTTAAAAGGTGCACTATTTCTGTCAGCAGCAGAACTGAAAATGTTTTGGCTTTGATTATTATTATCATATATTCATACCGATATTTATCTGAATGCAAATAGCAGAAAAAAACATTGTTATTTGTTGTTTATTAAGTTAACATTACAACACAACATTACATTGTGAAGGGGTTTATTGTGTGTTCATCTAATATTTAGTAGGCACTCTGATATTGCAACAACTTATATCTTATCCAGTGAGGTCAAACAGATTGTGGGTCTGTGACCACTTGGTTTACATATACCAGAGAGGCTCACAAAGGACAGGTGAGCAGATAGTGGACAGTGAGCAGTTGGACTGATAGAAAGCTTGTTCCCAGAGGGCCCTATCATCTGTCATCCACCCTGGGACCTGTCAGAGCAGCCAGCAACAGCTGTCCTGCCTCAATTATGAATCATTGGCCATGTCAGGAGACATCCCACTACCTTATCTTCAACAGTGCTGGAGCCAGATGCCCAGAGGGAATTCTTTCTCTTACGGTCTATCTACACACGCATACATGTAGGCTACTGTACATGTGTTTATGTGTGGGTGCACGTATGTGTACACACACACACACACACACACACACACACACACACACACACACACATTTCTCGGACGGTAA
The DNA here is from genome assembly GCF_004354835.1 of Perca flavescens. Lineage (NCBI taxonomy): Eukaryota > Metazoa > Chordata > Actinopteri > Perciformes > Percidae > Perca > Perca flavescens. The sequence continues at coordinate 11,937,933 of NC_041343.1, forward strand.
TGAGAGCAGGCTTATATTGTGACTCGTAGCTGGAATCTCTGCCTCAGCAGACACATTTGTGGGACCGGGGATTTGGCTGACCAAGCACACTTCTGCACCAACCACAACATTATCTGAGGATGCCATCTAAACATTCTGCTGTTCCATTTTGAGAATTGTGTTGAGATAAGAAAGAATGTCTGTTTAGTGTTTTTACCCAGGTTAATAAAAGAAAAGCTCTAAACAATGCAAGAAATGTAAGACTGTCCTCTACGTGTTCTTTCAAATACCAATCATTAACCCTCAAGTGTTTATTTTCTCCCTCCCAAGTGATCCAGTAAAGTATTTCCTGAGCCCAATCAAAATAAGAGGACAAGAGCAGAGAGGGTCATCACTCGTCCCTCTGAACACTGTCCTTTCAATCAAACCACTATAATGAACAAACCAACCTGCAAGGCCACAATATCGGGGGTGTCTCCAAAATATAGGTTTCAAAGGAAAACGATGTTTGCAGGAGTAAATACCTTGATTTTAGTGTGTTTACCATGATCTTAGAACAGCTTCTAGGGTGCTGCAGTGAGGTGAAGATTCAACTTATCGCCTTCAAACAGAAAGAGGGCTGCCATGGGTTTTAATCTCTTACTATGGAGTCTCCACTGGCATCTGACAGTCCACACAAAAGCTAAACTAAAATGAATCCGTATCATGCAATTAGGGAGTTACTGTCTAAAATAAGGGCAAAAAACATATTTCTCCTGGTGCTTTGAAAGAAACAATTTGTCAAACAAATTAGCCTTTTTACACATTGGATTAAGAAATGAGTGAATAAAGATTATATCTTTATTCAGGCATTTCTTAATTCATCTGTAAGCACACAGTACGTATTAACTGTCCGCAGAGGCTGGCTCTCACTGATAATTTAATGTTGAAAACATCTGCCGGTGCTCTGCAATGAACATTTACACTGGCTCACAGGAGCCATTGCTGATGGAGAAATGAGCAGTATGTAATCAAAATGATCCCACTATACATGGAAATTAAATGACCCTGCTGCTGGGGGCAATAAATCAACAGCCATTGGACTCACCAGCTGCAGTGTCATCATTACTATGGCTGATGCAGTGGAGCACACTGGTAGTGTACCTCCCTCATCACCCCATATCTCAGACTCACATTTGAATCATCTTGGTACACCACATCTAGTTTTTGTTTGTCTCCTGATAAATTCTCATATTAAAAAAAGAAACCTTCCAGTGCTCATTATATGGAAACGTTATCTTAATTGAACATTCATCTCTGTATGAAACAGCCAAGGCCATTTCCTGTTTGCCCTGCGGTCTAAAACAATGGTTCCTTACTGTACCAATAAGCAAAAGCTGAATGTTAATGAGAATGTGCCAGTGGCTGACTACAATACTAACTTGCTCATTGTCACTTATGTCACATTGTGATGTAACATTTATGCTCCTGAGATCACCAATTGCCTCCACCACATAGCCTAGTTGTGACCATCCTCTCAAATATGATCTTGTTTTCCCTCCAGAACATTACAGTAAAGCAAGCACTAAGGCCCTCAGCATTTGGAACAAATTCATGAGATGAGGCTCTTGCTCTATGATAAATCAGCCTCACTCTCTGCGGTGCCTCTTGGGCCTCGACATCTCTGTTTATTTGCTGCAGTGTGCATTTTTGCATAGATTTAAATTCCTGCATTGCTAATTACTCTTCATATTGTTTGGCATTTGCTTTCCCAGCCTCATCGTGACACTGAGAGAGTTGGAGAGAACATAGTTGTCTGGCAGACAATTTTTCTCTCTTTATGACAGCTAGCTGGGTGGAGGAGCAATTAGTGTCACCTGAAGTCATTCCTCTCGGGATGACTAGGCCCCATGAAAACTCATCTCAGAAAAGCCCTGGCACCCTAAAAAGCTCATCAAGATCAAACTGGCCTTCTTTATGTCCTGCCTACTCCCCCAAGGCACAACATGATGAAGGCTTCCCTCTGCCTCATCTCAAGTTGATTAAAGGTAGCAAGCCTGTCTTGGCCTCCATTACTCAGTCAGGCTCAGTTTCTCTGCGACATATCTGCTACGTGTTGCGTTCTTTGTGATTCTGGTGAGTCACAGAATGACCTAAGCATGTGCATAACCTTGTTAAAACGTCACTGTTAGTATGTCAGAGGCGAGGACTACAGGCATCATTGCATTTTAAAGAGGAAATGTGTTGAGACTTTCATTGCAAATATCACAACACTTTCTTGTGGCCCTTCCATTTGATAAGAGCACTAGCTGTCACTGAACACCAACAAAACAAATGTAATTCCCTCCCTCATCAGCCACACTCCACCAGGTTCAATGCCATCTGCATTTTTGCTTCTTTTGTAAGAAATACTGGAATTAAAATGAGACTGCAAGGATCAATACAGCAATTCACCTAGCACAGAGAGGAGGCTGTGTGTCAAGTATTGCTTCTGCTTATTAACATGACTATTGATTGGAGTCAGAGGAGCGTGGTCGCAGAGGCACCATCAAATACCAATCGTTAACCCTTGAGTCAGGGTTAGCTATAAACACTTGGCATGTTCTCTAACATCTCAATCAGGGTCATTTCACTGACAATGTACTTCAACCATACTTTATCCCTACCGTAGATGTAACTCATTAGTACATTAGATGTTTGGTTTTGAAGTTGTATTTCATTTTGTTTGGAAACGTCTGAAACAATATTCATTCATTTGTGGATGAAAAACTTGGAAGCTATAATTTGAGACTGAAGGCATTTGTTTGATATTTATAAAATATAATTAAAGAAAAGTACCAAAAAAAAGTTTTGTGTTCTCTTTCACTTGATGGTCACTTCCTATTTTAACCAACATAATGAAAAGAATAAAATAAAGTATTAATGAGAATCAATTATATACAGGTGAAGCTAGAGTGGTGTAAATTCATTCATATATCACCAGGTTCACCACAATAACTAGCACTGCTTAAGACAGGGTAGAGGATAGACAAATAGAAAAACTTATAAATGAGAGCAGGATGAAAATAGTAAAAAAAAAGGTGCAAGTTGGGAGAGGGATGGAGAAGAGCGAAAAAATGAGATATACAGTATTGACCTCAAAATCCTCCCTCACCATCCTTTTAAATGATGCTGCTTCAACCTGTCAGAAAATGGAAACACTCCCCCAATCAGCCTTTGTGGCAGTGGGAGAAATTGGCCATGTCTGGGCTCATAACCCCTGAAATGTATCAACCTCTCTCAGTCCCTCCCACACAATACATTCATTTTTAGCAAGAGTGCAGGGATGTGGCCACCATGAAACCGAGCTGGAACAACCTGTGCAGAGCCTCACATGGTAGCTCCTTTAGACCCAGGCAGGTAGATCAGTGAGCAGAGAAGACGGAGAAATCAGAGTGGGACAGATGGCCTGGAAAGAGCTGATAGCTAGCTAACCCACTGGATTTATTTGATCAAATAAAAAAAAGCTCCAACACAGATTTTAAGTACTTTAATGCCACAGCCCAGTTCTGGAAAACCTCCATCTGTCCTCTAAAACCTTATTGCAAAAGTGACTGCCGCGAAGAGGAGGAGACAGATATAGAGGACAGAAATAAGATGTGCTTAAGATATGGCCAATTCATTGGTAAAAATTACAGTAACCCTGTGTGGCTTAAGAGTTATTCATCATTGCTAAACTTAATATAATAGCTAAGAATGTCAGACAAAAATCTATATGTTACATCATCATCATACATTAACTTATAACATAATATAGTTTGCACTAACTGTTCAAATGTCCTGCACGTACGGTTTTTACCTATTTAACTAGGCTAGTGCAGTGTACACTAAAGTGCAAGACCTTTTTAAAAATACATATTTTCAGTGTTTATTACACTATTGGTTTATCTCTGTGCTGAAAGTTGGTGTTACGTCAGCCTCCTAATATTTGTGCAATTATTCTGCAAATAAATTGTAATGCAGCCAGAATCACCAGATGGGGCAATGCATTATATGCTATTAGCTGTGGCAGAGGTGTTGAACAGTCAGGCTGAGGGCAGTAAATTCTCCTGATACATTTTTCATCCTCCCTCTCCTTGAAGCTGCCAGAATGCTGAAAGGGGTATTGACTAAGCACAGAAAAGGTCTGATCTTTCTTATTTATTCCCCACCAATCTCTGTGATGTTTTTGAATGCTGGTGGAAATCAGAGGGGTCTCTGAGTGTTCTGTGTGTGTGTGTGTGTGTGTGTGTGTATGTATATATGTATAATATATATATCTATATCTATATCTATATAGATATCTATATCTATATATATATATATATATATGTGTATGTGTGTGTGTGTGTGTGTGTGTGTGTGTGTGTGTGTGTGTGTGTGTGTATATATATATATATATATATGTATATGTGTGTGTTTTACTGAAACATAGGTACACTACATCAACATAAATATTTTTATACAGTGTATAAATTATATTATACAGTCCCCTCATCTGTCCTGAGTTTTTCTTCCACCTAATTCCCTTCCTTTGCCCTTGCAAACTGCTGGTCTGTCTGTGCTATAACGATGACTCCCTTCCATAACGGAGGCCGGTTGCCAAAATAAGAACATGCACTTCAACCATAATGTCCCTCCTATGGCTGCTCTGCTCTGAAGTGTGGAGCAAAAGCTTTTCCCCTGTGTTAATGCTCGGCACTGTAAAGGGTATCAAAACCCAGCTGATCAAAGTAAATACTAAGACATGTATTTCTGTGATTAACAAATACCAGAAAAGAAATATCTGGCTACAAACCAACAAACTGTTTAAGATCCAAACAGAGATATGGCAGAAATCACTGTGTGATGATGACAAATAAGCTCATCAGAGCAATGAAGCAATGAATTTAGTCGCTACAACAACAGTTTGTTTCATTTCTCTTTTCTTATTGGATACTATAATATAAAGGATTAGTATATTTAAAATGACAGAAAACATGATGAAAAGTAGGACTCTCACAATAAAATCCTCTCACTGTTTAATTGAACTATATAGAAACCATCACTGTGGAAAAAGCATTAAATATGCAAGGTAAAAATTGTCCTGCTTGCATAACAATTTCTCTGCACACTTCTCCTTCTCAAGTCTGTTTTCTCATCTCCTTCATTCCTTTAAAACCCTGGGACCTGGATAGCCTCCAGGCAGAGGAGCTTCACACATTGCTGATGAGAAGGTATGACACATACTTGACTTTAATTTCTATCTTTCTATCTTCTGTCGCCAGAAACAGAGACCAGGGCTCATCATTCTCTTCAGTTGTGCCAGCAGTTGTCTGTATAGTGTGCCATCAGATCACTATCAGTTTAGCTGTAGGAGGGAGGGAGACTGTGGCCCCATCTGTTCACATGGTGGTGCTGAAACACATGACTTCCTCCTGTTTCTTTATAAGAACTGGTAGATGAGTCGAGGATAAAATATCTATATGGTCCCTTCCTAGCTTTGCTGTTTTGAGAATTTTCTGGAGAAGCAATGGAAGTTGAGATCTGATATTTCAAATGTGGTGAAATGCATATGTGTGTACGCTTGCACATGTGTGCCTGTGCTTACTGTATGTGGTTCAAAATGTACTTGTGTTACCCAGAGGAAGCTTTCAGAGAAAAACAACCTCAAACATATACTCTGTCAATACTTATCTTAGCCCTCCAGAGGCAGCAAGACAAAGCTCACACATTTTAAAGTCTCCTGTGGTAAATGAGGCGTTTGAGAAATTGCAAATGCCAGGGAACACACACACACACACTGTCAGTTAAATTGTTTATAACCTTTTGTGAAAAGACTTACCAAGCAAACATTTCAACCTCGTGCAGACCCCATCACTTGTGCACCCATCTACCCACTCAACCCAACAATTTGTCGCCTGTCTATCTCTGTCAACCCACACAAGACTGGAAAATACTGTTACAGCTAAGACTAAACCAAAATATGTCCATGCTCTTCACTGGTTAAATGGTACCCATTTTTGCAGCATTATTTTACCTTTAGACAATTGTCACCTGATACGGCAGTTCCTCTCAGCTCTACTGAGCTTTATAGCGTCTTTGAGCTCATTGTTTTCATCATATGCAGACACAGGCAGCTGTTTCCAGTTAAAACACTGCCGAGCATTAAACGGCAAACAAAATTAACAAGAAGCTAGTGAAAATATTGGAGCAAGTGCCAGATTATTCCTTATGAGTTGATGGGAGCTAAAAGGAATGTAACTATTGGACTTACACATTGCAAATGTTGCTTTGTGTCTGCTGGATGTGTAAATAGGAACTAAAAATGTCAAAGTTGTGTATATAGTGCCCAAAAGAATCTATTAATTTTGGTTTAAAGATAAAATTTCAAATTTACCGGTTTATCAGAAGTTGCATATGTAGTTTAAAAATTGCTAATAAGGGATAACATTAGGAGGACTGGCGAACCGCCACATGAACGACTCCTTTGGTTCTGTTTTACAAACCAGTCTGCTATCTGCTACTTCAGCACCCCGGACAGCGCTATGGGTTATCGATACACAGCTGGGTTACTGATATTTCAGAGCCATGGTCAGGCGATAGATTGAAACTTGCACAAATCTCAGTCAGATATAGTATCATTGAGTCAGGCAGACTAGACTAAACAATCCCTCTCTCCCTGCATTCTCTCTTCTGCTGGTGGATGGAGAGGGAGGATAGCAGGTTTACAAGGGGCATGCATTTTGATAATTTTGCTAACAGGGGAATCTCATCCCCCCTCAAATCGCCTACTGGATCACATAATAGAGAGCCAGTACTGACCTGAACCTCAATGCCATATCCCAGGTAGACCGTAACCAGATAGTTACACTCCACTCCAGAGTCAAGTTGCTGCAGGATTTCGATGTTACCCTCAGGGTCAGTGAAATTCAGGCTGCATGGCTCTGTGGGAGACAGTGAAAAGACAAGTTATTCCCTTTTTCCCAGACCACTGATCTTTCTGACAGCCCACCTGTGTCACCATGGCCCCATAACCCTCTAACTATCTCTGCAGATCTCCTCTCCGACACTGCTCATCTGGGCCGTCAGCCCTCTGTGGCCAGTGGAAAGGACAGTCAGGACACATCAGGAAAAATCAGATTGTTTCTGACACATGAGCAACTCTGTTATCCCTGGTGGAGAGATGAATAGTGTGCAGCATGCGAAATGAACAGCAGTGATGTTGATGACCTGATGCTTTATTCTCTTCTCCTCTGGGATAAATGTGTTTAATCTTAGGGGGAAGGTTCTCTCAATTTTTTATTTCCATCGGGCCAAAAGTTATTTGGATGCTGCTGCTATTTATTTCACAAAGACGCTTGAATGTTCTGCTCAGTACATCTTTGAAAGTCAGAGAATACATGCCTACCTGCTGTTTGTATGGTGGTGATGGTGGTGATAATGGTTGTGGACGTTGTGTTGGGGAGTGGATAACCAGGGCTGGTTTTGTTTTTCAGTGCAGTCTCCCTAGCCTCTCCTTTCTCCATCTTCATTGAGGAGGGTGCAAGTGTAGCCTCTACAGGAGAAGGACTCCAACTTTGAGGTCGACTTCTCTGCAATGATAAGGAAGCCACTGGGTTTTCACTGATTGAACCTATATTATTTGGTGTCACTTGAGTGGTGAGGGAGTCTGTTGTTGGCTCTACCTTGTCAGCCCCCAAGGTCTTAGATGACTTCTTTTGAGGGAGAGACATGGGCGGCCTTGGTGTTGTGGGAGTAAATGTGGTCAGTGGGGAGGTGGCAGCCTCAGTGGCAGTAGTGGCAATGTCTGAGAAAGGTGGGGCATCTTCATGGGGCACCAGCTGAGTGACAGGGTCTCCTGCATCTGAGGCAGACATGGAGCCTGGCATGGTGGAATATGCAGCTACAGAGCCATCGCTCCTAAAAAAGTGCTGGTCCCCCTGGAAATCCCTCGTAAGTAGGTGTTCATGAAGCCGCAGGCCCTCGAGGACAGGCCGGTGGTTGGGGATGTTCATTGGTGAGACAGTGGTGACAGAGTGCACTTCGCTCTCTGTGTCCTGTGTTGAGGAGTCCCTGGCAGGGTCTGGTGTTCTCCTACTGATGCCATTGCTTTCCTTTGGAGCTAAGAGTAAAAAGAAAAAGTAAAATGTCACAGGCCAGTAAGTTACAAAAGCAACATACACAAGAGCAGTACATCTTTTTCATTATAAAATCATCAAGACTATGTCAGCCTATAATCTACCAAAATTATGCCTAGATGAGAGGCTGTCCTATTGTATAATTCTTCCACATATTTTGTTGCTATTTAAATCAGTTATTTTTGTGTGTGTGTGTGTGTGTGTGTGTGTGTGTGTGTGTGTGTGTGTGTGTGTGTGTGTGTGTGTGTGTGTGCAAAGTATGTATAAACCCTTATACCATCCATTATAGAAGCTTCAAAAAAAAAACTTTTGTAACATTTGTAGGTCACTACAAGTAATGTACAGTATGCATGGTATAATAGTATAGTGTGTTGTGTAAGAAAACATAGTTTGTTTTCAGATGTATCTTCAGATACTTTCTTTAAATTAATTTACATGCCATACTATACATTTCATTAAACTAACATGAATAATATTTTAAGATGCGGCTGATTTATACTGACAGTGTTGAGTAGCACCTTGCAGAAAGCCAATTTATTATCAAAGACAAATTCCACAATCACACTCCGCAGGCAGTACAATTTCAGAGCAGAAAAACACTAGGCAGAAAAAGTATAGCTACTTGTCAGATAACAAAGTTTAAAAGCACATATTTTTCTGAGGCTAGTATTTTTTTTTGACCTCACTCACTCACACACACACACACACACACACACACACACACACACACACTGTGCCGGAATTGTTAATAGTTCAGGGACAGGGACAGTACAGGAAGAACATTCAAACTAGGAATAGTCAGTAAACCAAAAAAACATGTTATACATTATTGTAAGTTACAGAAGACATTTGCTGACACAAGTTTAAACATGGAACTTTTACAGTTTAAAAAGCAAAAGATGTTCTTTGCAGGCCAGGGATTTTGCCATTTTGTCAATGACTGAGCTTCAGTTTTAACTAAACAGCCATAGAAACAGTTTGAGTTTAGCAACAAATACAATCGCCAACCAGAGACAAATGCATGCATTTAATAATTGATCAAAAAATAACTTTCAAAAATAATAAACTACTACAACTGGTGGGAGGTAAGCAACACAAAACTAAAAAAAAATGGAATAAAATAAAGACTGGAAGGATTAAAGCTGCCCGTTAGCTACACCTGTTTATGTCACACCTGTCTTATCAGCCTTAATCACTGTTAGGGTTAGGGTTAGTGTGTGAAAGAGGCACAAACTAATTTGCTTTAGCTCTCTCCCTATGAAGAGTGACCAACTAAATTTAAAGGAACAGTACAGCCCATTATAAAACTAATTATCTACTTCCCTCTATGCCAGTTTCAACATCAATATATCTTTTACTGTAACAGCTCAAGAAGAAAGACAGGCCAATCAGTTCATGCAGTGTACGCTTTTCCTTTTTTGTAGCCAAAATGATTTCCACAGTGAGTCCAAAAGTGCCATATTTACCCCATTAACTGCTACATTTTCCTCACATCAGTTGTTTGGGTAAAATCTAATGAAAGGATGGTTCCCAACACTGCAAATCCTCCAGACAGTGTAAATATTAGCAAAGACAAAGTCTTTGTATGTCTTTAGTGGCTTTGACAGGACAGCTATCTTGAAATGATCAACTGTTCTCCAGGCCGGCTGCTAGTTATACTTACTCAAATAACAACACAAACTGTTTTCCCTCATTTACAAACCTTCATGTGGAAAGAGTTCAGGTTTTAAAATTCTAGTGCTGACTGGCTGTTTTAAGCTATGTGTTGGCAGAATTTGTTTCTATCTTGTTGAGATAGAGGTAGGAATACAGGCCCGGACATAAACAGAAAACATCTATGGCAATCACCATCTTTTTAGGATAGTGAGATGAGCTGACTAAAAACACAACTGATTTTGAATTCTTGCTTTTATTTTGGCATCAATGTAATCTCAATCTTTTTTTCTTTCCATCTAATTTCATCTAAACATCAAACAATTGTATGTTTTTTGTATTGTGTAAATAAGTAAGATAAATATCAAAAACACTGAGGGAGTTCATATAATCCTCTTATGTGTGCATGAAACAATGCCATCAGCTTTGACACTTTAATTAGCTTGCATTCATTTGTCTTAATGAGGCAGAAAAGCTGCCAGCACACTTTTCATGCTTGGAGATGAAAGGATGTTGTTGACACAGGCAGCAAAAGAGTGAGATATCGTCATGGTGAATCTATTAACTACAGCCCTCCAAGAGGCTAAAGGCTGGAAGTCAAAACAGATGTAAGATTCATTTTAAAATTGTCTTTAGAGGTCAGGTGAATGGTGATACAATGTTTGTGTACACAATACATTTCAAGTGAAATACAGTAGCATGTCATGGTTGAAACAATATTCTCAAATGCTTTTCAAGGCAAATTTGTTTGACATAAATAAATAAATATAAATTGTTGTCTTGAAATTCAATTAAATTGTGGTGAGTTTCACAGTCAGTGTATACTTGATCAGTTCCCATGTGATCAGTTCTTAACATCTGATTAAAATTGCTTGCATATTCTACAATTCACTGGCTCATTTTGTGTTTATTGATTACAAGCAGTAGTTGCTTTTCCTGCATATGAAACAGCTGAAATCTGCTTGCCAGGACGACAACATTCACCCTGGAAAATTGACTTTGTCTTTATTGATTATATAAGGATTCCCATAACAGGAAACATGCATTTAGGTTTTAAATGAGAATTGGTGACTGAATTAATGTGAAAATGAGCCGTGCCACAGGAGAAGCTCGGCTTTGCTCGTAAAACTTTAATAGTAGATGTAAGCCCTCCCCCATGCTATTTGCAATTTCTCTTGAACAGTTAGCCCAAGCCATAAGGCAAAATAAAATAAAAATAAAATAAAATCTGTAATATTCAGATTATATCCAGTAGCAGCTCAATATCACTATTTGCAGATAATATTTTGTTGTACATTGCTGATCTTGAGGACTCTATTCCAAAAATTCTTAAGATCTTCAACAGATTTGGCTCAATCTTCGGCTATAAAATTCACTGGAATAAATCTAATCTTCTTGTATTGAACAACCGGCATAAACCATTAGTGCCACAATACCAATCCAAAGCAAAATTACATATTTTACATATATACACGCATCCCTACAGCCAATTGTCCAGGACAACTATGAAACTATATTAAGTAGTGTTCAAAGGGATCTGGACAATTGGTTTGCACTGCTGGCATCACTATGCTCCAGGATTACTGTTGTTAAAATGAACATAGTTCCTCGTGTGAATTTCTGAAGTACAATGATCCCCTTACCCCGACTGATACATTTCTGAAAGAAACTTGATACTTTAATTCGGCAATATATTTGGAATAATAAACAACCTAGGCTAAAATACTCTACCCTGTAACATACCTCAAACACAGGAGGCTTGGCCCTCCCCAACCTTAAAGTGTATCACAGAGCCTTTCAGCTATGGGCCCTCAGAGTGTGGATGAACCCCTCATCTACAGTCCCATGGAGAAAAATAGTGCAAAACCTCACTGAAGATCTAAGAGTGCAAGACCTTGCCTTTGCAGGTGTGTGCCTATGGCCCTATTATCAGCAACACATTGACCAACTTTAAACAGGTCGAGGAGCAACTAGGCTACACCAGCAAGACGGCATTTGAATAACCCAATTTGGCATAATACACACTTAATGTCTGGCAACAAACCCTTTGTTTGTAAGCAGTGGAGTGACAGAGGCATTTATACTGTTAACCAGCTATTCAGTGAGAAAGGTATGTTGAGTTTTGTCCCTCAGACATTCTTTTTCTTTTATCTGTGCTTAAGATCAGCCCTAAAATGTTATGGAGTGCCATGGGGGAACAGTCTTGAGCCGCACCCAGTCACTAAATGGCTTGTTGATTTTCCTGTGAGATGATTGGTGTCCAGGATCTACGCTAAACTGATGCAAGTCTCCATGGGAGAACTCCCCATGGCGGGGAAATGGGAGTGCGAGTTGAGCCCTGAGGGGAAGGCAATTAATTGAGAGACGGTTTGGGACAACATTTTACATTTTTCCAAGAACCCAAATCACCAGCAGATTCACCTCAACATATGTCATAGGACATATTGGACTCCTCAGAAGAGATACATCTCTAAAGTCATTCCCATTCCCTATTGCACGTTCTGTCAACCTGAACAAACTGGAACTTTCCTGCACATGGTCTGGGAGTGTGAACAGGTGCTTGAGTTCTGGAATAAAACATCAATAATATTTGATTTGATAGGATGTTGAATTCCTACCGACCCAATTGTTTTGTTACTTAATGACGACTATAAATTACACCTGCTTGGGAGAAAGAAGAAAGTTTGGCTAGCCGGCTCAACCACAACCAAGAAAATTAAAGCTCAGCGCTGGCTCCCCCCACTCGATTTATATAAAACAGTGGTTGGCATATTTTCTAGGCATAGTTATGCTTGAGCTCTCTACGGCAATGATCTATGGCAAATCATTGCCTACAGACCTATGCAAAAAACGCAGCAGCACAAGTATCAGTCCTAATGACCTCATTATCACAAGAATTAGAGCAGAGTGACTAGGCAAGGTGTGATTTCTGTTTTTGTTTATTTGTTTGTTTTTATTTTCCTTGAGACCGCAGAGGGTGCGGGGTGGGAGAGGGTTTTTGTTCTTGATCAATTATGTTTGTCCGTTCTGTATGTTTAAAAATATAAAAATACTAATAAAAAAAAGTAGATGTAAGCCACTGTAACATTTCGCTGATGCAGAGTTGTTTTACCACCATCTAGCACGCTAATAAAAGTTTGATCAGGCTATTAAAAGGAAGAGTAAACAATTTTGTTACAAAGCCTCTCCCAGGCTGACAAAATTGACACATGGTTTTACATTATACTGGCAGATGCGACAACACCACATTATCTTTCTTGGCGACAGAAGCAATTCAAAGATCTTTTGATGTTCTAAGATGGAGGAAAAACATTTCCTTGTAGCCTTATTCTGTCACAACAAGAGCAGTGAAAGCTGCACTATAAAGACAAACTAAGCATATTTGACATGTCTCACAACCAGCGAGAATAAAGAGTTTAAGGGGAGGTCTTCATGAATGATTGAAGTTTATAAGGCTGTCCCCCCTCCTCCTCATAATTGCAAAGTGTAGAGGAATCTCTAACATAGTTTATGGTAAAGCTGGGGAATTATGCTTTTGACATTATTGTTATTGCTGCACCGAACTGCAACTGAGGCATGCCTTTTTATTTCTTATATTTGTCTCTCTCTTTCTCTATGTCTCTATCTATGTTGGTCAGCTATTGACCAACGAGTTGCTGCCCTTCAGTCAGAATATCGAGTGAAAGTGGAGAGTGAGAATAAAGAACTGGATTTAACCAGAGTTTCTCATACACAGATCAATACAGGATCAATGTGTACAGGTTGGAGACCTCACCCTGGTGATTAGAGGAGCGCGTACTGCTACCAAACTTATTTAATTTCTCAACCTTAATTGGATGTTTACAGTTGAGGTTTCACCGAATAGAGCTTAAAAACTGAATTTTAAATGCAAATTGCTGAGTATTAATGTAATGTAAATCAATAAATGCCAAATAGGAAACTAGTTTTATTTACACACATATGGCAGTCACTAATTGCTAATCTTTTCTGTAAATTATGTGACATGCCTTACATCTGACCTGCTGAAAATCCAGACAGATGAAAGATGAAATGAAGACTCTATTGTGAAATTTCATATTTACAGAAACATAAGCACAATGACATCGTAACAATTAAGACCACAAGCCTACGTACAGTAGCAAGAGAAAATAGGCTTTCGTAGAACAGCTATTTTCATGTCGTCAACAAACATTTTGTTTAACAAGCTTTAATGAGATGCAAACACTGAAATTATGTTCATTTGGCATGTAATACAACTGTGTATTACTGTCAAATTGACAAAAATTACAACCTTTGCCAGACCCTGTTTCTTTATATAGGAACACATGCAGATCCTGTTCTCATGTGATTCCATCCACAGTTAGAAAATCACACCCTCCTGCCAGCCAATTTCAATTTATTGTGCTTGAAGGACTCCAATCAGATATAGATGTAATATGCTGGCATAACCAGGCTACTGTCAGAACAAAGTGATCTTGATGTGCACTGTCAGGTGCAAAGAATGTGTGTCATGCTATCGTATTTAACCATTCAAACAGCAGCAAGTTGCATCGTCACAGGCACTGAATACAATCACAAAGAGATGATAGATGTTAACATGTGTGACAGTTTTGTTGTGTATTGTACAGTACCACAAGTTGTCAAAATGTTTTGCTATAGGGTATAGAGTGCAAGTGACAGCAGCTGCAGCAGCAGCCATGTGTAGGTGCTGATGTGAAATTTAATATATCTCAGTTAAACTTGATTTACTGCAGTAGATCCAACAGCTAAAAGTTGATGCCATGGTGCACACTTGAGAGGTTATGCGTGTAACTGCATTACACCACACCACACTGAAGCTGGTTAATTACTGTTGAGCTAATTCATAAATTAAAGGTGGTAATTACCGTGACAGAATGAGATTAGTTATTTTATTCAGAGCAGTGTCACAAATACATTAAAATACCATTTATTGTCTTTGGGGAAATTTACTTAGTGAAATGTTTCTCTGTATGCACATTTAGTAAAGCCCATGTAGGACATGTGAGGGTCTCAGAGGAAGGTGGGGGTCCTAAGAGTGTGGGAAACTTCCTGAGGTCAAGTGAATTGAGTTGTTGTGTAAATGAATACACGGTTCTTACTTTGTTTGGCATATTCCAGAAACCGTGAGTCCAGTATACTTGTGGGGTCCCAACAGCCTTGTGGGGCCAAAATGCTGGACCCCACAAGTTTAAAGGGCTGTTTGAGCGTTAAGACTTGGTTTTAGGATTAGAGATAGAATTAGGTTATGGTTAGGGTGAGGGTAAGGGTTAAGGTTAGGCATGTAGTTGTGATGGTTAAGGTTAGGGTAAGGGGCTAGGGAATGCATTATGTCATGTGTGTGTGTGTGTGTGTGTGTGTGTGTGTGTGTGTGTGTGTGTGTGTGTGTGTGTGTGTGTGTGTGTGTGGTCATACTCCAAATCTTTAAAGGTTGTCTTGCTAGATAAAGTATAAAAATGAAGAGGATGTTATGTCACTAATACATTGCCCACACAGTTTAGCATTTTGTTTTTCAAACCTTTTCTTGCTTTTAATATCTTGTGTCAAGTTCTTGTGTTTTCATGCTGTCTTGCAGCAAAAAGAATGTCCTTTGTGGGACATTATCTGAACTTAACTGAACGTGGCTGTTCTTCTGTTTAGAAGGCAAATGTGGTTTGCAGAAGTCTTATACAATAATAAAGCATGTTTGCAGTTCTTTGTCTCATCTCTACTAACTAGATTATAATAAAGAGTGTCCGGCCATCCTGATTATGTGTGAGTGGAGATACAAGCTCATGCTTTGCCCTGATATCCCATGGATCCATGGCAACCTCTCCGTGGACACTGACTTAGATGACAGAGTGAGCAATCATAGGGTAATCCTCCTCAAGATGGCAACACATAGCCTCCTCTCTTCAGTTGCATATCAATGGAGTCATCAGTGAACACTCCAGTGCATGGAGAGAGCACTAATAAGATGGGACAAGCCACACTTGAGGCAGGCTGCTGATCAACATCAATCTTCTTATATCCAGGGGCTTTATTTCCTTATTATTACAGAGAGCAACTAGACAAGCAAATCAATAAGCAGCTTCCGCTGGGCTCAGATACGAGGCCTTCATATCACTCTACGTGACTCCTTTTAGGGTCCTCAGTGGAGCTTAGAGCTCATGAATTTATTCTAACATAACGTGAACATTTCCTCGTAGTGGCATTTGGTACAATTCCTGCAGCATGTGCAGATTCTATACTTGTTTGCATGCAGCCATAAGGAAAGACTATAGGAAATAATGGGGTGAAACTGATGAATGATTCCATTAGTTAAGTTTATGAATTGATAATTTAATTTGGTTTGTGGGTGTGACAAGTGCATGGAGCTGGAAATACATAATAAAAAAACGAAAGGTAGCAGGAAGAAAATGAAATTAAGTGAGCCCTTGCTGAAAGAATAAGCCTTTAAAAAAAAAAAAAAAAAAAAAAAAAAAAAAAAAGGTCACGAATCCGACAGTGATTTCCAGTCTAAAATCAGAATAGTGCATCCATGACTGTGCAGAGATTCCAATTTCTGAGCCTCACATATTTCTTTTACTGTCTGGTTTTTGACTCGTGACGATAACAGCATATTGAAATGAGATACACTCTTATCCTCCATCTGCCCTTTGACTTCATTGAGCGGAACCATAACTTTTCCCTTTCATTTATCACGGCCTGTCTGTGTTCCGGTTCATTGAGCATTGTCCTTCAGACAGGCTTTAAACAAACTGTGTCTTAATGGTGCTAGGAAGCTCGTAAGACCTGACCTTTAAGCTGGAGCAGAACAAAAACAAAGCTACCCAGCCCCGCTATTTGCATGAAATCTACTGTAAAGCACTAAAGCTGCAGGGGCTAAATGGGCCAACCTTAAACAAATCTGAACTCTATGGTTAAGGGTTGAATGTGGTGTAATTGCAATTATTTATTTTATAATCTATCATTTTGCTAGCTGAATCAATTTTCATTTCTCATGCCACAGTTCTCCCCATTTTGTCTTCATGTGTGCATTCTTTGCTGTTCACTTTTTACGTTGTTTCTACCAACTAAGGAATGAATGAGTGCATGTCTTGTACAAATGCCTGGTATTAAAATCACATAATTTTCTGTAATCATGGCAGAATCTTTCTTATATAGAAGCCGGATCCTTGTTGTGTTTCAATTTACCAATGTGCTGCATCCTAGAAAAAAACCTGGAAGAATGTCTCTTTTCACACTTCATTTCCTCCCATTAGAGTAATTTATCTTTTCATTTTCTCCTCATTTACTCCATGGTGGTGTCAATTAAGAATAGAGCTGTGTGTGAAAGAAGACATACAACTTTCAAATCTGTAGTGGATTCCTACAGTGTAATGAGAGAAAGTTCTGGATTAACAAAAGATGCATTGTATAACTACAACTTGGCTCCCTACTTAGTATTATTAGATCCCAGGTGAATACTTTGACATTGCAATTATATAACACCAATATTTAGAGGACACAATATGCAATGTACACATAAATACAGTAATGGATTATTCTCTGAGGGTGCAGTTGTACATCTGGCTCTCCTCCTCACAACAGATGTGAATGTAAAAGCTGCTCGATTGATGTCACCCATCTCCCATTCATCCCTCTTCAAAACAATCTCCAGCTTCAAAAAAATCCCATCAACCCCAAAGGGGTTTAATATTATTTGTCGTCTTCCACCATGGCTCAAATTCCCGTGAGCTGGAATGAGCCCAATGACTCGAAATTATGTGCATTCGGTTCCCAAGAAATATAAGCCCAATCTGCCACATGGTGGCGGTACAATTAACGATCAAAAAAGCAATTTTGGAAAGAAAAGTCCAGGCCGTAAGTCCGATTGACTTGAAATTTCTCACACGTGCAGCTCATTGTGCTGTACAAAAAAGCCTCTTGGACCATAGAGGTCTGCAATGATGGAATTTTTAGCTAATTTGCATAATGTGAAAAACAGTTAAATGAATAGAACTTTCTCAATTTTGATCCTATCAACAATAAATAAATGAGCAAGATTGGTGAACAAACATGGCCGCCATCATTTAAAGAATTACGCCAAGGGTCAGGCTTAGCAGTAAATTGGTGCATGTACCGCTTCATTAAGGTGTGTGATTGGTTTCACCACTTTTTCAATAAAGCATTAAACCATCTGAAGTGGTTTTGCTCAGCTTTGTGAAGCTACAAACCCGCTCAACTCTGCTTGCTGCTTTGAATTTTGGCGACTGGGCTGATTCCCAAGCCTCCAGTATCAGGTGGTGGAGTATTTGCCTAACACTCAGAAGGTTGGCGGTTTGACCCCAGGACCTGCAGGTTGATATCAAGTGAATGAATCTGATTGAAAGGTACCTGTAACAAGTGAAAGTGCTTTAAGAAGCTGAAAAAAGGGTTTGAACCTGCAAATTGCTGTTTCTGGCTGTATTGGTTTTTATTTTTTATATAAAAATAAACTGAACTAAACTGAGTAACTGTTAATGGTCTGTGCAAGCATGGCAGTATTTGGCCATAGAGACGAGGTTAAAAGTAAGTTAGCTGGGCTTACTTGGCACCCTGCTATGTTCACTGCTGTTTTAGTCAGCTTTTATTGCAGCAGAAAGGAAGAAAAGGAGAAAAAGAAAAAAAGCTCAGTGTAAACCCAGATTTAGTTGTAATTACATTTTGTAGTGGTCACTACTTATTGTTTTGTTAAAAAAAATTCATTACTAAATCACATTAGGTGTTTGTAATAATCAGCTTAAGTATACAGATCATATTAAGCAGAGATAACTAAGGATGTTAAGTTTTTGTATGGGAGGGGCGGGGTCATTTAAACTGTTCTGTGATGCAAAGGCTCATGGGAAACAAAATATATGTTCTGAACGGTTTCTGTCCTAGTTAAAGTGTGTTATATTATTGTTCTGTTAATGTTGGGTGTGCATCTATGCATGGGTTTTAGTTTTGTATGGTTGATTTAATGTTCATGTTCATCTGAATTTATTGTTGCACCATGACCGAGACCCGGGTGGGGACTGATGGCTTCTGGGCAGTGAGGAATTGTAATAAACAGACTGGAAATCAGTAACTCTGTCTTCTGATGGAAACCCTCTTTGCAGCATGCTGTATTGGTGAACGTCTGTGTTAGAAGTTGCTTGTTTTCCAAACTAATTATCTCAGAACTAATGTGTTCAATACCTTGTTCTTGAAATTAGATTGTCATAAAGAAAAACACATTTATGTTAGCAAATTACTTACTCAGTAGTGAGAAATAGCCTGATGTGTTTACTTATATGCTTATTTCAGACAACGTGACTCCAGAAAAAAAATCATTTGTTTACTAACGATTTTTAGTACTGACTACTAATGTAGACTTGCTTTTCTACTGCACTAACTTACCGCTCTGTGTTAATACAACTTCACTTGTTAAGTTCCCCCTTGTGTAAAAAACCATAGACTAGTTCCACATTACAAATTTAAAGTCAACTTATTCAGGCTAACAGGGAGCATTATTTTTTTAATAGTTTTAAAAGAAATACTTCAAGGTAAGTATCCATAATATTTTTTGGTAAAATGAATCCAGCATCAGGCCTGCAGCTCACTTCACTCTGGCACAATTATCCAAACAGTTTCCCCCACCCGAACACTCATGCAAATAAGAAATCTGTTGCCTCAGTCTTACACTCTGTGGGAGTCTTCTCCTGCAGAGTCACCTTCCTTTGAAACAGGCCTCCTGGCATTCGCAGTGAAACAGTCTCTGTGTCTATTTAAGTACATACTTAAGATTCAGTAGAGTTTACCTTGTGCCTTATTTCTCACCTGACCAGCTGTTCAATTTGTCTCCCCCCTTTCATGGTGTGACATACAGTACACTACCACTTCTGTGATTTGTGGTCGCACTCGCATACAGTACACAAACTTCTGGGTAACCCTGTTTCAACACAACTCTGTAGTTCCCTTCAGACCCACAGTCACACTCACGTTATTCTTTTGTCAGTGACAAACCAAAAGTGGACAAAGAAAGGCCATTAAAATGGTTACGCTGTGTCATTTCTCAGGATGATGTTAGAGGCGATGATTAATGCTATCTTTCTCAAAAAAATCAGGTTAAACATTTGCACTGTGATATCTCAAATTGTGGTTTTAGTTTCCTGATCTCTTGCTTCGGGCCAGTGCTGATGATTTCCACATGCTGCCATGAAGAGCTTGTATTTTATCAACGATTTCTGATATGGCTAATAACAGACACAGGGGAAATCTATGGTTCTTAGGGAATTGCCTATGTATTTCATCTACAAACAGTTTCCCTCCCTTCACTAGTTCATGTTTTAAAGCGTTGATGTGACCATGGATGGAAGGGAAAGAGTAATTACTGTGATACATCTGGAAAGCAGAGCAGAAGCGATCGTATTCGTAGTGTGAGCCTTGACCTTTATGAATTTACAGGATTGGTTCGAAGGAGGTGGACGAGCAGACTCAGACAAAAAACACTTTGGTGCTTACATCTCCTAGAATCTGTCCACAAGTATTTTCTGTGCTTTCTGCTCGAGCATGCAAGCATAATAAAGTGGTCAAAGCGACTAGAAAGGAAGAGAAAAGTCAGGAGGAGCAGAGATACACTGTGTTTGAACAACCCAGTCTCATGGCACTTCGAAAAGAAATCTGATAGTGATACCATCATAATATTTTGAAGATTTTCGTGATGGGGTTACGTTTTTCACAACAGCAGGCCTACAAGTCAAAACAAATGCACATTAGTCAAACAAGCCATTAGACTATATTTCTAAACACTTAACTGTAGGGTTTCAATATAGGCCTAGTATTTTTCTGCAACAAGGCAAATCAAAGTGCTTAGCATAAAACATAATTTTTTCATTATTGGTATTTTTATAAATTCTTAAGTACAACGTTCAGTAATCTTTCACAAACGCTGGGCAGTAATTACTACGTCACTTCCGGAGTCTTCAGCTGAGTAACGTGTTGTTGCTGGTGACCAACCACTGATTAAATATGTACATTGAAGCAATACTGGCGTTAAAGACCCGCTGATCACTGTCCGATTCTCTGATATGAATGCCCGCATTGCATTTTGGGATATTGGCTTTGAATGCGACCAGCTCGGCTTATATCGTAGCCTACTGTTCGGTCTTATTTACTGTAATATTTCACCAGTAATAAGACCGAAATAATATTATTAAAATAAAGAAATGCATACCATGTAACCTGTAAATAAATGTTGATAGATGTAGTGTTATAGTTTTAAAAATATCAATAAACAACAAAGCAATCCAGCTTCCGTGGCAATACGACCGAAAAGTTGGTTTGAAATAGTTGTATGTTTATTACACATGATGGTTGAATCTCTTGAAAGGAAAGACAGCCACACAGAGAGATAGAAAGACCAACCATTAGGTTATCATTCTTCGAGGGAGATGTAATTTTATTCCCTCTAAACATGACAGATATATCTGCTGGAACAGCAGCTGGAGCTGTAAAATTGCATCTACTGTAAGTGGAGCGACGACATTCACCTAAGCAAAGAAAAGAGGCTAGAGTCTATTGTTCTTGCTTTGATCAGAACCACTGGCTTATTTCTTACAATAGAGCTTTCTATTCTATATTTTTCCATTAACAGAGTTATGTTATTGGCATCTGATTCATACAGAGTATCAATCAGTGTTAAAAGAGAACAGTGCAGCTGTCATGAACTTTTTCCATTTCTCTACTAACCACTGTATTTTATTCACACAGTGGTATTGTATTAGTTGTGGTAGTATTGCACTCGTCAGTCCTTTTTTTTTAACAATGAAAAACCATTTCAAGCATTTGAAAATGTAATCGATTTCAAATCTTGTCATCTTCTAACTACATCAAATCAGCAATTTCACAAGGACATTTTTCAAAGCAATCTTGAACCAAATATAAAACACAAACAATAATAAGCTAAATCCTGGAGGGACTGACGAGAGTTAGCGAGAATTGGAGAGAGAGATGTCTTCGAGCAAAGGAATTTTAATATGCTGGCTGCATGTAATGTTGGAATTAGTTTTATGCGTTTTGGCAGGGGGATGCCAGAGAGCAAAGCCAGGTGAGGGCCTGTGAGTACACAAGTCTGAAAACATAAATGCTGTAAACCAAAACACAAGCTGCCTATTGGGAGGTGAGGGGAAACAATATTAACACTGACAGTGATGGATGATGCTGCTTCTTGTAGAAGTCTGAAAAAGCACCATGTTCTACTAAAAGGTGCATTCCATGTGTGTTTCACACACACAGGTAAAACCTGCATTTGTAAGGGAAAATTGAACAATACCAATAAGCATGAAGATAGATGGGCCTTTTTCATCTATATTTGACTAATATAGTTTATTTAGACTGTTGAAGTAAATGTTACATATACCTGAAAACATGTTCATTCTGCACAGCACCACTTGCATTCCCTCTGAGCAGTTGTTTGTTGATGTCCAATCTTAAAGAGGTATGAAGCACCACTGTTTAATTTGCTAAACTGCTAGATTGCTAATAAGCAATCAGCTTGCACATCTGGTATATATTAGCTGTTGATTTCCCACACCTCTACCTCCTCCTGATGGTTCAATTTCAATTAAAACTAAAAGCTTGAAACAGCAAACATAACATTTTTTTAGTTTTGAATATCAGTGGAACCCGTAGTCAAAATAGCAAATTTCAGCTAAAATTGTGATATTTACAGCATATGATCTATAATCTATTTTGCTAGAAAAACACAGTAGCAGGTTTTTTTTTTATCTCAGAATAGTTCTTCCAATAGTTTCTTTACATAACTGCAAATCACAGCCTCTTGTAGCTTATAGCTTTAATAAACTGTGACTGAGAGCAGTGTACTCAAGGATGATTGAGAGACTGCAAATATTCTGCTCTGATCTTATTTAAACTTCTCAGAGAAAAGGAGGGCCCTGCCTCATAGTGCAGGAGCAGGTTATTATGAGGCGCTGTGAATTACCATACCAGGTAATTGGAGAACATCAGTAGAACCAATAAAGTCAAAGCACTGGCAGATGGTAAAAACAAAACCCAGATGATGAACAAGTCTCTTGGTAAGCAGCTGTTATTCTTTGGAAAGACATTTTACACTGCTGAGTCCATGTGAAAAATCCCAAAACATATCTTTGCACTAAAGTTGCAAAGTTGATTTTTCATTGGTTCCTGTGTAATGAAAAGAATCATTACAGGTTATAAACTTTTCATTTTATTTCTTTATTTCTGCGTTTTATAGCTTCACCAAAATTGGATTTCAAGCCTGGCTACCCTAAGAGGATCTACAAATACATGTGGCGCAAGAGCAAATCTGTGTGGAAGAACACCGAGTGAACAAATAAAATGGTGAAAATTAAAGTGGTTTAGCCTGAATAGATTTAAGGAGCTGGAAAGGAAATTTTAGTGCCCAGTCATTCATCCTTCTAACATCACTGTTAATAAACATTTGTAATGGTTTGTCTGTTCCAGCTCAGCAGAAATCTTGAGGCATTCATCGGTAGGTGTTTCACTCTCCGCCTGTTCCATGCAGCTAAATTGTTGTGTGGGTGGCATTCAATTGTTGCATCATTCATCCAGATCTATTAATTATAGATCGCTGCAAGGGATAATATGTAAGGGATAATGTAGAGTGAGAGGGTCATTATTGCAAATACATTTTTGAACTTATTAATATATTACATTGATGACTAAATAAGCAACAACTGAGTTTGATTATTGTTAAATCCTGATGGGTGCTCAACGGTACATTGCATCACCTTTTTTGCAAATGAGCCCTGCCCACTTTAAACCAGTGAGAAGAGCACTGGGTCAAAAAAAAAAAGAAATACAAAAATCTATGTGTGAAATCAAATTTCACGTGAAATCACCCAAACTTTTCTAACTTTTGCAGAAAACAAGTGTGTTTATGTAAGAACACATCGCTCAAAGAAGCAAATGTTTTCAGGGCCTTTAAGATTTCAGCCCTGGTCTACTTACAGACACCTGTGGTGGCAATGGCAGGTGTGTTTTAGTTCAGTTTGAAAAAACCTGCATTGACCACTGGGGGCAGCAATCCGATTTAGTGGTGCTACTTTGTCAGAAATGTCAGAAGAGCGACTTGTGTATCCATTTACAACACAAACAAATTTTAGGCCTATGTTGCGTAACATTGTTTAAAAGAACACTAAAGAAGCAGCATTTGTGGTCTGCATAATGTCCAGTACATGCATGAATCGGGAAAAAGCGGATTTCATCAGAAACAATGAAAACAACTATACAGAAAGCAGTTACATCACTTACATTGAATGGCTATTACTGAAAAGTACCTGTGAGTCATGGGCAGCATAAATCACTGACATTATCTTCACTTCAGCAAGATCCACAGAAAATAAGTGCTATCCAAACCAAATAAAGCATTCTTTTCATATTTGTCACTTCATTATATTTGTCCCACTGCTATCTCCTGAGTTTTTCTAACTGAAGCTTAAAACAGCAGCCCTGGAGGACTATATATTAGATCATATCATCTTTAGCAATCTGTCTAAATTCCTTATGCAGTCTACAGGACTGCCTGCTGAGTCCCAAACGGGTCATATAGAGTAATGCAGAATGTGCAAGTATCTCAGTCTCAGTGCTATGCCCGCCTTGTTACAAAACAGGTACTGTAAATTATTACTTTTGACGTAAATCTACTCTCTTATTTCCATTTGAGCAACCATTATAGATCAGATGCCATCTGATTCGAAAGAACGCTACGTAAACCCAGATTTAATTGTAATTAAACTTTTTAGTGGTCACTACTTATTGTTATATTGTATTATATGTACTTAACATGTTTTGTTAAAAACATATTCATTACTATATCACAGTTGTTTGTCATCAGCTAAAGTATGCAGTGCACAGATCATATTAAGCCAAAATAACTAAAGAGGTTAAGTTTCTGTATGGGAGAGGCGGGTCATTTGAACTGTTCTGCGCCCGAAGCGGTGCAAAGGCATATGGGAAACAAAATATATGTTATATGTTCTTTGTAACACCGGAAAAGCCTGTGTTAGCATATCCAGACAGGTAAAGGGTAGAAGGAGATTTCTTTATATAGGTTAGGCCTAATTGTATTTTAGAAGTTATCTGTTGTAATTATGGCTGATACTGGGGCAGGGCCATCACAGAAAAGAAGGACATTAAACGAAGAACAACTAAAAGCTAAAAAGGAAAGTACAGACAATGGGCCAGTCAACTTCGGTCGGACTTTCATCAGATGGAGACAATTACGGGATTGTAATGCAACGATGCATCTGTAACGTATTCTCTTATTGTAGATGAATGATTGTCTCTCTGAGCAAAACTTTCATTGCAACTATATGACCTCCCGGTAACGCTAAGTCGGTAATACAGCACTGTAAAGAAAAGATCTTTACGACTGCAGGTGTGGTAAAAACACTGCCGCTTTTGTCCAAAGCGGCCACTACAATCAACACAAACTAAAAGTTACATGTAGCAACTTAATCATGCTTATTTTAGACAACATGACTCCAGAAAAAAAAAAATGTGTTTACTAATGATTTTTTAGTAATGACTACTAATGTAAACTTTCAACTGCATCAACGTACCACTCTGTGTTGATACAACTTGAGCTGTTAAAGGTCCCATGGCATGAACATTTTACTTTATGAGGTTTTTTAACATTAATATGAGTTCCCCCAGCCTGCCTATGGTTCTCCAGTGGCTAGAAATGGCGATAGGTGTAAACCGAGCCCTGGGTATCCTGCTCTGCCTTTGAGAAAATGAAAGCTCAGATGGGCCGATCTGGAATTTGTGTGGCTGTAATTCTGCACCAAGGCTGAATTTCGGGAAAGAGACTTTAGATACAGTATTAGGGGCCTATATAAAAGCACCATGTCATAGGACCTTTAAGTTTCACCTTGTGTAAAAACGGTTTATGACAACGGGTTTCCACGCAATTTTTTAGTAAAGTCAACTAATTTGGGATAGCAGTGATAGGATGAGCATTAATTGATAGGTGATTGTTGACACACACTTAGCTGAGTATAAGGGAATGCGTCTCTCATTTGCCTCTTTCATGTCTCTTTTATATGCTCTTCTTTCAACCCTTTTGAGAATCTAGCATGGCTCCTCAAGGTCTTTAAAGACAGCAGGTGGTCACAACACCCACGCCAGCACTAACCCATGTGCCGTCACACATGTAAGAGGCATACATCAAAGCTGATACTCACATCTGCAGGTGTTTGTTTATCCCATAGCTACGCAGCAAGATAGGAGATGAACAGCCCTTGATTTTAGCATGCTGGAAACATTAGTTCTCTCCAGCTATAAACACACACACACGTCAAATACACTCAACTCCTGCACCGTGATCATCCGTGTTGTGTTATTATTATGCTGCAAAATCAAACTTGTCATCTTCAAAACTGCACTGTAGTGCGTAACAAGAGGGTCTGATTTGCCACAAAAAAACACTGTTCGTTGCCATGTAATCTCGTCAGCTTGGTAGCCTTTTTATGGATTTCATACGCTCCAGCATACAAAAGTTCAGGCTTGTTGTGGTTCCTTTCGAGATGGTGAACGTGTCCATGAGGAGCAGTAAGTCAGACTGATAACATCTTTCTGTGACGACCTTTCTGTTTGTGAAAGTAGCTGCTCAATAGATTTTTTGCTATTGTTTGCTTGCTTCTGCTTTTTAACTCTACGTCACAGTGTCACTATGGTGAATTGTACTCAGGGTTCATCAACAGTAATTCTTTGAAACTCCACCCAGTTTAAGCTCTAACAGATTTGACTCGGCAACCCCTTGAAGTTCATGGCCATATGACAAGAATATGGAATGCATTTCAAGCCTTTCTGTTCAAATTTTGAAGTTTAACAGAAAAGTTCACACCGTAGCAAGAAAAAGAAAATCTTCATATGACTTCATGTCCATAAATAACAATGAAAAATCCTTATCTGTGCTGATCAGTATCCTCTGGCAGGTTTCACAAACATGACCCAAAAACTTCTCTCTTATCTTTTTTCAAAGTGATACGGACTGACAGCAGCAGTATCATGCATGAAGCTGGGTGAATAATTCAATGTATTTTTTAAAAGGACAAAAGACTTGGGGAGAGTGACAACTTGTCAATGGGAGATAAACTGAGCGAATGAATAACAGATGAAGAAAATAAAAGCGTGCCAGCAGACGTGGGTAACCCAGTGCCATATACTTTTCCTGCAGCGTCCTTTCATATGTGTTTATACCTTTACCCTTCCTCTTTTTATTGTTGCGTTTCTAAAAAAGGAGCATAAAGATTGCTTTCTGTACCTTTTTTCAGTCACTATATGTCAGAGCACATAGAGGATGAACCCAAGGCAGGGATTTCTAGTTCAAAAAGAGTCATTGGGAGAGAGGTGAAAAGTTGTTTAATGGTGACTAACGTTGGCTGCTGATGCCTTTGGCCACAATGTGACTCACTTTAGCGCCCGTCAAAGTGAACTCTGACCAAGTGTGTCCAACACGGCGGCCATGCGCAGGGCTGAAGGGGAGTTACACGGACAAGACAGGAGGGAAAGGGGGCAGAGCGTAACTAAGGGAGCGGCCAGGAGGCAGGTTCTGCTCTGATTTGACAGTTTATGGTCAGTGCATTTATCACAAATGTCATCCTTCATCACTGCTGAGTTGTAGACCTACCACATACCCCGCATTATGAAATATAGGAAAGGTCTGGATAAAGACATCAGTGAAATGGAAAGAGCTGGAGATTAAGTTAGTATGTCATCAGATGTTGTAAACAAAGTAACAAAGTGCAGTCCAAAAGCAATATACCATCTACCATCTTCTGCTAGAGAGATATGATAGAAGATATGAGCTGTTTTTCTTCATGAAGCAGGGATATGTCTGTGCAATCCATGTAGTGCAAAACTGTATATTCAAAACACAATTACACAAGTCTTGTTCAAGTGTTCTGTGATGATTTGTTTGGGATTACTGCACGGTGTGTGTTTGTGTGTGTGTGAGAGAGAGAGAGAGAGAGAGAGAGAGAGAGAGAGAGTGACCTTGATAAAGAGTAAGAGAAAGTATATTTAACACAAAATAAAAAACATTATATTTATAGACCTACCATCACAGCTTTAGCTCTTCCATCAAAACCTTCACACAATTTCCACCTTCTTTCTTTGAACAATGTGAATCTGTGCAGCTCTGTTAACGGCTCAGAAAAAGTACAAATGCCTGACCGACAGAGCGTTTTCACTTGTCACTACACTGATTTTCTTCCAGTCATTTTAACTTAAAGCATTACTGTTGCTGTTGCCCAGTGGGCAATAACAGTGAAATCTATTAAATAAAATCAAAATGATCTCTGGCACGATGTAACACAGAGTACATAAGGTTCTAATTAAGTGTGAAGAGTCATCTCAAGAGCCTGGATTATGAAAGAGCCATTATCTTGTGGCTCAAATTATTTGTCTTGAGTCCCTGATTGAATTCCATGGAGGCAGCTCTTTTCATAATGAATACATAACATTCTGGAACAAACCCTTTCAATTAGCAGCAATGCTACTTAGTGCTTCATTTCATCATTTTTGAGACATTCAGTCTGAAATTTGCTCCTGCACTGAATTTTTCATGCTGCTTTTAACTCAGTCACATGTATTTAAGGTATCTCCTGCACTCCAAGCTTTTTCTACCACAATTTATTTTTTGTTATTATTTTGTTTATTAATGTTAAATTAAGGAACTGTATCACTGAGTGTATGTTTGTGATATAGTCATGTATGGGCCTTGAAATTCATGATATCAAAATCTGGCACCAAATATGTTTTTTTTTTCTTTTCTTTCAGTATCAGTACAGCATGTACATTTACCAAGGAGTAGGGCAGTAAATGCTACTTTTCCCAAAGTAAATCTGGTGAATGTGTACATGTGCTGCTTAATCTGAGTGGGAAACGGTTGTCACAGTGGAGCAAGGTTAAGCGGCCTGTAGCACCATGGAAAATACAACCCCGGTCTAATCCCTTAAATCTTGGCAGGTGTAGCAGCACAGGGGGAAAACATTTCAGCCAGCATTACTGGAAACAGATACTATGTGATACACATTGTCCCACTGTTAAATGTTTGATTAGCTCAGTGAAAAGCTTTTTCATTTGGTCACCTGATATTTGTTACATCTTTGGCAGGGATACATTAAATGAAGTACCCAAATAATTGCAACCTCCATTTAAATCATCCTATTGCCCCTATATTTAACTGTTCTGGAGATAACATTTGAATGTGTATGTTATTGAATGTTTCAATTAATTTCAGTGTGATTGCAAAATTGAGTGCTCAGTGTTTAATATTTTTTTGACCAGTGACTTTGCAGCCAGTCTTCAGAACAGCCTGAGGTCTTAGTGGCACCAGCAGTCTGTGACTTAAATACTTAAATTAGAGAGAGTCACTGTTTAGAGCTTGTTACAGAATCCCTTGTCGTCACTGCAAAGTCAGCCAGCAGCCGCACACAGCTCCAGCTACCTGTCTGCTCTGTCCCGGAGGGAAGTGAATAAGCAAGCGGTCCGGCACTTCAGTGTCAGTGCTGCGAGCGGTGCGAACCACAAGGTTAAAAAGATGGCAAACTTGATGTAAGTCTTAATGTTTACAGAGAGGTTATGCTAATTTTGATCTTAACGGAGTCTGAAAGAGTTTTATTTATTTTTTATTTTGCAGCAACATATCATCATGGTTTCTCCTGAAAAAAAAAAAAAAAAAAAAAAAAAAAAAAAACTAAATCAGAGATATGACTTAGAGCCTGACACTTTGTCACCTTAATTTCAGTATTTTGGACCCAAAACACAAACACACATCCCTTGGCCCATAAGGCAATGTTTTGAGGTAGATGTTTGAGAAAAAGAAAATTAAAAATCAGCATGCAAATGTGGCACTTTGGCAGAAAGGATGCTGACTCTAAATGAAATATGAATAAGCAAAAGTCTGTACAAAGAAAGAAGTTAAATATGCCGGTTCCCATATTTATTAATCGATAGTCTTGAATCTTTAGGTGTCATCCTAAGTAATGAAATAATGATTGATGCACCTATAAATCTGAGATATTTTTCTCTCTCGTTCTCATTAAAAGTTGTTTTTTTTCCCAATTGGGATTAATCAAATCTCCTGTGGAGCTGGTCTTGGAGTATTTGCTTGAGGATTTTAAGATTTTCTGTGGCACTTTTCAAAGCCACACAACCACTCACTGCACTACACTGCACATTCTTTAGGCGACGATCTCTGCCATGCTGTATCCATCAAGTTTAGCATCAATAGTGCTGATGGCTGACTCCCTGGATCGAGGTCTGTGAATGAGGGACGTGTTGCAAAGTGCCAGACTGGCAATCAACTACTCATGAGAAGGTTCACCCATGTAACAGATGTTCTGATTGGGATATTAAACATACAATAAATACTACAAATGCTGCTTAACATTATTTAAAACTTCAGATTGGCATTTTTGTGTATTTTTCTCTGCACCTTGAACAAATATGTAACTCACACACACATATATATATATATATATATATATATATATATATATATATATATATATATATATATATATATATATATATATATATATATATATATATATATATATATATATATATATATATATATATATATATATATGATTTTAAATAAATGACTTATTCAGTGGCTTGGCTCCCAGAAAATCATTTACTACCAAATACTACATGAAATGAAACTGCCAGGCAGTTTCATTTCTGCTCTATTACATGCTGTATAACAGCAGCAGCCATGACCTGCCACCTGGAATGTAACATGCTCCTTTTATCAGCTGGGAATTTATGTCAGCATGTGTTGTGCAATAGCTACATTTACAGATAAAACCATCTATCTCTCTCTGCCTGATGGCTGAGGACAGAGAGTTTAGGTCATGTAGCTGTTATAGTATAGAGATAACTGATGAAGCGATGACCCTATAACGTCACACAGATTGGCACAGGCAGAGTTTTATGGCCCAGAAAAGGTCACTGAAGCCATTAACAAAATCAGGTGTCGACTGAGCAAGGCAAGGTTGTTGATTAAAACTCCAGAATTTTGCTCATAACTCTGTGGAGAACTTATAAATGAGACACGGTCTTATCGACCAATCACACAATCAGTATAACTCAGTCACAAAGGGTAGTTCAATAAGGTGATAAAGCAGATAAACAGCTGACATTTGAGGCAACAAGTAGCAAAAAGAGAGCAAGAAAAAATAAAACCGACAGCATTCTGAAATGCGTTCGGTTGCACAGCATGCGAAACAGCGTAGATTACCGTCATCAAAGCTCTTTGAGTGCAAGTGCAGACTGCTGAGCTTGACTGAGTTGGCAGCATTGCCTTCTGACAGATTTAGATAAGAAATTGATTGCTTTACAATATTTTTATGTATGTTATTCATTTAAATGTTGGCATTCTGAAGACATGACAAAAATCAGTCAGGGTCACATCTATCTGTCAACAAGCATCTATAATTTAGTTATGAATATGTAACTAATGGCAATGAATCAAAAATGCTTGTTCCCCATTCAGAGGTGTAGGGCATCATATGGATTTATTTTAGCAAACAGAGTTTGGAAGTAACAGGAAATACTTTTCTCTAAGAATATATATATATATATATATATATATATATATATATATATATATATATATATATATATATATATAAAAATTTTGTCTATAATGCAACGGTGTACTGTAATGTTTGTAAAAATGGTGACAATAAAAGTCATGGTCCCACTACAATTCTGTTACAAGTCCAGTATGAGTGTTTTACGTCTAGGTAAGTGTATTTATCACATGAAGACACACTTTTCCTTGAGATAACCATAATGATGATAGATTGATAAAGACTATCCATATATCGTGCAAGTCTCTCTATTACTCCAGTGCAGTGAGGTCCAAATTGAAGGAGTCACAAGTTTGGTTGTGAAATGAGAAATTATTAAGCTTTTTGTCAGACATTGAGAACAGAAATTTGCATTGACTTTGCATACTGCTGATGCTGTAAAGAGATGCACAATTGCGTTTCATTCCATTTGTGATTGAGTGCAATTGTCAGGCTACGAGCAGGAGTGTCATAAAATTCATGTTTATTGAGCAAGACAGCCAGTCTCAGACAGGTGTAGTTTGTAGGATCAATTCTAGACAGCAACAGCAGAAGGCCACATGACTCAATCAAAAGAGAGCAGTTTTATTAAGAAATTATCGAGTAAATGGACATATGAACCCACATCTCGCAACAATCAATCTGCCGCAGCAGATTTGGCTTGTTGTGGTAGAATTGGTATTAAAACTATTATTATAATGTAAAATCAGTCAGTGGACTTTTTGTGCCTGAACTGTTGAGAATTTAAATATATCTTACACTTTAAATCTTTATCTCACATCAGTTAGTCTCTGTCACATGTTTTGTTTTGAATAGCCACAAAAAATAATACGTCTGATATTGTTTTCATTTTCAGATAAAACCGTATACTGATACTGCCACAGAAGCAGATGGCTGTCATTGGCAAGTTGTAGTTTTATTTTCTCAAAAAGGCCCTTTGTTCCTCCCGCTTATCATCCACTTAAGTGTGAAGCAATACTGTTATCAGGCCTGAAATGTTGATTAAAAGTATTGAGAGGGACAAGAGGACAAAGAGCGTCAGTAAGACAGACAGCGAGTGATGTTTTGGAGGAGATGATGGCAGGAGAAACCCTGGCCATCCAGCAGAATTTTAATTACTGCAGGCAGCAGCACTTCTCGCAGACTAATCTCCTCCACAGTAGGATTTATAGGCATTACTGATGCTGACAGTGATCGCTCAGGGAGAGATAAAACATTTCAAAATAAAGCATGAAAATGGATATGAATAACACTTCCTCCTCAAGGCAAGGTTGTTTTAATGTTTGTTTCACTATACTCAATTGCTTATTAACAGATCGCTATGGATTATTATATTTGGTGAGAATAAGTGTGTTTGTGCATAAAGGCTTACTGAGACATTTGATTTAATTTGGAAAAAATGTATTACACTGACCTATTGAGCACGTTTGTTCTAATCAAACTTGAATAAAAGTCTTTCAGTGTAATTTAAGCATCACTAGTGTGACTTTCCTCAGCAGCAAAGGTTAATGCCATTTTAAATCTGACGTGAGTGGGAAGCAGTAATGATGAATTCTACACTAGCTGTGCTTTCAAATGCTTGCGGTTAGTACACCCCCCTCGCCCCTCCTTTTCATTCCTCTTCGCCCTTCCTGACATTTCTATTATTGAGAAACAACAACTCTAGGATAGCATGCTACTACTGCCGCACTATATCCGCTCCAATGTAATCCTCCTGACATTTCACTAGCCTGCTCTCCTTCCTCACACACGCCAAACTATTTAATTTTTAATCCACTTTAGATGGGATTACCAAGCTACGGGTTGGTTGAAAATTTTGGCAGAGGGACAGTCTTATCAATGGTTATGATGCATGGCAATTTTTCTCTTATTTCCCTTTGGCTATGAAATGGAACGTCAGTTGATTGTGCTTGTTGAGGGTGAACAGGGATTGATGAGAGGTCTGAGTCTGCAGAGAGAGTTCCTAATGAACAAATAAATCAAACATCTCTCTGAGATTGAGCCGGTGTCTCACCGCCTGGATCGCAAAGTCACACCACATCAGACTTGCTAAAGAAGATGATCAAGGGCACTAATTGAATTGCAGTATACACACGTACAGTGCAGAATGCCCCACCCCCGAACAACCGGAGCTATCACCTCAGTGGGTATTGCCTGTAATTTCACAGCCTCAAGTCAATTTCACAGCCTGCAATCTCCATATGTTAATCTACAGAAATGTAATTTCTGGTATTAGTGACAGTCCTTTGACCACATGCTCACACAAAGACACACACACACGCATGCCATGAACAAGACACACATTCCCACACAGACTCAGACATACATGGAATGAACGCACATACACCCACAAGGTTTAAGTGTGAGAGCAAACATCTTGCATGAATTCAGAATGCATTCATTCGCCCTGTTTAGGAAATTGCTGGCTGATATTAAAAAGAGCAGGCTGAAAGAAAACAGTTATTTCAAAAAGAGGGTGCTGATGACTTTGTATCGACATTCACTTTTAAGACGGTTCTATGAGCAGCAAAAGGATATTGTGACTTTGTGTTGAGCAATAAGGTGGGATGGTACTTTGTATAACATACTGCATAATTGACAGAGCTGAGCACATAACGTTTAGTATTTTCCTTTAAAAAGGGAGCTGATGGGTTTAAACAGAACACTTAAATTAAGGTATGATTAATGCCCAAAGTGTTCCACATATTGTTGAGATGTTCCCTTTAATTTCTGACACTTCAACTATCGGTTTGTCTATAGGGAGTCTTGCTGCCAATCTCGCAGATGGGGAGGATGGGGATCATTACTGGTGAAATACAGGATACATTTTTGTGTGATCAAAATAAAAGCAAGGGCCCCTCTGGAGGCTTGTCTGTCTAAGAATAGAAACAAAAGCATCAACACACAAATCTTGAGAACTAAACGCAGTGAACGAAATCCAACAGAACTGGTTCCACAGATAACCATCCTACTGTATCTACCAATGTGGTACCTGATGGTATATGTAGTCCATTTATGAAATACTGTAAATTCCCCAGGGTGTGCTATATTGACTGAAAAAAAGCGAGTTATCCTGTTTGCTGAGCCGTGGCAGCTGTGCCTATGTGTGATGCATTACGAGTGGCGTCTGGGCTTAACTGTCTTAACTTTTTAGTAAACAAAATTACGTTGCAAAATGTCAAGAAAGGAAATGTTCATAAACCTAAACAGAGAAATATGACCGCACACCTTCTGACTAGTTACTGACTATGTTAAATTCTGTGTGGACAGCTGTTTTCCCACGCGTACTTTTCGTGTTTACCAAAATGAAAAACCGTGGGTAAACAGAGATGTACGCGTGAAATTGTATGAGAGGACAGTGGCTTTTAAATCTTGGGATGATGCTCGTTATAAGACTGCGAGATACGAGCTCAGGAATGCAATTAAGTCTGCTAAAAAACAACACCGGGACAAGACAGAGCGATATTGTTCTGAAAGGGACTCTAGGCGCGTTTGGCGAGGCCTACAAGCGGTTACTAGCTACAAGGCCAAACCTAGTGGCGTCACAACAACTACTGCTTCCTTCCCAGATGACTTGAACATTTTTTATGCTCGCTTTGAATGCCCTGCTGAGACACTGGCGTTGAGACCATCTCCTTCTGGGCATGCGCATGTCAGAGCACTTCCAATTGGGAACTCACACATAGACACAACATCTCCAACTGGAAATCTGTTCAGCAAGCAGGCACATCAGGTCTCAGTCATTGATACACGTAAAGTTTTTAAATCTGTGAAAATAGGGAAGGCTGCTGGGCCTGATGGCATTACTCCACGAGTTTTAAAGACATGTTATAGTCAACTTGCCTCTGTTTTCACTGACATTTTTAACTTGTCACTCTCTCTTTGTGTGGTTCCAAATTGTTTTAAAAAATCAATCATAATTCCTGTGCCTAAAAAACGACTGCCATCTATATGAATGATTTTAGACCTGTAGCGTTGACTTTGTGATTATGAAGTGTTTTGAACAGCTTGTGAAGACACATATCAACAATAGCATACCTGCCTTAACTGATCCATTACAATTTGCATATAGATCAAATAGAGCTGTGGATGACGCTGTATCCCTGGCGTTACATACTGCACTCCAACTAGAGGGCAGGGATAAGTATGTCAGGATGCTATTTGTTGATTATAGCAGTGCCTTTAATACTATTAGACCTTCCATTTTAATATCTAAGCTGTTAGACCTGGGCCTCTGCAAATTTATTTGCAGTTGGATACAGGACTTTCTAACAGGCCGTCCCCAGACAGTTAGAGTTGGCACTACATACTCAGCCTCTATAGTGCTAAACACTGGAGCACCACAAGGCTGCTGTCTCAGTCCTCTATTATACAGTCTGTATACCTATGATTGTATTGCTAAACATCCCACTAATAGTATCGTAAAATTTGCAGACGATACTACTGTGATAGGACTTATTGACAGCAATAATGAAACTGCCTACAGAGACGAGGTAAGCAAATTGATCATGTGGTGCCAAAGAAATAATTTGTCTCTCAATGTGGGGAAAACTAAGGAGGTCATCATAGATTTTAGGAAGAACAAGTCTACACATACACCTGTCTTTATTAACAACTCTCCAGTTGAAACTGTTAACACCTTTAGATTCTTAGGCATCCACATTTCAGACCCCTCACATGGTCCTTCCATATCAGCTGTGCCATTAAGAAGGCACATCAGAGGCTTTACTTTTTGCGGTGTCTTAAGAAATACGGTATGTCTCTTAACATTCTACTGAACTTCTACCGTTGTACAATTGAGAGTATACTGACAGGTAATATTGTAGTGTGGTTTGGTAGGGCTACTTCACATGACCTTAATCTACTGACAAAAGTGGTCAGGACTGCATCTAAAATCATTGGGGTTCCACTTGAATCGCTCCAACAAATTTACTGGAAACGCAGCACTAAAAAGGCACAAGGTATTATACAGGATTCTAGTCATCCTGCACACAATCTCTTCTCCCATCTTCCATCAGGGAGACACTTGCAGAGCATCCAAACACGCACAACACGTTTTAGGGATAGTTTTTACCCCCAGGTAATAAGGTTATTGAACAATAGCACAACAGGAAGGAGGGCTGTGGTCTGAACTTAGTCACTTATATATATTATGTTGGATATTTTATAATGTTTTTAATACTATTATGTTTTTAAAATTGTTATTATTGACTGGTGCTGAGGGAGTGCTAAGGCACATTGTATTTCATTGCTGTGGTACTTTGTACTAATATGCATATGACAATAAACTTGAAACTTGAAACTTGAACTTGAACTTGATTTCAAGTTTCTCTTTCACCGAACCAAGACGAGATGTATTACTTTGTTAGCTTGTTGGTGGCACTCACTCCTTCTTCGGAGGCAGACCAATAAATTAGCTAATGACTATAACTGCCCAAAAATTGCCCTGGTCTTGGATGTCTCTTCCAGTTTATCTTCGGGATCCTGGAGAAGGTCTCCGGCACACCTCTGTCTGAGTGTGGAGTAAAACAATAAAAACATAAACATACTGTTCAGCCCTTTGAGAGCTGTCATCGGTGACAGTATCCAACGAATAATGCCCACGCTGAAATGAATTGCAATGACGTCACTGGTGTATGGAAGTAGAGCAGATTTTGCAGCTGTGCACGGCATACCCCCATAGACACAGAAAACATGGGAAAGAACTGCAGACTTTTTTCGCACCATATCCCTAACCCAGATAGATAGAGATAAGGCTGGAAATCGCCGAATTGTCCCTTTTTAGGGCAGTAAAACACACTGATAAACTGTGTTACAGCATTAGTGACCAGATATGGAATTAATCCTGACTTTATATGATTTATTCTCACACTCAAAATCCAGATTACTCTTCCAATTCCCCAAAGTGATACAAGTATGTTCATGTTTATGCAATGACTGCAGGCACAAGAGGTTTATGTTTACTTCGCCTCACACTCTCCCACAATCCCAAAGTTATCAAGTAGGATGCAAGCAATTCACCTTTGTGCTTTAAGGTTTCAATTACCAGGTTTGACTCATTCCCTCAATCTCGCATCTTACAATTTAAGTTTTCTTGGTGGAAGTGCACCAGCTGATTTTGGGCATGGAAAGATGATTAGGTAATATGCCTGTCTGGCCAGTGGTGCTGGCAGTTGTAATCCTGTACACACCGTGCATACATTATTTTCAAATTGATTTTGTACAGTTGGGAGTTCTGGATTAGCAGAGTCAGTCTTTCATCTACTATCTCTCTACCAGTCACGTGAATGCATGGTACATGCATGGTCACTGTGTGTGCTGGTGGTTGGCGGGGGCAGGTCTGGCCCGCTGGTGATTTAATCTCTGCTGTCGTTATCAAGACTGTTGAATGAGAATGCTGTTTCATGCGAGACTTGCTACACATCTGTGTCAAGTTTTCTCTGCACTTAGACCGGTTAATGCAATAACTTAACTCTTGTCACTGGCTCGTGGTAGAACATTACAGTTAGCATTTCTATACAGAACTGTGAATAAATGGATCTCTGAAGAGTCAAAAGTGCAGCGACCGAAACAAGATCACCCTTGTGCCCCTCAGTGGCTTATTTAGATATATTAGTTTTGTTGAAAGTCACTATAGATATGACTACATTTGTTTTTGACCAAGTGTAGAGTATATATTTTGTGTGAGAATGTGTGTGTAGGCGTTTTTGTGTTTGTAACTGGCTGTCTGTGGTGTATTTGGCCTTCTGCATGACTCTTCTGCAAATATGAGCTACTGTGTGAGAGCTACAATTGGGATTGTGTACAACCAGCCTGTTGGCTGGTAGTAGACTGAGTATGTGTGCATGTGGGAACCTACCTACTAGCGGGCGGGTGGTCTTTTGCGTAATATGAAATAGAATCCTGCCGGAGCCACCGTCTGGCTATGCCTTTAGCATACAGTACTTCTGAGGTTGTTTACTGCTTACATTTTCCGTATGTGGTTCAGAAAACATCACAAAAGTCTCATGTGGAATTGGGAACTTGTAGGAGAGGGATTTAGATGTGTCGCCAACCAGGCTATGCCATTATTGAGAAGCTGCGTGAGAGCTCAGCACACCAGCATGAAGAATGAGATTTGTAAAGTAGAGATGTGGACTCAATACGACAACACAAAATGCGGGAATGCCCACTGGCCTCCTTCCCCGAGCTTACATATGATAAGCTGCAACAATCATATCTTGAGCCGCCAAGTTGGTGTGTAACACAGCCTCATCTGGCCAGGGCAGTGGGGATGACATTTCACCCCCCTGCCAAGAGGATCCTTCTTCTATCTTCTCTCTCCAAAGCCCCTGTGGCCTCTGAGAGCACCGTCAGCATGCTGCAGTCAGCTGAGGCTGATTGAATTAACTGACACAAAATGAATTCTACTTACTCAACCTGCTGGACAGATGAACACATCACTAACAGACTTTAGATCCAGGCAATGCAAGAGTGTCTGATACAAGCTTCCACTAGGACGTAGGGATGCAGTGACTCAGAGAGCCATTAGGATAAACACATTCTCAGTGTGACATTAAATAGAACTGGGCCGACTGTAAAAGATAACAACCCTCAACCCTGGCATAAGTTTTCCGAGGCTCCGAGATTTCTTGTTTCTGCACTGCATTAAAGGCAGGGTTGGATGTTTGACGTGTTTCCTAGCAGTGGGGCAGTGGTAGCCTAGGGTTAAAAAAACAGGCTTGTTGCTTGGAAAGTCTGAGCTGTAGAAATTAATTAAAAGCACTTTCCTGTGGTTACAGCAGGCAAGCCCTCAAGCCTGAGTGAACGCAATTTCATGAATCACATATAATCCTCCTTTCCCTACAACCTTTGCCCCAAGGATGTAAATGAATGTGAGATTTAAGTCAACACACATGGTAAAAATAAAATGTAAACTTCACAAAAAAAATCCACAACATCAACCATTAGTGCCATGAATATGATGCCGGGGTGCCTTGAGGAGAGGTACACTATGATCAAAATACTCAAGATTACTAATGGATGTTTAAACCAGTGTTGTTGTTCCATTTGTTTCACTCAAGGCCACAAGATGACCACATACTGTTTCAGCGATGTTTAAAGCCGTAATTTCCAGTTGTTTTCATTTTTCCACTTTCATGGGCTGTGTCGAAAATGACTCACTAGTTAACCATTTTGTAGTGCTGTCCGAATTTATGGTGAGAATTATGATACCCTATATAGTGGACTCAAAATATTCCACAATGCATTATGAAAAGTAGTAGACAACCAAGCAATATATACTATAATGTGCATGTGCTGAAGGAAAAGTACAGACAAGAGGTGAGAGAGCAGTTTAATTTTCGATGATATGTTGAAGTTTGTTTTAACCATTTATTAGCCATGTAATAAATATTGAATTTAATGTGTATGTGTCATGCCATTATGGCACAAATCAGGGCTATAGCAACCCATTTTACTAACGTTAGCTAGCCCGCTTCTGTAGAGCAACTGCCATTGGCAGCGCCGATAAGATAAAACTAGTTGGGCTACGATTTTTAAATCTTCTTTTAAATTCGTAAGTAGCGAGATTATATTGGAGTGTCAAGTACTAGAGAAATATTGATTGTTAATTTATTTTAATCTCTTCAGGGACCGACAACAGTGAGTGGAGGATGTAAACTAGGTGGGCTAATGCTACCTTTTGTAAATATAAATGTAAAGACCTAGCATCATCTTTATTGTTTCACTTACAAGTTAACGACATCTTGCAAGTGTAGCAAGTTTCTTCTCCAGTTAAAAATTTGAATTATCGTAAAAACAGATTGATATTGTGTGGCATTTCCATGGAGCTCTTAAAGCTGTTTAATAAAGATTAATTGTCGATGGAAGTATAGTTTTTCCTGATGACGACAGAAAGAAGGCTGAGAAAAATGTGTTTAATGTGAGCAGAGCAGCGCATGTATTTATTAACTTGGGAAAATACGATCAGTATAATATGTATTTGTCACAAAAATGCATGTTGGGATTTGTTATGGATGGTCCACCTTGATCTGACATTACACAACTTAATTATGCGTCTACAATGAAGTAAATAACAACGCAGAGAAAATGAACCAAGTAGTGTGCAAAAGTGTTTTTCATTTTGCCGATGTGCTCACTATATAGTCCTCTAAATGAAACTCCCTATAAAGTGAGTAGGTGTATAGTATTGAATGATTGAATCATTCCAGACACATTGCTGCTGCATGTGTCCATGCAGATACAGGTACAATTATGAAATTGATTGATAAAAGTAAAAGAAATTGTGGGATCTCTGCACTAGAGGTTTCTTTTGTTAGATTATGTGTGTGAAAATAAACAAATAAAGAAATCTACTGAATGGAGAAACTGTGGATTTAATGATCCTTTCAACGGTTTAAAGGATCCTATAGCACTCCTTGTTTGAGAATCTCTGAGTTGGAAGTCACAGCTATGTGTTGTTGGACACACCAATCACTTTTTCTTCACTTAATTTAGTGTTGCTGTCTCAACAATGAGACATTTCGAGAATAAACCAACATTTGGAACAACCCGGGAACATGGGCGTGGGTTTAGCCTCAGGGGTTGACTCATTGATTCTCTTCAGCCCTTGAGGGTGGCTTTGAGAGCCACTAGCCAGGTTTCAAGGGCTCTCATTACTGACATGTACATGTAAAGCTGTTCACTGCTGCCTGAAGCTGTCTGCAGAAGAACCCTAAATTGAGCGCTGCAGTGAGGATGATGGATAGCCTTGTCGGGGATACAGATGGCTCCTGCAGGGGGTCCGGCTTCCCTTTGGGACGAATCAGCTGGGCTGAGGACCACATGTTGACAGCCAGAACCTCTTTGCAGTGTAACATAAGGCACCACAGAGCCATATATAACTGCTTGGAGACCATGTACATCTCTGAGATGCTGCACTAGTAGGATCAATAAAGCAGCAGAGTACAACACTAACTGCTCCAGCATATGTGTTAGCCATTCTTGACTGTGCATAGTCATGTGCAATGTGAGACTATTTTCCATAATTATACTATTGTTGCATAATTATCAAATAGGGCTTATTAAAAATATTTGTATATGTGTGTGTGTGTGTGTGTGTGTGTGTGTGTGTGTGTGTGTGTGTGTGTGTTTTAATATCTTATTGCTAAAATGCTAAATTAATTTCACTTTCAAAAATGAAAAACAGATGATTTAAACAGCATTGGAAATTGGGTTATGTTACATCAGTTTTATGATTTAATTATTAACAAATCATTCATATGCATTTGTAAATTATTGATAACTAATTTACAAATAATTTGATATAACATTTGTAAGCCATGAATGTGGTAATAATGAACACATCACGAACATACCATTTTTGTTATATGCATTTTTAGATTATTATAACTTGCTGGTCTGTTACCACATGCATAATTTATAAACCATTGCAAGTAATAGTTTATAAGCATAAGTCTGTGCTAACAAAGAATTCCAAAGGCTTATTCTAAACAGAACTATACATTTTGAGGATTATTACTGGATCAGGTTTAGCTATTGCCACAGCACAGGAAGAAAAAGTCGTTAGTGTATAATAAGCAAATAATATAAACAAAAGCAAAACATAATAATAAAGAATGAATAATTTAGTCATGATAGACACACTACATATTCCTGCTTCCTCAGAAGAATTGATGTACTATATCCAACCCTAGGAGTACTATTGAATTGTGCTGCCACATGCACATGCAGGTTATAGTGGTCCTATAGAATAGGAAGATCTGTGCTGTATGTCACTTTGACAAAGAGAGCAGGAGGGTAGTGTGTGATGGAGTGCACTTGTGTGAGTGAGGGTTCCAGGGTCACATGTCTTTGTGTCCTGGCCTTTGAATAGGCCTTGCCCTCCTGGTCCTGCTGGGCCTGGCTCTCCTGTCGGCACAGGTATAGCTAATCAGAGACTGTGGCATTGGCTCCATGCAGCCGGCCCTGAATAAAACATGGAGCGAAAAATTTAATCAAGAGGGGGCATCTGCGCCTGTCTAGGACTGCTGGTACCAACACTCCAGCAATTCACCACATGTGTCCTCATACTAATGACAAGCCTAAAAGGAGGCATAGGGCAACCTCTTTTCATAATCAAAGTGTTTTTATTCATGACATGTCTATTAATTAGTTTGGAATAGTCGGCACCATGTGCTCAGGAGAATTTAAATTGGCTGAAGACGATTTGCCCTTTCCCTGTTGAGCCAATGATTTCTTGGCAAGTCTTTATAACCAGGGAGGGACAAAGAGGGGGAGAGGAAGATAGAAAGGAGATAGAAAGGGGGGTTGTGTGTGTGTGTGTGTGTGTGTGTGTGTGTGTGTGTGTGTGTGTGTGTGTGTGTGTGTGTGTGTGTGTGCACGTGTGCGTGCATGCGTGCGTCTCTCTCTCTCTCTGTGAGTGACTCATAGAGCCTATAAATCACTGGAGGCAGCATAACTGAAACTGTCAGTGGTGTTACAATGTATCTAAGCAAGGTGTGTATATTAGTGAGAAGACACACAAACACAGTTGAATTCAATAAAACAGACTGTCCTCCCTGAAAAATGCCCACGTCAGCCCTTTGTTCAAGGAGCAATTACGACTCATATTTACGTTTATAGTGGCAGTGCCGTCTAGCGGCCATAGTAATAATGTTGGGAGCAAAGCAGAAAGTGATTTGAGAAAGTATAAGAGCGCCAAGTTCCGTGTAAGGGATGGGTCAAACAAACAGAGGACTTTCAACAAGCAAGGTTTTTTTAACTTAACGAAACAAACGGAACAAACACTACATGATGTCTGCCTCACGTGCGTAACCGGAAGTGAAGCAATGTAATGATTTTAACCTGGTGCCTAAACTTCACCAAACTGCAACTGCACCAAACTTTGACAACGTGTTTAAAACGAAGATATGTGGACGGAAACACTCCTTTGGGTTGTATTTCCTGCCACATATAGTGGCGCTAATTTATGAAACGCTTCTCCGGGTCGTATTAAATGGTAGGGATAAATGGCCTATATCATTGTATGGTTTGGAGGACTTGCAAGAAAAAGAATAATTATCCCCAAGTGATACATGTTTTGTGATGGATTTGCCACATAATCTTAAAAAACTGCAATGTAACTTAGAAATCAAATGCATTAACAAACAAATATACCCTTTAGAAAACAAAATCTATGTCAATTCTGGAAACATTTTGCCAATGATTGAGAGTGACGGCAACTCACTGGCTATTAATGATTGTGAAGGAATATGCTTAAATGGATTAAGGGGGAAAATAAATTGTTATTTTCTTCAATGAATGTATTGTATATTAATATACATAAATATAATTGATGGTTAACAACGCCTTAGTCTTGAGAGAAAAATACTAGCATGACTCAGATAATTAAATGTCTTCTCTCTTGGCTTAATCTCTATTCTCTGTGTCTCACCACCACAGGAAAAAAAAAGTTATTAACGTCTGTTTATGTCTCTTGTTAGTAGGGCTGTACTTCAACTTCTTTTTAACTTCTGTGACAATACACCCCGACACAATAGCATTTATTATCTGCTTTTATTCAA
Organism: Perca flavescens; assembly: GCF_004354835.1. Lineage (NCBI taxonomy): Eukaryota > Metazoa > Chordata > Actinopteri > Perciformes > Percidae > Perca > Perca flavescens. Next base: position 11,981,880 of record NC_041343.1, read on the forward strand.
AATGTGAATCAATAACACTCACTAACACAATTTAAAACCACAACAATGGAACCTCATAAGCAACCTGTCTCTGGTACAGTTAACAAACAGGCGTGCAGTATTGACACTTGTCAAGACATAATCAGCAGTGATATTTTAGTCATGGTGAAGGATGGAACAGGAGGCAAATTGTTTGCTAATTCTCATTTCACACTCCCAACGTGAAATCAGCTAGGCACACAGAGCACGGGTTCCTCTACATGCACAATGGTCTGGCTCGCTGCGTAACACCAAATTATCTTTCCCTGACTTTATTATTCATTAGGCAAACATAATTAATTTAAGAAGCTTCTCTCACAGGAAGTGTTTCAAATAAAGGCCAGAAGGACAGCGTTTTGCTTAATCATTAACTGAACACAGAACAGAACTCAGCCAAGAAACCTGTAAGTGTCTGAATGCTTTATTAAATAGAAGTCTCAATCTGTGCCAACTGTTTTTTACAGCTGCTGAAAAGTTGAGGCCTTATGCAAAAATGCACTGCAACGTTTTTATTGGTTCAGCTGATACAGCTAGAAATCCCTTCAAATTTTAAACTGTATTTTAATATCTGCATTTACACATAATCCACAATAACATGAGCAAGGAATGAAACTGCCTACTTCACGATCACACTACAATTTGTCATAGCAGGCCCTGTTTCGTCTCACGGTATCTGACGGGGCCATGATGCTTGGGTGTCCGAGGCTGATGTGAGACCCAGACAAAAGGATTTTCTTCTGTGGCTCTTCCCAGCCAAATCCATTCCCCATCCTACACATTTACCAGAAAACTATCCTAATTACACCCACTGAGTACACAGGCACACACGCACAAACTTTGCCCTCTCTTTGCCTCCTTTATCTTTCCTTCCTTCACTCAATCTTCCACAGACTCTAACAGAAGCATCTTGGGAGAAGGCACAAGCTTTGATCTGTTTTCTATGTGATTCTCGGCTTTCAGATCAAGGGGCGGTTTGTCTTCAAGCTAACCAAATCCTCAGACGGCCAAAGACAAAGAGCAAACATACTGAAGTGCCTTTCCAGATCCATTTGCTTAATGGCAGAGCTGTCCCTTAGTGTGTGTGTGTTCGTGCATTGACCCCTTTCTGTTGTAACCCCTTGTGCCACTTCATTCCACGATCATTACACACTTCTTTTTGTGGTAGATTATTATTGTTATTATTCCACTCTGTTTTTCAGCCTTGATGAGACGTCTAAATTGAAGGACTGAGGCTTCCCTATCACTATTGCGAGTGTCCTCATTCACCTTATTTCAAGTAAAGTTTCTTCGTGAAATTACTCCCTGCAAGTGAACAATCCTCACCCATTACCATGGAAACAACAAGATTTTTCTTCCCAGAGGATCTATTAAAACAGTTCTATTCTGAGGATACATTCACGAGTCAATGAAAAGGGTGAATATGACACATCTATGCTTCTTCTGTCAGTGTGTGTCTTGGTCAATACTTTGTGTTTCAAGCAAGCAGTAAGGTAAGGAAAGATGGACTGTTTTGGTGACAGTATATTTTTAAAATTAAAAAAGGGGTTAGAAAAAAAAAGAATAATGCAGATTATTCTGCATGTTTAGCTTCTTAAGAAAGCTTCATTATGTCCGCAATGAAATAAAGAAAGGAATATAGGAAACAAATAAAAATAAAGAAATCACAGTTATTCCAGTATGTTATAGTAAATATGAGAAATATATGTATTTATGTTTACTGAGTAACTATGAGGATAAAATACCAAACCTCAACTCAACATTAAAGATGCTCTGGCAAATCATTTAAGTAATTATAGCTCTTTTAGATATTGGATCAACATTCAATTTAATAAATATTTTTTTTTAAATAAGATTAAAGTAGCAACAAAATACAGTATGTTTATATCTTTCACCATGCAAGAAAAAACAATAAAGGGGCATATTTCTCTGAGACAGAATCAATGAAAATGAATTTGAACAAAGCTGTAGCTATTGTTTTTCTTGCAATAAGATCATAAAAAAGGTTATTGATACTTCATAAAAGTACAACACTAATAAAACAATGTTTATTACCCAGATGATACAGCATATTACATTTTATTAGTTTCCATAGTTATTGTTTTTTTTTTTCTTCCAGCCACAAATACATTTAAAGCAAAAATTTTGAGTTGTTTCAAAAACTGTGAGCATCTCATCCCTGTAGCCCCCCCCCCCCCTCCCCCTTTGCAAGCGGTGGCATGTAGAGGCAAATGAGTGTGGAAAAAAAACCTTTTGAATTTGTTTGATCTTGGGCCTTTAAATATCCTCATATTTGCTATCATAATCAGTTTGGACAGACTGGATTGTGCTGTGCAATGAAATGTGAGCTCGGAAATCCCATTGGATTATAGGGTGACAAATCCAGTTGGCTTGAAACCTTTCTCTTATCTCTACTTTCATTTACAGTCGAGTGCAGTAAATATTAAAAAAGTTAAGTTGGTCAGAGTTAAATATGGGGAGAGAGCACAGAGCACCCTGTCTCATGGCAAGGGGATGGCGAGATAGAGAGTGCACATACAGACAATGAAACGAAAAGGCTGCAGAATAAAATTACTCCAAAATCACTGCAGACGTTTAATCCAATTTGCTTGGCAGTTGGAGCTGTGTAAAACTCACATATGGTGTGTTCCCTATAAGAGCCATAGGAATGGGAATATATGCCATTCAAATGAGCAATTCCAAAACACCAAAAGCAGAATTTATCAACAATCTAACAAGAGAAAAATAGATTCCAAGATAATCTATTATAGCCAAAGGACAGAAGTAGAAATCAACATGCCAGAGTGAAAACAGGGTTGAATGTGAGCTATGACCTGACTTTTTTTTAATAATATTTGTGAAGTATTTTGAAATAAAATCAATACTAATATTTTGTCTAAAATTATGATTCTGGCTGAGACAAAAAGATAGATATAGAAAATATCACAGACACGGACCTTAAAATCTCCATGGAAGTCGAGCCATGCTTTATCTCATTTTTGTATTCTCCCCATGCTACTGAAACATTAAACACACTATAGGCTGACTTACACTACTTAAACTGTTACTGGGAGCTGCCTCCTCCCTCCTGTCTCTGCATTAACTTTCATCACTACCTCAAATGTGCATCCACAGGCGGAGCTCTCTGGAGCGGGGCCAAGGAGCGTCCCTACAGCCTCTCAGCAGAAACAGCTTTGTCAAACTCAGTTAGCCGCCTCCAAGGGGGAAACACCTCTTTCCACAGTAATACTCCAACTATTCACATCATGCCCCTGCCTCTGCCTGAGCCACCTCATCAATCCACACAGGAGCAACGGTAAACAGCCTCGCACCTTCCAAACAGAGGCCCGTGCTGCTTTGTTGACACAGTGTATGTGCAAAGCGCCTGCACAATGTGAGCGACTCACAGGACAGACTGAGCTTCATTTACAGAAGGTAATTGCACTGGAGCCAAGTGGTGCACTTTTGTGATGGGATTTTTTTTCTCCAGTTTTGCTAGACCCTTGTCTAGATTTGTTTACTAGCTGGATGAAATTACTTTGACAGGGACATTCCGTTCAGTTCAGCTAAACACAAACATAGCTCCTTAAAGCAGGGACAGTCACTGACATTGACAGGCCGACAGTCCTTATTGTGTACACCTACATGTAGTCATGAAATAACATAAAACTTGTCTGCTCAGAATCGCTTAAGATGCTCCGTGAGAAAACACTGATGAATATTAACTTTTTCAGGGGAAGGGTTTTGGGCCCTGTTTCGATCCCGACTAATATGCTCTCATGGTTTTGTTAAAGCACTCTAGATAAAAGCATCTGTCCAAGTGGTTTGTCTGTTTTCCCTAATATAAACAGAAGGGGAGAATATTCCCCACTACTTTGCTTTCATTTCTCTCCCATATCTCTGTAACTCTACTCTCACTTTCGCACCCTCCCTGTCAAATTGTTTATAACCTGCTACCTTAGTGGAGCCGAGGCAAAATTCATGCCATGAAACACAGGATATACCCTCAAAGCTGTGATCTCATCGAAGATGTTCTACTCCTCTCAATGTCAAATCTAATGCTATACCATATGTACATGTTCCTCAGTCTTACTCTGAATTCAGTATGGAAAAATGGAAAAACACATTTTTTCAAAACCACCAATGCCAAGAAAATCAGCTTCGCAGAGATAATAAGAGACAAACACTGTGTACGGGAGAGTCTAACCCACTCACTGTTTCAACAGCTGTCCTCACATGTTGCTAATTCAGTTTTAAAAAGCACAGGATGTAGAAGAATATTTCATTCACAAAACAGCAATAGAAATCCTGAGAAAGTGTGAGAGTGGTTTGATAGAAGCATGGACACAAAAAAATGCCCCCAGATGATACTTACACGTAATATTTTCTCTCATTTTTCCAAGGTTGCTTGCTGATACACATCTGTTTTTTTTCTGCTCCTGCAGAAGAGGCTGCACTAAAAGAAACCAGAGATGTGTTTATGTTGCTACGCATGTTGTAGTGAACAGGCCTGCTTAGAGCTCATCTGCTAAAAACGATAAATGGATCAATTTATTTGGTTTTATTCAGATTGTTCATTATTACTTATTATTTGTTCATACATAGTTCATCATGAGTAAAGTATTTGTTCACACAATTATAAATGGTTTGTTCATAGTAAATAAGCCTATTAGTTAATGGTTTGTTCATCATTATTAATTGTTCTTACATAATTCATCATCAGTAAAGCCATTTATTCACATAGTTATAAATGGTTTGTTCATAGTAAATAAGCCTATCTTGAAAAATATGTTTGTAAGTATATGATTTATACGTAACAAATAATGAAACAACCATTTGGAAATGAAATAATTTTCTCATTATAAACCAGTTACTAACTATTGATAAATGCTTTGTTCATCATTTGTAAAGCACTGCTCCTATGTTAATTCTCATGAATGAAGCATTTGTATACACACTCATAAATGGTTTGTTCATAGTAAATAAGGCTCTCGGAAGTTATGTTCATAAATAGAAGTTTGACACTTTCTAAGTATTGCAAAAACCATTAGTAAATTAAATAATTTTCCCTTTATAAACTATCTACAAACTAGTAGTAATTTATTTGTTTATCATTTGTAAAGCATAGTTCCTACATTCATTCTAATCAGTAAAGCATTTGTAAATGCAGTTAGTAAATGGTTGGTCCATAGTAAGTAAGCCCATGTAAAAGGTTTATCAGTATATTTTTTAATAATTCCTACATGATGCATTAACCATTTGTAAATTAAGTAACTTTACCATTATCAACTAGGTACTCAGGAATGTAAACGGTTGTTTATAACTAGGAAGTTAATGATTAACAGACTATCTAGACCTACATTTGTTCATGTCTTAAATAAAATGTTATGATTTAGAAAAAGGCCTAAACTAATAGCTCGGGTGTTAACACATCTGTTACAAATACTTACCAATAATGTAATCCATGATTAACTCATGAGTTACTACTGGTTAGTTAAGTATACTGTGTGAGCCCATCTAAAGTGAGTACTTTCTATGCTTTACAAACCATTTATAAATGAGTTCCAAAGCTAACAGAACCTGGACACACATGTATTCTATTTGGAATTCAGAAATATGCCTACGGATAGTTATTGTTAATGCATCTTTAACAAGCACTTACCAACACATCAATCCATGATTAACTCATGAGTTACTACTGATTAGTTGACTACATGATGTGAGCCCATCTAAAGTGAGAACTTGCTATGCCTTACAAAGCATTTATAAATGAGTTGCAAAGGCTAGCAGATACAACAGAGACACAAGTAAAAAAAGTATTTGTAACCCTTATTACGATGTAATAAGAATGTACATTTATGAAATAGCTCGTATTAGTGTTATGTAGTTGATATCAATGTGAATTTGGACCAGAACCAGAAGAAAACTAGATTGTTAAGAGCCAGAGAATTGAACATCAATAAAGAGACTAGGAAACCAGGATAAAGTTTGAGAAGTGTATTAATATACACAAAAACATGGCTCATAGAACTGAAAAGGGTTTATTTTATGAGCGCACTTAATTATTTTAGTTGTTATTTTTCATACCTGTGTTTTATCTGTGTATGCCATGTTTTTGTGTATATTAATACACTTCTCAAACTTTATCCTGGTTTCCTAGTCTCTTTATTGATGTTCAATTCTCTGGCTCTTAACAATCTAGTTTTCTTCTGGTTCTGGTCCAAATTCACATTGATATCAACTACATAACACTAATACGAGCTATTTCATAAATGTACATTCTTATTACATCGTAATAAGGGTTACAAATACTTTTTTTACTTGTGTCTCTGTTGTATCTGCTAGCCTTTGCAACTCATTTATAAATGCTTTGTAAAGCATAGCAAGTTCTCACTTTAGATGGGCTCACATCATGTAGTCAACTAATCAGTAGTAACTCATGAGTTAATCATGGATTGATGTGTTGGTAAGTGCTTGTTAAAGATGCATTAACACTAACTATCCGTAGGCATATTTCTGAATTCCAAATAGAATACATGTGTGTGTCCAGGTTCTGTTAGCCTTTGGAACTCATTTATAAATGGTTTGTAAAGCATAGAAAGTACTCACTTTAGATGGGCTCACACAGTATACTTAACTAACCAGTAGTAACTCATGAGTTAATCATGGATTACATTATTGGTAAGTATTTGTAACAGATGTGTTAACACCCCAGCTATTAGTTTAGGCCTTTTTCTAAATCATAACATTTTATTTAAGACATGAACAAATGTAGGTCTAGATAGTCTGTTAATCATTAACTTCCTAGTTATAAACAACCGTTTACATTCCTGAGTACCTAGTTGATAATGGTAAAGTTACTTAATTTACAAATGGTTAATGCATCATGTAGGAATTATTAAAAAATATACTGATAAACCTTTTACATGGGCTTACTTACTATGGACCAACCATTTACTAACTGCATTTACAAATGCTTTACTGATTAGAATGAATGTAGGAACTATGCTTTACAAATGATAAACAAATAAATTACTACTAGTTTGTAGATAGTTTATAAAGGGAAAATTATTTAATTTACTAATGGTTTTTGCAATACTTAGAAAGTGTCAAACTTCTATTTATGAACATAACTTCCGAGGGCCTTATTTACTATGAACAAACCATTTATGAGTGTGTATACAAATGCTTAATTCATGAGAATTAACATAGGAGCAGTGCTTTACAAATGATGAACAAAGCATTTATCAATAGTTAGTAACTGGTTTATAATGGGAAAATTATTTCATTTCCAAATGGTTGTTTCATTATTTGTTAGGTATAAATCATGTACTTATAAACATATTTTTCAATATAGGCTTATTTACTATGAACAAACCATTTATAACTATGTGAATAAATGCTTTACTGATGACAAATTATGTAAGAACAATTAATTAATAATGATGAACAAACCATTAACTAATAGGCTTATTTACTATGAACAAACCATTTATAATTGTGTGAACAAATACTTTACTCATGATGAACTATGTATGAACAATTAATAAGTAATAATGAATAAACCATTAACTAATAGTTAACTAATGCTTAATAAATGATGGTGTGTCCACTCTAGCTGAACCAAAGGTCAGTTTATTGGTGTCTTAAGAGAAACGAATGAATACCTAATTGGGTTACATGATTAAAGATGGTTCCAGTTGAAGCATCTGTTTACGTCACTTATATAAATCAGTGCTGTGATTAGCCATTATCCAATAAATGTGACACAAATATCACCATTAAGTTCACTGATGCAAGTTTAAATTTATTAGCAGCAAATAGAATAATTGACGGTTCAGTTAGCAGACATTTTCACCAGAGGTTAAACTGATGTCATGGTGACGTCAATCCCTATATTCCCTCTCTTTCTGCCTCTGCTTGTCTCATTCTGTGTATGCATAGCCTACTTGTATTAATCCCGTTATTGGGACAATTCAGTTCACAAAGTTACATTATGGAGACTCATCTCCCATTCGGAAGGAAAAGCCAGTCCCTACAAGCAAACCATTCTATTTTAGGGTTGGGGTAAAACATTATTTAGCTTTCCTGCGTGTAAGGCATTTTTACATTTCTGCTTGTGTACAGATTGAACAAAGGAGATATAGCATGTCAATCAGAAAGCTTTAATTCAATTCAATTTCAATTACATTTTATTTACAGTGTCAAATTTAGAGGTGACTTTTGACAGAGCCAGGCTAGCTGTCAACCCTAGTCTATATGCTAACGTAAGCCAACTTTCTCCAAGCTGTAGCTTCATATTTAGCATTACATGTACAGGCATGAGAGTGTTATAAATCTTGCCATTTATCTCCCCCCTACTTTCTTCAGCAACCCATCCGCCCCCTGGTCTCCAAACTATGTTTGTTACCATAACACAGGTGTGATACAGGAAAATGCACAAGGCCGCACAAGATATGAGTTCTTTCCTCCAAAAATGGATGTCTGCAAGACGCTAGCGATCCACTAATTTTCAGCGAAAAACCAAGGTAGAAAAAGAAAAGAATACAGAGGACATCATGTTTGGGGTGACAAGAGCACCAAGAATTGTCTTTTCTGCAGAGAGAGTTGGAGGTAAATAAATAATTTTGCAACGAACGCAGGGGATGTTCTTTTGCAAGTGTTACAACACTTTGTCTTTGTCCATCTCTCATTGGTTTTAGGTGTTTGCCGCTGTCATTGACGGTCAAAACAATTTTCACACTCCAGGATTTGGACTTGCAGTAAGGTCCACAAATTTAACCTGCTGGATATCTCTTGGCGCATCTCAGATTGCGTTATTGAAAATTCACACATATTCAGACCTAGCAAGCAATGATTTGCTTCTGATCTGGGGCTTTTGGCTGTGATCTCCACAAACTGATGGTGAGTGAAAAATCAGGGCTAAAATGTGTGACAGTGGGCCAGAATGCACAATACCAAGACCCTGAAACTGAAGCAGGTAAAATGTCACCATTCATTTTATTATTTACACCTGTGCTTTTCCTACTGTGACAAGTGAAAATGTCCCCTTAAAAAAATGCCTATAGCCTCACCTGACCTTAAGCGTATGGAGTTTATATAGGCTTGATGTTATTTGGATTACAGTAAATATACCCTAAATATACCATTGATGGCTGACTGTTCTCATATTTCCATCAAAGGAATGATTAACATTGTTATAGGAATATTACAAATCATTAGGCCTATTCCCACCCATTCTTTTCCTGAATACTTCAGTTTACTTTGCACATACTGTGTAAAAGGCCGTATAAGGTCCGGTCTCTTGCAATGATCATCCCCTACTGTTAGATTTCCTTTTTCTCTGTTTGCCTTCGTAATTCAGACTTAATCCTTCGAAGCACACCCAGCCAGGTCTAAATACTTCTCCTTTCCCAAGCTGCTGAATTGCCTTTTCATTTAACCCTCAAATCATCGCAATCAAAGGGATTTCTTTTCAAATTTTTTTTTGGATTCAGAGGTTTGAGTAATAATCTATTTAAATAATTTAAGTATGTATTATTCCCTATGGATGTGTGGCCCGATGGGATTCAGCAAATCAGCCAAAAACAACCAAAAGGCAACCAGGAGGTGCTTAACATCAGACAATATATGCACACACACACGCCTCCAAACACACACTGTACATCTACAAACATCTATTGTATTTCCGTGCAAGCATATTGGCCCTGCATTTCATCCATGACAAATATAAACCACACCATGCAATTTAATTAATTATTAAATGTAAGAGTTTGACAGCATAATGTCTGCCAGACCTTTTCATTAAAGTGATTCTGCCATAATACAAAGCTGTAAAGATAGTAACTAGACAAATTCTGTTTTTTTTTTCACATTGACCATACTAACATGCAGATGTTTAGCGGCTATAATGTTTACCTTGTTCAATAATACTTAGTTGCATAAGCATAATACTTAGTTTAGCATGTTAGCATATTAACATTGGCTAATTAGTTCAAACACAATGTTTTGCTGAGGTTAACAGGAATGTCCACTTTGCAGGTTTTGGAGAAATTTTAATTATGACCTGATGATGGCGCTTGAGGAGAAGTCAGGGGATCACCAAAGTTATGACGGTTTATTCTCTGGGGACCGTAGATATCTGTACTAAAATGAATAGTTATCTATCCGATAGTTGTCAAGACATTTCACAAAAAAAAAAAAAAAAAAACCATATGGTGGCACTAGAAACAAAATCTACAATTATTACAAAAGTCAGCAGGTTTCATCCTCTGGGGATCATGAATGTCTGAACTAAAAGCCACGGCAATCTATCTAATCTATCTATCTAAGCTGTTAAGATATTTCAGATGTCAGCCTGTCAGAAGAGAAGGAACACAAACAGAATTAGTCACATTATGTCCCTGCCAAAGGTATTGCTTGGCTTTCAAAGCTTTTCCTCCATCAATAGGAAGCTGGTAAACATCACACCTCCATCTATAACCCATCATCTTAAAGAAATGTCAGAAATGGAGGAATGAAGAATGGAGCAGCTTTTTCCACTAAAAGCTATAGTCCAGCAATCAATGACGTGGTCTAACAGAGATCCAGCTGTTCCCTGCTAAGTAATCCATTCTTAAGGACGGGTATTCTTTTATGCTCGCTGCTTTGACAGATGAGAATGGCCACAATGAGCTGGCTCTCCATCACCAGGAGAGAAGCGGAGGCAGAGGACTGCCTTATAACTGACAGACAATTGCCCGACCACCCGGCAGTTGCTTGGACTGACAATGTTCGATATTTTGAAGATGGCGGTCGATGTTAGAACCTCTAAATGATACACAACGTCCTCTGGGGTATCACTTCAATACATCTCACTACAGAGCACGAGGCTCAGGGTTACATCGCATCCCTCTGTTCTATGTCTGTATTGTCTGGACTGAAGACGTCAGCTGTACAAAATGCTTGGTAATGGATGAATACCTGTAAGACTTTGTTTCATTTAGGCCCAGTGTTTCAGACTCAGTTCAGTGGGATTTTACGTCCACTGCAAGGATTCAGTGTTTTTAGTGATCTTATGATCAGCTTGTCATAGGTTAGGACTTGTACTGAAAATCTAAAATCTCTGGAAATAAAATTAAGTAAGTAAATAATTATTATTATTAAGTAAATAAAGACAGATGTGAAGTGAAAAGCAGACAAGCTTCAACAATAAATGTAATGGCTTACTGGCAGCGTAACTTCTTTGACTATTTCCAATTACTCATGGAGCTACTATCCCCTTCCTTGATCTATCCACAACACTGTTATCTTTCGCTGCTACTTTTAATATGTTTACTCATCCTGATGAATTCAATTACATCTTTTCAGAGGAAATTACTGCGGGCTTGGCTCAGCCTGCCAGAGGTCAGCACTAACTGTGAATACTAAAACTACTCCCCCAAACACATTACACAGCCTATTACCTGCTGCTTTTCACCCAGCACTCTCCGACCCTACATAAGCCTTCCCACGGCCACAGATGAAATGCTTTCTAGATGGGATGTGGCGTAGAGAAGAGGGGAAGAGAGCTGGAGCTGTCCCTAGCCCTAATCGTTTCAGAGAGCCATCCCCACTGCAGCCGCGAAACACGCCAGTCCTGATTAGAGAGGTGTGTACATGGCCAGGCAGAGCGTGAAAGGTGTGGAAAGGAGGCTTGGCCTAAGGGAGGCAAACCACACCGACTCTTTTTTTCAGCGGACGACTGGTGGGATCGATAAGGCGCAAGGCCAAAGGCAAAGCAGGTAGAAGTAAGCCAGCGAAGTACTGCCTTGACAAGGTGGTAGACATTGTTACATTTAGGGTTTTGCTAGAGGGGTACTCTTCACTTGGAATAAATTAAACGTGTATGCCCTCACCCGGTTTCCCAGAGTCCATTGCCCTCTCTGCTGGAAGTCCTGCCCCAGTCCTCTGTTCTGGGAGGGAGATTTCATAAATGGAGGGGCTCTGGGTACCTGCCTCCGATCCAGAGGAAATTTCTCTCCTTTGTCGAGGATACAATGTGTTACTTTAAGTCTTTGAAGAGATGATTGCATGGAGACATAACACAGGCTGTTGGAGAAACCTCTCACATTATTATCTAAACACAATAACCCATTTCAAGTCTATCCAATCTGTCAAAACAAATAAATATTCAGGTTGGAAATGCTTTCAGGATATAAAACAAGATTGTTTTCTTGTTGCATTGTTGTATTTTTGCAAATGCTTTGCTTTACTACGTATTTGTGGTAACACAAAACAGTGAGTATGGCTGTTAAGGATTGGGTCTCTGAACTCTGAGAATCCTACTCTCAGGTCATTCCTGATCATTTGCCTGAAGAAGACCCAGCTGGGTTGAAACGTTGCATGGGTTGAAAACGTTGAAACGTTGCATATGGGGAGTTTAAAGCAGTGTTGTAGACATTATATTCTTTTCATTCCTGATCAGTGCTCATTTGTTTTTTAGTAACTACTCATACTTTTATTTACTGTATTCTACTTGTTGTAACTATTACTGTATTTTATTTTTTATTTTATATATCACCTGCATGAATAGGCTCCAATTTACCCGGGATGAGAGCTTGGGCAAAATGTTCCATAGGTAAACAAAATGCAAACTATGTTCTATGTACTATGTACTATCTCTACAATCATTAAATATTGTATGTCAGTGTGTAAACAGTAATTTCCTTGTATAGGAATTAGAAAGTGACACTTTATTGATTAAAGGTTATGTAATATTGCATCATTGATTAGTGGTCAAGTAGCCAATCCTGTCACTGACTTTTTCTGACTGATATTTTAACAGTGAGTATGATGTTGGTGTTGATGGTTTTTCATTCAGAGATTTAAAAAAATATAGTGTATGTTAAATGAATAATAGATATTACAGTATGCTAACACGGCATTCTATTAAGAAAAAAATGAAAAAGCCTATTTACATAATACAGAATAAGCTTAGCTAATTAGTTTACCCCAAAACAAGGACACTAAAATGTTCAATTACTCTGGGGCAAACAAATGCCAACCACACGCATTTCGGATTCTCCCCGAAGATAGAATAAAATGCAAAATGTTAAATAAAACAGGAAGGAGGAAAGAGAACCTGACAAAGAAACTGGTTATAAAAATACTTATTTTACTATTCATACAACATAGCTGGTTGCCCTCATTTTTAAAGCTGATGCTGCATTTTGACCACACAGTAAGAAACCATGTGTCTGACCACTTTATGTTCTCCACATCTGAATTTTAATACTGAACTGCAGATTTAGCTGAAGTACAGCCTGATTTAGTGAGAGCACCAGACTTCATTTTCTATAGGGTAAAACCAGCTGTTGGAGAATCGTTCCAAGAAAAACGGTGACGAAATCCAAAAAGATCCTTGCAAAAATACTCCTTTCATTTGACAAATAAAGCTCCACACTTTTGAGGAAGAAAATATACGAGGCAATGACTCAAATTAGGATGCATAGAACATTCTCACGGAGCGAGAGAGGCATTTGCACATGAAGAGTTGGAAATGAGTCGCATTCAGCCAAGCTGTGAGCTCCACCTAGGAGGCAGTGAAAGAGACTGAGACAGGCACAGAGAGGGGCTGAGGCAGGCAGGCGCCAAGCCTTGAAGAGGGGCATTCTGGCATAATGACTCTCATTTACCATTGACAGGCCTTGGGAAAGTTAAACTAATTATGACAGCACACAGATGCTGAATAGCCCTTGATGAAGTTAATCACTGGCAATCCAACAAACAGGTGTTGAATGATTTCTGTTACCACCCCTGGAATTATGGGATGTTCCAATTTTTCAAGCGCATTGCTCAAAGCAACAATCTACCCTAAAGTCTGCTGTCTTATTCCTATGATCCTGGCACATTTCATGACCATTTGGGAATATGAACAACACCTCCTAATGCTGGAAAACAGAAAACTAGTGTTGTAACCTGTAATGTTAGCGAGACAAACAGGGACATTCTGTATTGAGTTGAATGAGTACACACAAAATGTTTTTTTGAAACATAAAATTAACATTCCACTGTAGTAGCAAGTGTCAGTATAAAAGCAGGCCCGCATAAATGTTCACGTGCAGTGTTCAGTATCTCAATTAATATTAGTGGTGCAGATTTAATATGCACCTCTTCCAATAATAACCTAAAGTCAAGACTAATACAGCATGATATTAGAATTTGTTTAGTCCTGTTCATGTTTGGGTCATAGTGAAATGTTTGTTTTATACAATCCAAATTGCAATATGCCATAATAATAAATAACGTCTCAGATATTGTCAATCTACTCATGTGTAATCCAATATGAGCAAAGACAAATGATTTTGTGTTCTGAAACAACAAAGACTGACAAAATTCACAATACGCATTGTTGAAACCAATAGTGGCATGTCAAGGACAGCTCTGTCAACCAAGAGGAGATCATAACTCATTTTAATGAGCGTTAGAAAACATAAAACATTTCTTTCTCCGACTCCCAGATCGCTGCAGATCATTGTTAACAGGCAGAGATAATGTGTAAGCATAAAGATAATAGGCTCAGCTGAATGACATTAAATTGTGTAAAACTTCAATTTCCGCACCAAGGCCAACAAAAACTCTCCACACTGAATGGATGCGTGATTAGCTATTAATTATCTGTCAGGATTTTATCAGACGTACTCATTTAAATACCAAAATTGAATTATTATTTAGTTGCTTGAATTGGAAACGAGCGTAAAAACCACGGGAAGATAGATCAATGCATACAGTGTATGTTCCTTTAACATTTTAGATATCATTTCTGACTCGACCCAGGGCTGTAAAACTAATAGCAGTTACATTATTTCAACATGTTTTATATTAGCAATAGAGATGTATTATATTATAAGATTTGATTGATACATTTTCTGACAAGTTCAAGCTGTTGCCTTCAGGTTGTCTATCCAAGTAAATGTTGATGACAAGTTGTGTCACTTTGTTGCTCGGAGATTCGCAATGAGATAATTGAAGGCCTGTAGTGTTCTTATGTTAAGCACTTGTTGCAATTTGGTAATCATATCCTCAAAACACTTGCTGGTTGCTGTGCATGGACAGCTCCATTTATCACACTGCACATTGAGTGAGCTCCTTTTTCATTTTAATTAGATTTAATATTAATGAATAGATTTTTTATATATATATATATATATATATATATATATATATATATATTTTATTTTTTTATTTTATTTAGAGTGTGAGACAAAGTCTATCCCAGGATAAAAATGGAACATATAACTGATTTTCAGAGTCACAAACCACTTGACCTGTATCTTTGGCATGTTGGAGACCATGCAAATTCCACACAGAACTACTGAGTCAATATTCCTGTTCCACAGAACATAGGTAAAGGCTGGAGTAAAAACTAAATAAAAAAATGCCTCATGAAAAGCATGGGACAGATTTAGGGGCTGTCCATTTTATTAAAGGTGTACATCAAGAACTAAGAGCTTACGATTATAAATGTTATGATCCTCCTTCAAACTGTTTTCCCAAATGACCTCTTATTAATGGGGAAAACAAAATCAAAGGTATATAAGGAATTAATTCGACAAAAGAAGAAAGGAAATTAAGCAGAGTGATATTTTTCACTCTGGATTTCAACATTCATGGCGATATCCATGAATGTGACAACCCCACACATGTGACCTGCACAGTACAGGGTAGAGTTTAAAAAAAATCATACTTTATGACAATTACATTGCCCATACTGTGAAAAAATACATCAGCTATTAGAAATTTGTGTTAGTCTCTATTTATGTACTGAATTTGCACAGCAAATAGAAAGTGTAAGGATCACTTGGATTTAAAAGAAAAATACCCCATCAGTTGCATATTATTTTTTTTTAACTTCTTATTTAAACATTTTAATCATTTTACATAACATTTCCTGACAGAAATATAAATGTAATAAACAAGTTGCATATTATTTTGATGACCCTACAACAATAATTAAGCTACATTTATTACTGAAAATTGCATTTTATTACACAATAATGTGAATGTGCACACCGCAGATGGAAAATTATTTCCCAGTTCTGCAAAATGTCTAGTTCCTGTGGTTATGACAGTTAAATGGATGGGTGTATTCCCTGGTAATAGACTGAAACAAGTTCACAACAACAGGCTGTGCCACAAATGAGGGATTAAGACCTCTCCTAAATAAAACGTCACCCGTTCCGTACATGTGTGCACATTCAAAACTTCCAACAATGGCAAAACATCACCAGCATGAGAATTAAAAATTGAAATAGCCAGCCTTGGAGAATTTACTACGACGTTAACATTTGCTGGCGAAGCGATGGCAGAGAATTGACTAATGGAAGCTGTTAAATTTTATTTTGCTCTAAAAATAGCGCATTGTGCATTTTTCCTCTCCCTAGAGTTTTCAGCAGTGAGTGAGCAGTGCAGGTGTGTTCTTGGGATACGTGCAACTGTGACTCTGAAAACCCATTTAAAAATGAATACATCTCTCCACTTATAAGCACTACTGTACAGTGTTTGTTTACTCAAGTAAATCAAAAATTGTTTTTAGAGGGTGCTGGCCTGTACCACAAATAACTAGATTCACAATCTGCTTATAAGGTTGTGAAATTATGTATTGAAGCCATGCAGCACCTCTCCTCCACCAGATATCCATCAGCAGATGTTTTGTTGATAGTGTAAAATATTGTTTCAGGCACTGGTCCAGAATTGGTTTTGGATGGGCTGAGATGTAATTACTGAAACAGCCCAGGCAATGTGAATTCATTTTCACAATTATTGCATTGTTTAGTAATCACTTGTCCCTCATAAATGTGTTCATTTTCAGTGTAAAACAGACAGCTTTCATAAAACTCTTCATCAAAAGAGGATGTAGAAAAGAATTCAATTTACTGTCATTTATTCTACATAATGCTGAATGACTGTCACAATAGTATGTGATACTTGTATTAACTGTGTGTGTGTGTGTGTGTGTGTGTGTGTGTGTGTGTGTGTGTGTGTGTGTGTGTGTGTGTGTGTGTGTGTGTGTGTGTGTGTGTGTGTGTGTGTTCTCTGTCCTGTTCATAGAAAAAGTGCAAATTCTTACTTTACTTTTACTATATAATTAACATGTAATCCTGCTCAGATAAATAAGTACAGATGTAAATATGTATGTATTTCTCAATGCTGAGAATCTGCAGTGGCTGCTTATTTTGTTTGCCTTATTTACAATTCATTACTGGTATCCCGCATAATGAACAAACTGTATATGCATGCAATTCTGGGCTAATGTCTATGTCCAACTGGTTGACAAAGAAGAGATATAGATCACACACCACAGAAGGAGGGGGGTGCGGGGGTGAAAGTAACTGTGCAGACACGCTGAAACACAGGTAGACCAACAGCATGCATTTTTAGAATGATAAAGAGGGCAGACGCACAATAGAGAAATAATTAGGACAAGGCCACTGTGCATGAATCCGTTGCAGCTTCCCACAAGCACTCAACTGTGTCAAACAGCTTGGTCAATAATCTTCAGCAATTCCTGCGGATTAGAGTCTTATTACCGAGCACCGTCTGTCACACAGACCTCGGTGCCCACAACAAATCACTTCCTGACGGTTTACTCTGGATTTCAACAAATGAATAAACATCTCACTGTAAAATATATGACATTAGGTTGAATATGATTCAGAATAGTGTTAAATAGTTAATGTTTTATGAAGTTTACTTTCCCCATGGGTTGTTTTCATGCTATATTTGTGGCCAAATGTGTGTGTGTGTGTGTGTGTGTGTGTGTGTGTGTGTGTGTGTGTGTGTGTGTGTGTGTGTGTGTGTGTGTGCGCGTGCGTGTGTTCCTGTAGTTAGAGCAATCTAAAGAGGTTCTGTAAGTTGTGATTGACAGTAAAGCGTTACGTAACTGACTGTTAAACATATTTTACCTAGAGGCAAAATGTGAGGATCTATAACTTCTAATTAGCTATACTCTGTGTGCAGTATGGAGCCACTTGGAAGATCATTTTATTTTAATATTTAAGTTCTTTCTGTGGTTTAAGAAAAAATTAGCAGTTTATAACGTGTGCACATAATTAATGGGGGATATCTTTGTAGTCTGCAACTTTTAAATCAGTAATAACCAGCTTCTTTAGCTTTATTGTGAATATTTTTCACAACAAATTGTAAACTTAACATGAAATACAGTATATCGTTCTGCAAGCACTCCACTGTGCTCACACCGCTACATACACACTTGTAGATTTGACAGAGGTGAACCTGGTGTCATTGCCCAGCACTCAGCTCTACCCTTGCCTCGTATAGTTTGACAGCAGGAAGTACAACGGAACAATCCCCACAAAGTGCGTGCGAGACCCAAGTTCTTACCTTCTCCATGTATTTTCACCACGGCAGCAGCGAGAACCAAAACGGCGAAGAGGGTCTTCCATTGACAGTCTTGTCTCATACACATGTCTACTAAAGTCGAGGTCGCTCTTCGCGTAGCTACAGAACACGTCCTTGTGTTGAAAAGAATACTTCCAGTGCTTTAAACAAAAGAAACAAGCAAAGCGAGAATTCAAACGTCTGCGAAACACAAACAGAGCCGTGCGGTTTGCTGTTGCACTTCCTCTGTAATTCGCGGAGTGAAGACAGTCGAGAATGATCAAGTGAAATGCGAAGGTCCCTTTTTAATTTGGACGCTCTGTAAGCGGATTCCTGTCTGTGTGAGCACTCGGCAGCCGAGGCTTCAGCACCGCGGAGAGCTCCTAGCGTCAGCTGCTGGAACAGCCTCCTCGAGTGTAAATTGGGGGGAGTTCAAACACTGGGCTCTCTGCATTTCCTTTGAATTTGAATCCTTTCCGTTCTTTGAGTTATTTTTAAGAGCACGGTCATCTTATAAATATACGTTTTCTTATAAAGCATTTTTTATCAACATTTCATTTCGTCATAATCAGGTTTAAATATGTAATACATTTTGTTTTAGGTTTACCAATCCAGTGCTGCTGTAGTGGCTCACTTACAATAAGCACCAACAAACAATGCGTTTTTAATTTGTAGTCTCATTGAGAATCTCTTTTTCAAGATATACCTGTGCAGAATAGAACATAAAATGGACAAGAACAGACATTCACAGCAAACACACAGTTTACACACACAGTTTACACACACACAAACACACACACACACACACACACACACAAACACACACACACACACACACACAATGCTCAAAAGGAATTAGAGATTTTCATTTCAAAACTTGTAGTGGCTCATTCCATTCATGAGGAATATAGGTTAGTATTCAATGCCAGTTTTTCCAAGCTCTGTTTGAACATGCAGTATGTTTAGCATTTAAAATATCCTGTGACCTAACATTGTGATAAATGTGTTTACAGTAGATGTGATCAGAGAGCAGAGATTATTTGGCAGTTTTTGATCTAGAGCTTTGAAGATAAATAATATACAAGGCAACTCCCCTCTGTCAAGAAGACCAGCCCATCTTTTCATGCTGCAAAAGGAATTTATCATTTGTGATAAAGAGCAGTGCACTGTGATACAATAGGCTTTAAGGTAGAGGTAGAGCCATGTATGTGGACAATATCACCATAACAATATTCCTCCGACTAGCAGGAGAAAACATGCTTTGTTTGTACAAACAAATTCCATTTTGCCAATCAGTGTGAGTGTGCTATCTAGCCAGATTTGTATGTCATTGTCCATAGCAGCATTAGATTCCATTGCCTTTCATTTCTGAAACTAAATGTAGCATACACCAATCTGACTATTTTTCAGCCCACGTCAGGGCAGAAGCTTAATGTTTTTTTTTTTATTCCCATCCCCGGTAAAGCTCAGACCCCGCTGTGCATGACGAACCCTGAGGTGAGACGGTCCTCAGGTGCTGGAAATAATCATGGCATGCTCTGGGTCTCCGAGGTCACCTTTTTGGTCACTTTTTTAGGTTTAGTTTCGTGTCTCAGGGCTGTATCTATTTGCCAGTGATGTCTGTCCAGTGCTTGCAGGAGAACTCTACTTTAATAAATAAAGTGAGGTACCTGAATTGGTTACTGTGGCTAAAGCACAACTACTAAATACAGTATTTGTCCAGTGTAGCAACAAGAGCCATATCGGTGACAAAGATGTAACATGCAATGAAAAAAATCATTCAGGAAGACCTGTGTAGGCAGAGAGTTACCAAACTGGGGCATGAGCAATATATCGAACTCCTACAAGCTCTAAAGGGTTGCTGTTGTGTGGTTGACCTCTGACCTCCCTGTGGAGTCAGAGCAAGCGAAAAGATCAATACAGTATTGCATCATTGTTCTTGTAACAGCAATTAATCCGAGTAAGGTAAGCCACCATGGATTCTCTTTGCCAACAAAGTAGTCTCTACAAACTATCATTCATTAATAATCTCATTATCCAGTCTGAGTATGATGAATTAATTATTCAAAAATAATAGTCTGTAAGTTTGTTGAATCATGCTTTCCCCTTATGACATCAAAACAATCACAAATCATTTGTGGATAATATCTACGCTTATTATTACACCCCCTTTAGTTATCTAGGTCATATTAGCCTGTTTTATTAAAAGAGGCTTAATTTAGCCAGTTAAAATAATTGTTACGTGCCGGCATTCTGTCATCCAGTCACTGACTTCTACATAAGTGATGCATGAACAATAATGGGGAAAATTCAGAAATGGTTCACAACAAGCATAACATTTGACTTTTCAGAATGGTTTTCTGTGCTGTTGCACTGCACCCTGTCACTTGAACAGAGGAAGATACAGCAGGTTGACGTGCAGTCACAGGCATCTATTGTGCGAGACAAGAGCAAAACAGTATCAAAATGAAAGCAATTAGAAGGCAAGGATAGAGATGGGGATGGAAGTGGGAAATAAAAGCACTGAAAGAGAACCAGAGTCAGACAACATTGAAGGCATTAAGGTAAGCATATGCTATTTCAAAACATGACCACTCGTTCTAAAAATAAAAGGTGGAGCAGTGTATGTACTGTATGTAAGCCTACATCTGTTCTCTGAGGTCTACATGTGCAGCATCCCACCATAAGCCATACGTGTGAAGTGTTATCATCAGGCGCTGGATGAATCTCCCTCCTTTCTGTCACATCTCTGGCACTTACGAACTGCCTTTTAGACATTTTCATTTCAGGAATATCGTGTCATTGCACATAAGCTCATTTTGTACTCTCCTTTATTCTCACTGTATCCTATTTTTGTGAGTTTCATGTTGACTTTTCTTTCAGGTTCTATTTGACTTTGTCTCACTTTGCCTCCCTCTGTCTGGTCTATCACTGTGCCAACCTCTCTCTTTTTCTTCTAAATTTATCTCTCTGTTTCCCCCCCCCCCCCCATCCCCAAGCATGGGACGCTCCTTGCATCACTCCCGTAGTCCCTCTGGCCTGACTCAGAAAAGGCTCTAATAGTGCAACTTTCCCTTTAGTGAAGCTCGGTGGAGCCATAAAGCAGCCCTGAGGTCTAGTTGGCTGCCAGATGGTTTCAGCCGAGCTTTCATTCTGCTAATGGGTAAGGGGGGCAGAGCAGTTAATGAAAATCAGACCCTTGAAATGAAATGACCAATGTACCAAGGTAATGAAGCACACATCGGCAGCATGCCTTTACATGCATTAAGGTAATCTTAGATGGCAGGATTATGTAAAAAAACATCTTATGATGACTGCTCATCAGATGGCAAAGGACTTTTTTATTACACAGCGTGTTCAGCTAACAAACACTCCCACTGACTCAGAGCACTGTCTGTGATATTCAGATTGACTAGCTTGGCTAAGTGCTTTGTCAAAGCAAGGCTGTGTTCCAAATGCTATCAATGAGTCTCTGCCCACATATCATTTCAACCTACAAATTAAAGCCCATATAACAGTCAGTAGCAGCAACAATATCACAGTCACAGGATTCAGAAATGCACGCAGGGCTAATCATCGTGCATTACATTTATAGTGCAGAACCGTGACCCCTTTCAGCCAACAATCGCAATTAGAGTACTCACACAAAAATCTGTTCACTGTTATTTACTGCTATTTGTCTTGCATTAGGTTATGCCAATCAGACTTCAGCTGTGAGAGGGCCGGAAAATGTGAGAGATTTCGGGTTTGGAAGAGGGATAATATCAGAGTTTGTTGTAGTAAAGACTATGTACCTGCATCAGTACAGTTAGTAATAGCTTATTTCATCAAATGATGCAACTCAATACAGCCTTAGCCTAGCACTTGTTTTTCTAAAACTGTATTGTGTTTTTAATTGTTTTCCTTTTTAGGAGTTTTAGAAAAAGATGTATAATTGCAGTGCTACCATCAGTGTAAATTATTTACCAATAGTAAACAGTTAGAGAAGTCTGGTCCTAGAAAACAGAACATCTAGTGTGTGCATTTCGTCTGCACAAGACTGTCAGGGATGGGAATCTCTAACAGTATTGATTTCTTCCAAGAGTTTCTTTTTATGATTGCTGGAACATGTTTTTTTTTTTTACACCAAAACACCACTTAAAGGAACAGATTACACATTTTTCACAATAGTAAAATGATTGTTTTCATATATTTTCACATGCACACAAGCTGACAATGGATTTTTTTCTTTTTAAATGTTGTCGCAACAGCAAATGTTTTGAAGTTTATGTCAGTGTTGTCTTTTCATTTAACCACAAGCACAAGGCTTCATCCACAGAATAATGCAGGGAAACCTGTCAAAGCACGTTACCCATGGAATAGTAAGAGAAAACAGAAAACCTCTCTTTCTTTCTCTATATTTTTTTCATTTATTGTACAAACGTAATATGTAATTTCTAACAAATGTGCATGTTCTGTATATAATGTAAACATTTCATGTTACTGATTTTAGTGGTTTGACTGAATTTGTTTTTGACAGGACTTTTCCTTTTTTAAATGTTTGATTTTTATGACATAGTTTTTTTCTTTTAATCTGTAAAACGTCACCTCAGAATGTCTAAACAGACAGAACGGGATAAACAGGCTGGATGTATAATCTATATCCCTGATGAGGAGAGGCAGGCTAATACAAAACAGGGTTGTCTAATTCTGTTCACTCTGATGCTTCTCACCTCCACTGGAACTGAAATTTCAAGGTTAAAACATTTTTTCTTCACAGCTTTGACATATTTAATAGGCAGCATTGGCAAAATGATGATGATGCTCAATGAGGAAAGCAACCAAAATGTTTTTACATATCAGAGTATTGCTGGTAATTACACCTGTGTCCAGTTTTGGCACATAGCCATCAGGGCTGAGAGAATCGAACTAACTGCTAAACAAAATGCATTCTTAAATATGTAAAGATTAAAAAACAAAGAAATAAACGGAATCACAGCAATAAAGTATTAATTAGAGAGATCCATGATCAGATTTATTTCTGTGATCAGCTTATGCCCTTGCCATAACCAATACACACTAGCTTCATACACCACTCAACAGCCACTGTAAGGAGACATGGATATATTGTATTTGTGTTATCTTTTAATGTATTCTTTTTCTTGCTGTCTTAGCCACTCTTTATTCTGATTCTTGCTACAACAATGACCCAATTTACCTATCTATGTATAATATTTTTTAAACTTGCCCATGTCTGTGTTGCATAAATAGTTCTGTGCAGTTTGTAGCATCTTATTTCTTCTTCCCTCTTCCCCTTTGTTGTGCACTTCCTCCTGGTAGAGCCCAGTTAATTGCACACTCCTCATTACCATGTATCGGAAAAGATCTCCCTCTGAGCAAGTCAACTGCGCAGGAGACAGTTTTTCAAAGCGTTCTGTAAACATCCATTGTTTGCAGGACAGTAAGGAACAGGACGGGGGGGATTACAAGCTCCACCTGACCTTTGATCTCATATTATGAATTTCACCAACTGCTTCGTGGATTTGTAACTGTTGGGTAAATGAGCGTTTGGAGAGTCTGTAGTGGGAAACAATTCTCTTAGCTGGCCATTTTCTTGTTTCCAATGTGTGTGAGCAGTGTGGATGGTTGTTGTCCTCACTCTACTCAGTCCCAACAGTGGGAAAAGAGTGGATGTGACCCCAAAGACTAAGCAGCATCTGTTAACCCCCTGATCATTGCATCTGACGGCTAGGCTGGAGCAGCGTCTGCCCAGTCATGCAGGGCCCTGCCAATAGATTCAGCAGACTATGGTAATGAGCCCGAAAGGATTCCCAAGCTCAGTGCTGTCACTTTGACGACTCCAAAATTAACATTGCGCTAGAAATTCTCAACACCTGCTGTAATAACATTCAAGATAGAAGGAATATGTCTTCTGTAAAACAGGTACAAGAAAATGAATGTAGCCCCTCTTGTCTAATGTAATTAGAACCATAGTGGCACAGATGTGACGCAATTGATGTTTTTGAAAGAATGGAATTATTACTGCAGTAAGAAACTCTATTTTGCCCGGATAACATTACTCCGTGTGCCTTTGCAGAGGCATATGTTAAAATGGAGTTTTCTGTCCATAATGTATAATAGAGTGCTCGGCTAGAAGGGTTTGTGTACTACCAAACATTCATTCATTTACACGGCAACAAAGGCAAAACAAACACTACACGCACACACTGCCACCATGCATGATGTCATGGCAGGAACACACAAGAAATTAACATTTTTTCCCACACAAACCTTTCATGGAGTGTGTGACATGTTGTTCCATACTTTTCCACATCTCTGTTCACGATTTCTTCTTTTCTGCACGCCGTGTACCCCTCCCTCTCCTTGACCTTCTCTTTTCATTAGTCAGAGTGTGTCTCATGCCCCTGAGCATGCTGATAGTGCACTGCTCCAAGGCTGCATTTATCAAGATGATAAAGCACTCTGAGACAACAGCCAAGTATCTCAAGGCTAGTGGCTGCGGTACCTGACAAGTGACAACAAGTCACACAAACAGCTCCACCTCCATCCTCCCGATCTCCCCCTCCCGCTCTCCTTGGCCGTATACCACGCTTAGTTGGTCACAGGTTGTTGCTTTATGTCACACGAGCCCCTAATGAGAAGTTAAGTGCAGATGAAGGCGGGTGACTGCACAAGACAACGGTTCTGCCGCCGCCTCCGCATGCACACACACTTTCCCTCCACACACAAACAGCTCACAGCACTCACACATCCGTTGTGCTGTGTGTCTGGAGTTCAGCGACATCGTGTTAAAGTACCCATATTATGAAAAGAATCATTTTTTCTGGGATTTGGGATGTTAATTTGTGTCTCTGGTGCTTCCACATGCAGGGGCGGTTCTACATTGAATTACACCCAGGGTGAGACCCCCTTTGAGAAAATTATATTTCTCAATTGCACATATCCTTCATTAGAGCATTTGAAAAACACAGTTAATTTAACTATTATTACAACAATTATTATTTAACTATTGCAATTACAATAGGAAACACACTTTTTAAGGTGCACAATCTCCACCTCCAACATTGCCAAAAGACAATGAACACAATTCTGTACAAAATATGACAGTATAGGTTATCAGAACTTAAAATAAATATACACTATATACATAAATGTGCCAACAATATATACAATCAAAGAAGTTAACAAGAGCAGAGAGCAACAATAATATCGAATATTAAGAATAATATACAAATGAAATATAGAAATAAATAGCACAAATCCTTCATCACACAAATGTGAAGACACACTAAAGATAATCTAATTATTACACTATAGCACCAAGAACAGAAAACACAAACTAAAACTAAAACCTGACCTTTTTGGCCTTCCTTGATGCAAAATCATCAATGATGTCATCGCATGAAATCTGCTCCCCTATTGAGTGATTGATATTGATGACGGCAAGGCCAGTGCTCCGTTCCTGGGACATGGTGACCTCAGGTATGACTTGATCAACTTTAGTTTGGAAAAGCTCCTCTCTGCTTGAGCCACAGTGACTGACAGGGACGGACTGGGACCAAAAATCAGCCCTGGCATTTTGGCCCAGACCGGCCCACCACATAAGATCACCCTTCTTTGCTCTCCCCTGAATCAGTGAGAGTTGACATATTAAATACCATTTATTAATACAATAAAACGGTATACTCCTCATGAACCATAAAACAAGCTATATATATATCTATATCTATATCTATATATATATATATATATATATATATATATATATATATGTATGTATTTTTTTCATTTATCATTTCAAGAGGCCCTGTGCTTTAATTTGATGAGGTCTATCATGAGTTTTTGTCTGCCAATGCAGATAGAAAAGCTACAATTCTCGTTAAGAACGTTTGCATGATGTGCAACGTTTATAGGCTACTAATGCAATCATACAGTAAAGCATTCCTACATTTTTATTGTTGTAGTGTTATCATCAACAGTTTGTCCACCACTCAGTTTTTGGCTCAGTTTTATCAAGGGGTTAAGTGTTTTAAGGGAAGTTGTGCTTACCAAAGGTTCTACTCTCACTCTCTCATCTCTGTCCCTCTCCTCCTGAGTCTCCTCACTGCCACTGCCGCTGACACCACCAGCACCAATATCATCAGCCACGGGAGCTGATGAAGGTCCTGCTACTGCCAAAATAATGTCTTTTCGCTTTTTTTCTTTTATTTGAGCCGCTTGAGTAACTTTGTTTCATTTTCGCATTTAGACCATTGACATAAAAGAAAGGTTTAGACTCGTCTTGCTCCATCTCTATGTATTTCCCAGTTCTCCTGTCACCGTGTGTTATCTTTCGACCATTACGGACTAGTCCATTACATGAAAGTAGGGGGTGCAAGCAGGGCGCCTGCAGCTGCAAGGGGGGCGCCGACTTGCCAATTCCCCACACAGTGAAATGGTAGATAGGCTAACAGAAAACCGCTTTGCGGCGCAGAGGATTTTTTTTTTGTGTGTGTAAGTTCTCGTTCCGCCCCCCCATGTGACATGAAAAAATGCCGCCCCGGGCAGCTGCCCGGTTCACCCGTGCCAAAAACCGCCACTGTCCACACGCATACAAACTTGGGAAAAAAAACATTCATGCTGTTTTGAGTGAGATACGGGTTTCTGAATGTCTTCTGCCTTCAGTCTCTGGGTGAGCTGGTCAAAATCTGCACGGCTTTCTACGTCACTAGCCAAAACGAGGTGGCTAACCGTAGCATGCTAGCTCGTTCTGAATGGCAAAACACTGCTACAACGCACACTAGTTCACCATAATCTACAAAAGAACTACTTACACGTCCCTGTTCTGCAGGTATTCCACGCAAAGTTGGAAGTGTGTCCTCGTTTGGAAGTCTGCCGGCTAATCCTGCCTTGTACTAACTGAAGTTGTAGAAACAAACAGCTAGCTGATGTGATCCTTACCTAGCTACTGCGCATGTGCGCCTCCCAACAAAGATGGGATAGAAGTGTAATGCCTCACTCTGTAGCTAAAACAGAGACCTGAACACTCAGGGTGAAAAGAGGATCTGCAGCAATGTGCAGTACACCAAAAATATATATATATATTTTTTTTATTAAACCATGTAAACTTATTCTGGTACAACCTCAAAATACAATTATGAACCTGAAATGAGGATATGGAGTCTTGCCACGTTTAACTTCAGCTTTCATCTTTGCCCGCCTCTCAGCTCACTTTCCTCAATTCAATGGCTCTTTCCACTCTCAGCCATAAAGGTGCTGTCTGCCTTGGGAGAGCAGAGGCTCCAGCCGGCAATCACTGTTCAACTCTCAGACTTAAACGGACAACTGAGAAAACTGTAAGTCGTGTTATTCTCTTCAAAAGATATTAGCAATTGCTCTAATGGGATGCAGTGGGCGAATTTTTTTTTAATTACATTTGGACGTCATTGTTCTATTAAAATGCATGTTCAATTAGCATCAAAAAGTATATTGTTCATAGAGTCATTTTTTTATGAAAAGGCTCAAAAGGCAATTTTACTTTATTGCCACAGAGTTTGATTTCTTGTGTTCCTTCCAGCTAAAATGTGCTTCTCGCTCTGCCTTTCTTTGTCTTGGGCTCTCTTTTTCTCACACACACACACACACACACACACACACACACACACACACACACACACACACCACAAATATTAGGGAGAAAGTCATAGGCTGAAATACAATTTAAGATTCAGCAGAGCATTTTTCTTTTTTATGTACATGTGCAAAGAAAATCAGTTGTAAGTGCAGGAAATCCTTCTCTTGTGCAATAAAAATAAACAAAGCATAGTTTCCATTTTTTAAATCAATATCAAGTATAATTAATTAATTTCTGGCAAGAAAGAGCACACATTTTGCTTCGGCAAACCGTCCTTAAATGCTATAATTAGAGCTATCTACAGTGCAGGGAAAGGGAATTGCTTGAGCTTCAAGGAGTTTTGAGATGGCTGAATCTTCCACGTCTTGTTGTATAGAATCACAGTAGTGCACGCTGTTTAAGGGTGTGATGATGGCTACACAGAGGTAATAGAGGACCTCTTTGAAGTGTTCCTGAAATACCAAATGTCAAGAAGGAGGATGGCTGGTCATTCTATTACATTTTTCATCTGCTCTTGGAGCTGCCGGGTTAACAAACAATTGTGTGCTGCGGTTCAAATGACAGCTGTGATTTATACATTATTTACGGTTATTGTTTTAAAGCATGATTGTAGACTTTAAAACAGAGAACCTAACTGTAACGTCGATTAGCACCTTTTTTGTCTTGATGACTTCAGTTCATCAAAGGATTTTTCAGGTTATCAAAGATAATTGCGGAGATTGTCCCCTGTAGTCTTTTATGTGATTCACTCTAGCCATGAAAAAAGGCTTTTTTTCTGTAGCAATGTTTCTAATTCTACTGGAGCAGTCCAATTAAAGGATACCAGAGCTCTATGGTCACTTTAAACAAGAAACAATAATAATAATAATAAATGCCCTCTTGAAGCCAAATATTAAATAACCAGAAATCCTCAATACTACAAATTGTTATATCGCTTTCCACAAACAAAAAAAGCTGAAATTTTAGTATGTTGAGTTCATGTGTGCCACGTTGCACCTCCTTATACACACAGACTCTCACAGATGCTTTCCAGTCCTGCTCTGTCACAGCATTTTCTCTTCTCGCAAGGTTGTTCAGTATTCCAGATCATATCTCTCTGTAGATGCTTAACTCTCACCTTTGTCAGTCCTGCTGCATTTGAACTGTCTGCTAAATCAAAGACTACAAAACCTCTCAAGAGCTCCACACAGCAATATCTCAACGCTGGTGACCAATGCAGTGCTTTCTTTATAGTTTCAGCTTTAACATCAGTATATATTTTCAGTTTTATCACTTACACAGTTCGCTCCCTGACATCTCGGCAGAAAATGTTGTGCACTTGGCATTGCCAGCTGCATTTATTTGTTTCATGCTTTACTATTTCCTTTCATGTTCCTTCACTGTGTGAGGACATGGAACAGGAGCACGATCTGGACCTGTTTTTCTGTTTTGTTTTTGTTTGTTTTTTTACGCTGAGTTGGCTTCCATGACGCTGTTGGGCTCCATCATTGTACTATACTCATTACAGTGACATGATGGTAAGATTCACAATATCATGAAAGAAAGCCGTTCTTCCAATTGCAGCAACCAGATTTAAAAGCTGAGTCAAAAAAAAGAAACCCAACTTTTGGCCAATGAAATATCGCGAGTTTTCTCTAACTGGTATAAAGCCTGTGTTTCACAGTATAAGTGATCATATTGCCTTGGAAGGTAATTTACATTAACCAGGTAAAATCAAGTGCGACATGACAACACAGGAGATTCGATTTCATATGCACCATACAAAGATGAAAATATCACATTTTATTTAATGTATTTCATCCACTTTTTTCGTTGTCACTGCACCCTAAAAGAAAGAAAATAAACATGACTTTGCTGTTTTTGTGTATTCTATCATCCTGAATAAACCACTGGCTGTATAAACAATATCAACACTAACCTTGACGATAAAAACAGTACATGAGCTCACCATTGTGACCTGGAGACGTTACAGTTCCAGTGATTGATTTATTTTTAGTTCTGCCTTGTTGATTTCCTCAAAGGTCTGTGTCTCATTGCTGAATACATGACATTACACAGATCACTTGTAAGTGATTGTTTTCTATATTGATAGGAGGCACATTGGTCTAGGTTTGAACCCACACTCCTCCCTCAACAACCAATATCTATGTGCCCTTGAGCAAACCCCTTCACACCCATCCCCTCCAGCAAAGCAGTGGAAAACGTGATTGCGGTTGTAAGAGGCTCCCAGGTTTGACTGTTTATGAATCTTGGTGTTAAAAAAAACAAAACAAAAAAACAGCAGGGCTCTGTAAGTCTTCCCTAGAAAAAGAACACTTGTAAACATACACCGTCAAAGGCTAAAAGTATGCTATTCTATTCTAAGTTGTAAATGGTAATTAGACTGCATTTATATAGCACCTTTCTAACTTACTGGTCAAAACGCTTTACAATTTGCCTCTCATTCAACCTTTCACAAATTCATACACCGATGGTGGCGGAGCCGGCCATGCAAGTGGGGAGCAATTTAGGATTGGTGTCAAGGACACTTTGACATGCGGGCAGGAGGAGCCGGTGATCGAACCGCCAACCTTGTGATTAAAGGACCCCTACCTCCTGAGCCACAGCTGCCCCTGTGCCTGTGTCTAACTGATGGTGCCTGGCTGAGGCCATGACCTGGTACAGGTTGACTTTGACCTCACTGAATCGCCTCAGCTGTGGAGCGGTGATCAGCGCAGTTTGGCCAGGAAAAGCTGCTTACCAGCAACTGCACTGCTCCTGTCTGGCCTCATGTCTGCTGGAAGGGTTGGAGCTTATGGAGCCTTGACCTTACTGGACTTTGGCAAGATTTGTTCATTAAGAATTTATGAATATTTGCCTTTATCTGCTCTCAAACAAGGAATCACAAAGTCACAAAGTTTTTTTATGGCATTGTTTAAGCCATCTGAAAGTATTCAATCAAACAGTAGGCTATTAATGTATCACAACTCTATTTAGTGCAGCATGGGGAATGCTAACTGTTATATTATTCAACATGTAACATACTGTATTACAGCAAGTGCAGCTACCTTGTCAGAAATACAACAGAAGATGCAACTGGTTTATCAGTTTACTATGTTTTCCGTTCAACTAAGAGTTGAGAGAGAGTGTGCAGCAACAAAGAGGCTTTAAATCTAATTAGGTTTTCACAGATTTCCACTTAAAGTTGAAATATGATAATAAATAAAATACTGATTAAATACTATTCTGAATCCTGCTAATCCTACTGTATATGAAAACCAAAACAAAGACATCAATGAGGAGCAGGACAGTGGCATTTTGAGTTCAATGCTCAACACTGGGTAAAGCTGCGAGGTGAGTGGGATGCAGCAAAAGCCAGGTGGAATAAAGTGACCTGGGAGCTGGGTAGAGGAGAGGGAGGTGATAATAAGGAATCCATGTGACTGACTCAGAGAGATGGGCTTACCTGGCCATGAATATTTCAGACAGCAGTGAGGTGTGTTATTACAGCTCAGTGGGAGCACTCACAACATGGGGCAAGACATGTGCCATCACAAGATAGGACTGAACAAAAACATACACACGCGTGCGTGCGCACACACACAACAAAGCATTTTTCCCCTGCATTTCGAAAAAACACATTTCAAATTGCTCATTTATGTTGAATACCTGAATAGCTAAATGTTTTCATCAACAAACTAACAACAGCATCTTCCACTGACATGCTCCCTTGAATCGATGTACCAAGTAATCAATAAGCAGAGAAAGGTTTACACGCTATCGGAAGACTAGCTCAGCGAGTGGAGAGAGTAAAATAAATCCATGTGCAGCATTTTACTTGAGTTGAAACAGTCCCACACGCCAAGAAGACGATTAAATAAATATTCTGTTTACATGGACCGGGTGCCCAGGGGTCTGCAAACAAGTACAGCAAAGCAGCTTCACTCAGCCAGCTAACAAGCCAGTGCCTCTGGCCATTCTCATATATTCCTGCTATTATTTCACCAGCGTCTGTCTCTTAACCCACCATCTCTTTTACAAAACAGTGTCTTGTGATGAGACTGTCATAAAACACTATGATGGGGAGGCATGTGCTGGTTTAGAGTCCCCTAAAAAATTTTGAGAAATACACTTATATATCCACGAATATATCCATGGTAGTGGGGGTATTATGTAGGCTTGACATCAAATGCCTACAGCCTAACTACTATACAGCATATGGATGGAGTTTATGGGATTGCCAGTAACAGCTATACACAATTTATAGCACTGGTTTTCTTGGCTGAAATCTGTATCACAACGAAAACCTCAGAAGCAGTTGCCTTTCTTTAATTCAAAGCAGAAAAATGCTATAGAATGACTGTGAAAACATGATGATTATGAATTATTCAACACAATTATAACCAATGTAAACTGAGTATTTCCTTATTCTAGTTACAGTATAGTTGACATTCAAAAACGATTCCCCCTGATGGTGACTTCCAACACCTTCCAACATAGAAGCACCTGAGACAACGGCAAAGCCCCGAGCAGGGAACAGCCAGTCTTATGCATTATACATTATCCCTTAGTTATTCATCAGAAAGGACGTGCATTAACCTGTGCACAACCCAGAGAGCACCATTAATATTCAGCAGATAGCCATTTGAACAGGTCCAAAAATAAACGGTGTGACTTCTACATGCGTGTGACTGGTAATTAAGATGGGTGGTCCTGCAGCCACACATACTGTATGATCACCAAAGTAAGCCATTCAGCATATTATATTTTTACACTGAATTTGCATCCATCACTTTAAATTGTAATCAGTTTTAGAGTTTTACCTCTGGAGCATAGACTGTATATAAAAAAATGGATATAGCATCGGTGACATCACCCATTGGTTTGTGGACTGCCATTTTGAAGCCAGGAGTTTGCATCCACAACACTGGTGGACTCAAATTAGAGCTTAGATCGGGCCCAAAAATCAAGCCCCACCCTTTCAGCTTAAACTGCGCTGTTTGTTTATTCAGAATGGAATGGATCGTAAATGGATCCGAATGAAGAAAAACTCAACGCATTTCTCTGTGAGGGCTTGCCTCATCCTCAGGGGTAGCCTATGCTTGGAGAAGACAAAAGAGGACGTTGAATGCTGACTATCATCTTTTCTGCCACAGCGAGCCTGCTTCATGTGTCTGTTCATCGTCCAAGTCCACGTTTTATTTGCTGTCATAGGCGAGCAGCGTGCCGCACTTAATGCAATCGACAAAGCCAACACATATGTCGTCACTGCCCACAACTTGTTTATAATGGTTCCATACCTCCGACTTTCCTCCAAACTTGCTTTCAGTCTAGTCACCAGTGATTACACTGAGCATATACGCATAATATTTTAAGTGATTAACACCCACGAGTACACACAAGAGTTGTACATTTTTACAGGCACCTCTGTAATTTTCATGTATTTTGGGTTCCTGGCAGCTTTATAGTTTCTTTAATTATCAAAATGATAAGTTAGACTTAAAAAGGATACCATGGATGTGAGGTAAAGTACAGTTTAAAAGGTGACAAACAAAGACAAAAATGAATGCATAGAAGTTTGGCAAAAAAATTACCCAAAAAAGCAAGTAGTAAGTAAGTAAATAAATATGTTTTATAATAAATTAAAGCTTATTGCATTTAAAAAACAAATCCATGTTTTGTAGCCTAAATTGGATAATCACCTTGGTGGATGGTGTTGATGCAGATAACACTGTTTGATGGCACCTGAATTCTATTTGAGGAATGAAAGATGGGGAGAGTGTTCTCAGTCAGTTCAGGGATTCTTATTAATTATCTTCCATCTAAAACATCTGGGCCAATCTCCCCTTTTAGCTTGTAATACATTTCTGTGGTCAGCTTTGTCACACATGCACATGAAGTGATACTGCTGAGATGATAAATCAGCAGATTAGTTCGAGCTGATATTGCTGCAGCAGCTATGTGTTCTTATAGATGTTACAGAAATATTTATGTCTCTGGAAAGTCCAAACTCAATATTATAACCGGGCAGTTTAATTATTCACTGTATTTCAGGGAGAGCAAAATGATAGTATAGTGCAACAGAACTGGAAATAAAAGTTAATGAAGCTCACCTTTCTGGTAGAAATACAATTCTACGGCTGATTCAGTGAGCTTTTGAATCATGCTGGCAAGCACAGAACTCGTCGGTTTGAGACAGGGGAGAAATCCTCAGAGGAAGCTGCCGTCTTTGCTAGCATAAATAGGACCTGTAAACTAGCCAAGCAGGTGTACAATCAACCTCGGAGAGCAAATTTTTACACATGCCAGAATGTAATTTTAAAGGAGCAGCAGGATGCCTTCCACCTTATACACAAATCACACTGGCTTTTGTGTGTGTGTGTGTGTGTGTGTGTGTGTGTGTGTGTGTGTGTGTGTGTGTGTGTGTGTGTGTGTGTGTGTGTGTGTGTGTGTCCGTGTCCGTGTCCGTGTCCGTGTCCGTGTCCGTGCGTGCGTGAGTGAGATCTTTTATTCCCTTTTCTCCCCTGGACAAAACAAACATCCTACTTATGCCAGTTTAGTTCAAAACTGAGCAGTTTTTACATAGAAGAGAATAATGTATCATGCAATAAAAGTTGAAATAGCATATTAGTTTGACCTAGATGATGCCATTCTTTTTATTTAAGTTTGGGTTAACACTTCAGAGATCAAATGAGCAAGAAATGGCTCCAGAGCCTAGTCATTTTTTTCGAGATTAGATGACAGGATTGCAAGCTCAAAAGCTCCATCTATTTTCAACTTCTTATCCTTGACTGTTCTCATGTGCATAACGCTGACACTGAACTTACACTAAGGGTTTCAGTTGGCGGAGTTGTTGTGATTACCAACTAGTTCATATCATTTACATCTGCCTTTTCTTATTACCCAGAAAAGAAGTAGGAGGTCGTCACTCAGTCGGGTTCATTTGTATAAATGAAGACCTTTGGAGACTAAAAGAGCGTGGACAAAAACATAATCACCACAGATAAAATAGGATTGAAAAAATGTAACATAGTATTTAGTGCCGGCAGACTTTTACAGCAATTGAGAGTACATGTAGTGCTTTCATTCACATCTGCAGGATGCATCTTCTGGGAACCGTGGATGTCTGTACACAATTATGTGGCAATACATCTAATAGATATTTATTTCACTGGATAAGTGAAATCTTTGACCTGCTTTGACCTGCATCAGGGTCTATGGGGTTCATCCTCTGTGCACCATGAATGTCTGTAAAAAGTTCCATGGCAATCCACACAATAGTTGTTGAAATGTTTCAATAATGGAGGAAAAGGCTTGTGATCGCCAAAGTCTGAAAGATTCATCCTCTCTGGACCATGAATCTCTGTATAACGTTTCATCTCTGTCTGTCCAGTAGCTAGAGAACCAAAGTGGTTGACCTTAATGTGTAAAATTGGAACCACTCAGCAGTGACAGTGGGGTTGATGAAGATGATTATCATCCATCCATCCATCCATCCATCTTCGTCCGCTTATCTGGGGTCGGGTCGCGGGGGCAGCAGCTCCAGCAGGGGACCCCAAACTTCCCTTTCCCGAGCCACATTAACCAGCCCCGACTGGGGGATCCCGAGGCGTTCCCAGGCCAGGTTGGAGATACAATCCCTGCACCTAGTCCTGGGTCTTCACAGAGTCCTACTCCCAGCTGGACGTGCCTGGAACACCTCCCTAGTGCACCCTTTTGATGCAAAGGAGTAGCGGCTCTACTCCAAGTTCCTCACGTATGAGCCAACCACCCTCATGAAGAAACCCATTTTGGCCGCATGTACCCTGGATCTCGTTCTTTCGGTCATGACCCAGCCTTCATGACTGATTATGATCAGAGGTGTCAAGTAACAAAGTACAAATACTTTGTTACCTTACTTAAGTAGAAATTTTCGGTATCTATACTTTACTGGAGTAATTATTTTACAGCAGACTTTTTACTTCTACTCCTTACATTTTCACGCAATTATCTGTACTTTCTACATAAAATAGCCTCGTTACTCCTATTTCAGTTGGGCTTGTTGTCATTCTGGATCGTCATCGTATAAAAAAACACACACACACAAAAAAAAAAACTATCCAGATAAATCGCGCCACCCAGATAGAGTGAATTTGATTGTGATTGGATGAGAAGTATAAACATATACCATTCCGACACCCTATTGGTTTGCACGCGATCCATCGCACGTGCACATGACACAAAAAATGTCACACTCCAGCAAGGAAATAGCAGACGTTTGTAGCCTAGTAGGAAGATGTCTGTGGCAAAGACTCAAGAGAACTCGAGCGAAATGTCCCAACCAAGCACCAGCGAGGAGGTTGGTAGCCAGGAAGACCAGCCAACCCTTCTACATCCCTGGCCATACCCGGAAGAATTTTTCAAAATGGTTGGATGCAAAAACAACTTCTTTCAAATGCACTGCAAGCGCACCCAAGTACCACGAGCTAATTACAATACTTATAGGAAACTAGTCATCATATCTTCCGCTCCATGAAACACATGTTAATGCTCAGTAGTACACATGTATGGTTCTTTAGTGTATTTGCATTGTACTAAAATGCGTTCATTTTCAATGAGCATAAATGCGGCTGAAACAGGTGCATCTCAAATTTTTCAACATTAACATTTTAATATAACATTATAGTCATTATTGCCTTTAGAAAAATGTTTTTTTTGTGGAGGTGGGGTAGTGCACTATAGGCCCCTGTGGGGCGGCCTAAGCTTTTGTCCTTAATGGTATTTTTTCCCCCTTACATTACTTTTATACTTTAAGTAGTTTTGAAACCAGTACTTTTACACTTTTCCTTGAGTAAAAAGTTTGAGTTGATACTTCAACTTCTACAGAAGTCTTTTCAAACCCTAGTATCTATACTTCTACCTGAGTAATGAATGTGAATACTTTTGACACCTCTGATTATGATTATGACATTATTAATCATGACAACTGTGGAAGTGATTTGCAGGTAATGATGTCAATGTGTATATCCACGTGTAGTGCTTACATTTTCAGGTTGAGTGGATTTTCTCTATCAGGTGTTAGTTGCCCTAGGTTTAAAAAGGGCAACGGAAATGTCAACCTTGCAACTACAAATAGGAAAAGTATAAGGAAATTGTAAGCTATTAAAAAACAGAGAAAGTAACTTGAAATGAAAACAGTGTATTTAATCAGGCAGACAACCCAATTGCTCCTGTCATGTCAGCAGTGTTAAAGCCTTTTGCTACACAGGATAAACAAACCAGGGAGGTGGAATTGTGGAAACCGCAAATGTCAGTTGGCAACGCTTCTCTTTGTGATTTGTCTTGACAACGGTAGTCTATTGCTCACAGTAGAAGCATTAATGAATCTGAAGTATTTATAAATGATGGATGGACCAACAGTTACATCTTTAGATTTTTTAAATGTCTCACCCTCTCATTATGGAGTTATTTGAACTGAGGTTCAGTATCAAGCGTTGCCTCTTCTTTACTCTCCCAGTCATTCAAATCACCTGCTTCTCACTAATTGACACACTTGTCCAGACTAGAGATGGTCTGATACCCGTATCGGTATCGGACCATCTCCGATACTGCCTAAAATGCTGGTATCGGTATCGGGAAGTACTGGAGTTTATGCACCGATCCGATACCACGTAATAAAGCCCTAAAGAAAATCTACATTAAAGTAGTTTATTTATGTTCTTTTTCCGTTATAACTAACTGTCAAACTGGAGAATAAAAGAAAGTTCTACGGCATTCATTGTTTGTGTTTGTTCATGTTTCACAAAGAGTTTAACCTGAGCCAGACAGACAACAAAGATAGAAATTATATCACATCCATATAGGGATAGTAGTATATAATTGTTAAAACATAATAAAATATATGACACACTGGTATCGGATCGGTACTCAGTATTGGGCGATACGCAAGTTCAGGTATCGGAATCGGTATCGGGAAGCAAAAGAGTGGTATCGGGCCATCTCTAGTCCAGACCTATATATGTGTCTAACCCTCTCTCTCCCGTTCGTCTCAGTTCTCACAACCCTCCCCCACAAACCCTTTTTCACTCCTCTCTTCCCCCTTAGTAGGGCACCACGGCAGCTCGGCGGCTAACACCATCGAAGATCCTGGACTTAAACCAGGGGTTATAATGAAGCTGGAAGCTCATCGAGGTGTACCCAACACTGTGTCTTCATAGACGTTCCAGCGTTGTTCGACCCCATTCATCCTCTCACCCCCTTTTTTTACCCCTTTCCTAGTCTCGCATTGCCAGACCTTCCTCCACAGCGTTGCAGAGATCTGAGGAACAGTTAACCATAGTCCTCCAGAATCGGCCGGAGTTTAAAATTACAAAGAGTGACATTTGGGCGGAAGTTCTGGCAGAATAAGAGCAATCCCGGAAGTGGAACGTCATGGATATAGACTACGCCTTTCCTAATCATCCTGCCAAACACGACGCTTCCAAATTAAACTACTTTTATTCTGAACAATTGTGTGGTTTTGTTAGTGAAGTGCATGTTGTCTAGAGACATCAGCATGTGTTGAATGACGTAGTCCTTTCCTTCACTGTTGCCAAGGGAGCTGCAGTGGACATACATGAATACTCTGGAAGATCTGTGAGCAGGACTTTATCCCCTAGCAGTGCCACCAGCTCTGGGCAAAGTTAGAGGTGAGGCTAATGCCGCTGAAATGTACTTGAGCAGTGGAGCAAAAGAAGCAGCAGCTTTTCCATCATTAAATTAGACGGAGCAAACTTCAGCTTTGAAACCTTCACTTTTCGTGTTTCTCTCTTTATTTCTGTCGCTCAGCCAAAGTGATGTGATAAAAATCTGATAGAAATGATCATCATGAATCAAAAGTCATCCTTCAGGAGTTTTTTGCCTTTGGCAAGCCAATTCATTCGCTCTGTTTACTCGCAGTAAAAGTGTAGAGTTCCAAAATGGTTAAAGGTCAAGGATGAAATTGTAATTCTACCGTTACATTGCTCTTTGATTAGTGGGTGAGATATTTTTTGTCAGTTCTTGTCACTGCCTTGAAAGATTTCGAGAGGTTAAAGGAAATGGTCAAATCTGCAAAACACTTGGAGCATTTGACGTGAACTGTTTATTTTGAGCTGCAAAAAAAAACCCATTGCAATCGCAAAGTTGCAGATCCCCAGGGGGAGAGTTGAATGACCTGCCAAATCTAATTTCTCAGTGTGTGTATTTACCAGAGTAGCTATTGCAGGGGAAAATGTATTGTGTCAGCGCCTGGCACTTCTCTCTGTTATTGAAGTTCAGTGACCCATTATTTAGTGGTGTGGTGTGCACTGCAGTGCATGGCAAAAAAAGTAAGAATTGTAAAATGACTTGATAGTATACTGAGAAATAATGAATTATACACATTTGACTCCAGTATTTCACAGGCTGGATGATTAAAGGTTTGGACACAATAAAAGGTCATGCTGTGCTATAGGGATTCCAGCTGGACTGTATAGCCATATGTTTTGTTTTCTAACAGACCTGAACATTCTTATGCTCTACAGCTAGAAATATTAAACAAAGACTTGAATTCATAGTCCCAAATAGAGTTGCATGTTATCTTTTCACTTTTTAATGACTGATTAGTAATGCTTAAATGCAGTTGCGTTGCCCTTTAAATTAGTATAATTATCTCTTTCTTCTCTTTATCCTGTAAAGACTAGAGTGCATGAAATCCACACAACACTAGTTCTGCATTACCTGAAAGTGAGTCCAAACTCTGCCGAGGAGTGTGCCTCAGTGCAAAGGCTGCTGGAACAAACCTAGGAGAATCTGATTTCCGTCGCACAGACAATGAGGCCCATCACTCAGCGTCTGCCATGTAGTACCATGGATCATACAAAGCAGATTGGGGCTGCAGGGACTTGATGGGATGCCCTGGATGCGGAGGTCACTTGACCAAACACAACCCATGCAGGCCTGTGGGAAGAAAGCAGCAGCCATACATCACGCTGGAGGCAATCCGTCACCCAGACCGCTCGATTTGAGGCAGGCACTTTGAGAATTGCCGCATCCACTGGCCCTTTAGGGATGAGCTGATGACAGAGCCTGCTACATATACACTATATACCTCTCAATACCTCTCATAAGCTCAGCACTATATACGCAGGTCAGAAGTGTCCGGAGGTAAACTGTCATCACATACATTCAATTGAGATGATTTTGGTTCTCATTGGGGTTTTTTTTTTTTTTTGGGTTGTTGAAACTTTTCCATTAAACTTTTAACTTACACTCAGAAAGGTGTTATTTATTGTCTTCTAGCAGATGAAAAGATCTTGGTGTTTTGTGGTTGAGAGAAACCCATGCCTAAATAGAGTCTGATCCACTGCAGACTGAGTGCAGCATAGGAAATCATCTTTTAATGGTGCAATCAGAAGGGATCTCGCAGTGGTTACAGATATGTGGTCTAGTTCTACAACAACTAGGGTATTTTTGGATGAATGAAAATGAATCCATGATTAAAGCGGTTTCTGAGTTTCCCGAAAAGCATTATCCTGAAAACGAGAAGAAATTCTTCCACATGCCAACATTCAAGGTGCTTGTGTATTTTAAACATCAGTAAATCGTTGTTTAATCTATAATGATACTTTAGAACTGATTTTTAGCTTCTATTATGTTGCAATCATATTGTCAGTGCTACTGTTTCTTTTTCTGCCACAAAGAGGATTTTGCCAAAGCCAGACACTGTGAATGCTTCACGTTTGTGCTGGTTCAACAGCAGCCATTTTTTCTGTTTTGTGTTGTAAAACAAGGCTACAGATTTCCTGCAAAATCCAATCCAATAGATGCCACACAATTCTGCCAACTATCTCAGCGATGCTGTCGTTTCGTTAGTATAATTTGTCTCAAATGTTTCAGGTAATGATTTATTTAACATGCCGCCTACTGCAAGAAGCCATTTTGAACAGCACAATGTGATATTCAATTTACTCACCACAATCTTTTGGCTACAATGCACCATCAAGCACAGAACTAAATCAGTTTCATGAGTTAGCTGACATTGCTATGATTTGCAAAGTCTTTCAAATAAGTTGATAAAATCAACCTTATGGTTAACCAACGAAACCAAAAAAGTTGCTATATGTCAAAGAATTTGGATTTTTTTTTTGCAGTTTTCACAAGTCAGTTGAAATGAGTAGAACAGACAGGTGTTTAACGTACATAACTTTCGATATTTATTGCACGTCGACAGACCGCAAGAGGTTTATACTGCACTTCAAGTATTATCTTTGTAAGAAAAATAAACAGATACACCATATAAACTTATATGACACATATACTTTTAACACCTGCCTGTCATACGGTTGACTTCAGCCTGTGTCATAGGTTTTTGTTGTGAGGCAGAAAGATCTAGCTTTTGCTGCTTGGAGGAATTTGCTCCGAGTCCTTCTTTGCTAGTGGATGGCGAGCTATCATCTGTGGTGGAGGTATCGGTGTTTTTGGCCACTAGCTTTGTAGATGCGTGTGTCGTTGTGAGATGCTTCATTAAATTAAAGTTGCTTATAACGGATGTCGACAAAGTCTTCGCTCCTGAACATAATGTACACATGCACGTTCTTGCCTTTGACCACAATTAATTTGAAGTAGTGCATATCTCCACCTTGAAAATGCCAATTTTTCATCGGATTGCTCCTGACTCGCCATATCTGCCTAATCTGTTTAGCTGTTGTGTGTGTGGCGCGTGTGCTGGCATGTGTGTAAAAACACTGGCTCTGATTGGCTACCATGAAACACGACTCTGCCTTAGCCAATCATAAACGCTTACCTCGTTATTAACCCACCTCCTCAGTAGCTGTTAGCAAGGGATGCGTTCGGATTACACAGTTTATTCAATCAATGCATAGTAACGCACCGCATTTGACGGGAAAAGTAATTAGTTAGATTACCCCGTTACTGAAAAAATAACGCCGTTACCTAACGCCGTTCTTTTAAACGGCGTTATTCCAATATATATATACATATTCTATATATATACTTATTATATTTGAATTTGAATTCTAATTCTATATTTTATAATATATATGTTTTTTGGGGGGGTGGTTTTCTAAGTCATTTTTAAACTGGGTTTGGATGACATAAAAAAAATAATTCTAATTTATCTTTTTTTCGAGATGGAGTAAATAAGTGGTGCTGTTGTGTCAAATGCATCTTTGTCACAGATGTAATGATATCATATGGCTCCACCTCTCTATATACACTGTAGTTTCACTTTCACCACTTCTTTTTATGTGCACTGCATACTGTAGCCGACTAAACATAATGACTTAAACTGAGCCTCAAAGGAGTCCTAGCCCTGTATTTTTCAACAAGTCTGCAATCTGTTATTATCCTGAAAAAATGTTACACGCAATTTCCTTTTAGTTCCTAGTTATAGAAACAGCAGTTTGTACGTGCTGCATCACAACTAATACTGTACAACAGTTATTTCTAAGAATTACAGACTACAGCACCTGCCGCAGATTCCAATAGGAGGTTTGCAATTAATTATATCTAACGCTAGAGATTTATAGTCACATTTCTCATGTCTTTGGGAAACCAGCCTTTAAGGCTTAAATAGTACAGGCGAGAGCTTACCTCTCATTGAAATTCTGTATTGTTTAGCCAGAGAAACAGCAGATAGCAAAAGACAGCTCTAAATTATATGTCTCGTATATTTGGCCCGTAGGAAGAAGTGAAATAAATGCCTGTGCCCTTGTACTGTATGAGGTCTGTTGCAGGTGGACAGGCGGTGTAGATTAATTTGTTCCACTGGCATGGCAAATGCTCCATGCACATACAGTACTGTACTGTATGAAGCTTGAGCAGCGGTTTGGAAAAGAGAAAGAGAGCAGAGAGAACACAGAAGCCCTTCTGACTGCATGCCCTTCAATAAGCGAAGCAAAGGATTAATGTGAGGAAAATATTATACATAGATGGATCCACCTGAACTTCCAGTCATGCAGCCCATTTTTATGCTGATATAACCTTCCTTAACAGCATCACCTCAAGTAGTGATGCTGAATAATTCAGTGCCTATTAGTCTAGCATTTGCCTGGATATAAAGTCTCCTAGCAACATTGCTAGACTTCAGGTGTTTTGTCACAAAAGCTCTTCTGACCGCAGGTAGCGCCGCACACTAAACATTACCATGCAGTATATAGTCCCAGACTGAAGCCTGTAATTTAAGCACATTGTGTATGTCTGTCATCAGGGAAACAATGGAGAGATATTCTAAGAATAACTTGGATGGCGTGGATTTTATATTTCCTTTAGAACATAATTTTTTCACAGTCTGTACTTTACCATTGGCGTGTATACCTGAAAATATGTGACATGAACGATGACTTTCAGCAAGATGTAGAAATATTCCGGTCTACTGAAAGCAGATGGGACAAAACGAGTGCACGCATTATCAACAGAGAATAATGAAGAAGCAGTAATGTAAGGATGTATGTCCACAATATATAAAATTCACAATTGATGACTCAAACCATCCACTGCCATCACATTTTCATTTAGGCATGCTTGCCCACACTTTGAGACTAAGGGATTGTAAATGTCAGTGGCTTGTCACGCAGACTCAGTCCCACATGGACAGTGAGCCGGAGCCTGCTAAAAGGGAAGACCGAATGACAGGACAGACATTAGTATCCTGTCTGACTCACTCAGTGGCTGACTGTCAATCTCCAGCTATGTTTGAGGCGCTACTTTGGCATTTTATGCATTTCCGAATTTCTATTCAGTGCTTGATTATCACCATTCAATACCTCACTGCTGGATGTTGATTGGTTCTCCTCCTTGAATGGCTGCTTAAGGTCTTCCAATTGGCTGTAGGTTCACATTTCTTTTCCCAATTTCAGTGGGGATTTGACTTGAAATGGAAAAGAAAGGATGTCTTAGATTCAGGAATACAATCTTTCTTCCAATCACTACAGAAATGAAAAGTAATACCTTTGAAAGACATCATTACTGTACAAATATCAGACATCTATAAGCTGTATTTGAAAACAAAAACACAATACATATGACTGATTTGCATACGGATCTAGTGTTTTATTCTTTTACACTATAATTTCTGTGAATATCAGAATTGATCATTTCATTGATATAAGCGTCTAATTTAATGATCCAGTGAAGTCACTTTTCATTAAAAAAAAATATCTGAAACATTTTTTTTTTGTTAAATTGTG
Organism: Perca flavescens; assembly: GCF_004354835.1. Classification (NCBI taxonomy): domain Eukaryota; kingdom Metazoa; phylum Chordata; class Actinopteri; order Perciformes; family Percidae; genus Perca; species Perca flavescens. Next base: position 12,026,034 of record NC_041343.1, read on the forward strand.
TACTGTGATGCAGTAATTATCCGTAACATTTGAGGTGATGCCTTCTGCTGAATCGAAACATTTCAACCACTAAAGGTTGTTTACATTTTAGATTTCAATTATACAGGATTATACAGTTCAGTCCATTGAGTCCACCCCCTGACAACACTGATATGCATATTGTCTATCACAGCCATCCAGATCTGGTATAGATTCCAGCAGGGCCGTGTCATTTTCACTCTGCACATGCCAAGACTCAATGACACAAAACCAGGCAAGAGCCAAATGGCCACTAGGCTTTTGTGTTAGTTTAAATAAATCCCACTTTGGAGAGGAATATGTTCCTCTGGACTGTGATGCAGTGCAATATCCTGGGGTTTGAATAAAGGGACTCCAAACACACCAATGACTTCCATCTGCTCAGTGAGTTATGCTTGTGAATTCTGCAATTAGATGCATAGTTAATTCCTGCTATCTATCCGTTTATAGCTCGTGAGTTTGGTGGCAAAGACCACCAGGCTGTCAAGTGCTGGCACCCAGTCGAGAACATTTTATCTCTTAGCGCAATGACTTGTGCAGTGACAGAGCTGAAGAATTTATTAAGTGTCTGGTAAAGTCACCATGCTGAATGTTTCCACACTTACTTTCAAACTTCACTCGTTTTATTTGTGATCAATAAAAAACCTCAGCATTCTTAGGAATTAGTTAGTTTAAAGTTTCATCAAGAAAAATATTCTTGCACTGCATGGGATTGCCAAGAAAATGTCTAAGGGACAAGCTCCTCTGCAGAATGTGATGACCATGAAGTGGAACTGGACTGCTTGGCAGCAGCTCTCAGGAAGCAGCAGGGCCTCCTGTTTGGAAGTGGGATCATGAGATTCAAGGATCATTAGAAATAGACATTAATACATGAATGTAGCTGCAGAGAAAATAGGGAACTGTACAATAACCTCAGTCAATTCAAAAAAATCAGCTGCAGAGGAATTTGGCATAATACTTACTCGCTGCCTCTTCTAGTTAAAGAGATTTTCAACCGCTATCACTCCATTGATCAGCACAAGAGGGTAAACCAACAGCAGCAGCCTCCTACAAAAGTATGTCACCACCCCCACCCATGTCAATCCTCCCATCTATTTGGCCACAAATAAAAAATGGACAATAGAGTCGCATTTTAATGAGCTAATGAGAAAAGAGAACCAAGAGATTCAAAAAACTGATGCAATAAAAGTGCTTTGTCATGGGCCATTTGGGCTTGACAATAAAGCCTTTAGGTTTTGCAACAGAAATGACACACTCTCTCTCTCTCTCTCTCTCTCTCTCTCTCAGCACTTCTCAGTTCTTCATAACTCAGCAGCTGAAAACAAAAGTAGGCCAAACAGTAGGTTTATATTTTGAAATAATAACAGGTGGGTAGGTGTCGTTCCAAATCTTAAAGTAATCAGATTTGATTACAAGTCATAAGTCTCAGCACATTGTGAAGAAATTAATCACCAATCATATGCACAAAGCAGGTATATTGTGCCTCTTTAAATGTTCAGTGTTATGCTGGAGAGTGTGTAGGATGCAGCACACCCTAGGTCCACTCTGTATATAAGGAATTAATGTTTGTTTGTCACCACTAGACCTCTTTTGCCATTAAATCTCAGTTTTTGAGGTCAGACCTTGAACTACATATATCTGGAAATGTTTGTGATTTACCGATTCCCATTTACTGTATAGTGAACAGTAGACTGCCAGGATAGAGAGAAAGGGAAACTACATGCAAAAGAGGTCCCTGGTCAGATAGGACATTGTGGTTCTATGGTACGGCCTTAATAACACACTGGGCTTCCAAGATGCCCCTGTATCTTGTGTCTACATTTGAACATGTTTCTGCACTTGCAGGGCTAAAAACATAACAAAAGCAATGTAAGGAGACAGATGGCAGAAATTAAATCACACCACAGTGCAGAAGAAAGTGCTCAAGGCATTTGGGAAACAGGTAAATTATCTTTTCAACACTTTCCCACTGAGAGGCTGGGTGGAAGGACCATTTGCACCCCTTTTAAATCCCTCAAATGTAGTGAACTGCTGTAGAGTACATCCACACACCCACCCACCCACCCACCCACCCACCCACACACACACACACACACACACACACACACACACACACACACCAACGACAGGGGAAGCAACTCTCCTTTGGCAGGAACACTAAGAACTGAACAGCTCTGAGCACAGCAGGAGACTTTGGCCACCTGCATACTGTGGAGTGGAGATACAGAGACACATCCAAAACTGAAATTGGTGATAGACATTACAACACTTCCTTTTTCCACTCCAAAGATGTCAGCAAATTTGTTTTCAAGGTTTAAACTGTGCTTATGAGGAGTCGCATTAAACAAAATAAATCAAAGATTTCCCATTGCTGCGGGTGCTAAAACGGATTCACTTTATGGTACAGGAAGAGAAAAAAAAGTGCTTTTATTGTTCCCCAGTTCCTGGCAAAGACCTGTGCAAAATGTAAACAATGTTTGAGCCTACCTTTGAGCCTTGTTACAAGGGCCAACTACTGTGCAGTGTTCATTAGAGTGGAAATGATATGTGCAAACAAAGAGAGGCTCCCAAGCAGCATGCTGCTGCGTCTTTTCATCTCAGAATTGCAAATGAATGCAGCCTCACCTGGTCCCTGCAGGCAGTGTCACAGTGGCTCCAATCAGGGCTTTATTGACAGCAGGCATCCAGCAGAAAACTGGGAGCGCTAATAGTAGAAGATGATGCCTGATAAACACATTTTCCCATCTAACTGCTCCCCCCACATATTTTACTGCCTGGCAGGGTGGCCTCTAACCAAGGTCAAAATGTGGAGTTGCTTGGCAAACAGAGCAGCTTATGTAAAAAATAACTAAAATGGCAGACGGTTTGATTTAAGAGAAACTTAGTTTGGCTGTCCTCCATCTGCTTTGTACTTTTAAAAGGTGCATATTTGTCCATACTGGCCTAGAATTTAGTTTGAAGAGGCCAGTGGTTTCCATGAATATATCAAGAAAAGTACACAATTCCAGACATATTATGATGAAATGTAAAAGAAATGATAAAACAACATATGCTGATGCTCAAATCAATTAGCAAAAAAATGTGCAGTAATGTTAAGACTAGTGGCATTCTACATATGGTAGCCCTGTCTATGGATAGACTTCCAGTGCAGCAAATGTCGGTGGCCAAACAATTCTGTCTAAATAACAAGGAGGGTGGCACGGTAAACACAGGCTTGCTTGGCTTTGTCGAGCTAATGACTTGCTGCTCCAGTGGCTTGTGAAACAGTGTTAGAGCCAAAATAACTAAAATCAGGAGCAGAATTTAATCTGTCACTCAATGGAAAGCCTTTAAGCAGAAACATGCAGCCACCCAGAGGGTGCACGCAAGTCAAGTGAAATTACAGCAAAAGCTCCCTGGCACATAGTGAAGCGCCAGAACAGGTTGTGTATAGGAATGACTGAGGAGTACAGATTGGTTGGATAAATAGGGGATTCTTTAAAGCAAAACACACAGTGTGTGAATGCCAGCCAAGGTGGTAATCTAAAACCATCAATCCTTTTAAATCTATCTAAGCTTCACCTATGTAAAAATAAAGATTGATGCAGGGAGGAAGACTGTGCTTGCTCTCGGTTTTTGATCTTCCTGAATTCGCCCCGAGCGCGGTTTTGAACTGTGAAGCTGTGCATTTTAACAACCCATGTGTTGCAAGGTAGTGCGAGCAATTCAGTATTCCAACGGCTCAGAATTAATCATTTCAATGAATTGTTTGTTTCCTCTGTAGTCTCGTGGGAAAAGTGGATGGGTATGATGAGAAGTTACTCTGAGGTGGATGAGCTAAAATTAATCAAACACACCAATGGCTTGTTTTGAGGGGAAAAAAAACATCCTGCCTCCTTTTCTCCAACTGTCTGACGGTGGTGAATGTGAAACAAATATGCATCCAAATTATACCTCTTTGCAATTACAGCAAGCGAACACTGATTCTGTAAACAGAATATATTTACAAAAAAAATCTCCAGAAAAAAAATAAATCCCAAAATCACTCATATCACAAATGATCTGTTCAATAATGAAAATAGACAAGCCTTTTCAAAAGATGATAAAATGAAACATATGAACAAACATTTTAAAAATGTTGTGTAATGCCAAGCAACTCCAACTTAGAGGCAATGACACTTAAAATATATTTTTTCGTTTAACAAGTCTATTCTGAATCACTGACATCAAAGTTTCCTGTGTTCCACATTAATATTCATGTGCGAAGCAAAGAAAATAAGACATGAAATGCAGATTAGCCTCTTCTGAGAAGATATGCAAATAACAATCCAGACACTTGAATCTTTTCTTTGCACACGAGCAGACAGTCCACATGCACATATGCTGTATATGCTTTTATATTCAAATCTACCTACATGCATTTTAAATAGTTAACAATTCATAGAAATAACTAGCAAGATTCATGTGTGTCTGGACAGCAACAAATCAAATAAAGGTATTGACATATAAGAGCAGACTGTCTTTAATTTAAGGGTATTTTGGCTGTCTAATACAGAGTACACAGGTATCATTACTGTCCAGACACATGACATGGAAAACCCTTTGAAAACACAGCCTGGGAATAACTCAATATCATAATATGAGTGCTGCTCATTGGCAGTCACAAATAACCTCTAAAAGTCCCAATCCCAAATTTTATCATTTGCTAAATATCACCAGTTTATTGAACACAGTCTTTGGCACCTTAAAATGGGAGGACCATGTGGTGATGAAAATGATGCAATTATTTTTCTGCTTACAAATATGGCCGAAAAAAATCCCTCAATTCAGACAATCTGCACTGTACACATTTAACAAGTAACTTCAAAATGCAATTGAAACATTAAAATGGAGTTCATTATACTGGAATATTATTCTGCAGGATTCAACATGAGAAGGAGCTTTAATTCATGATATACAGTAGGAATCCAGTGTTTGCGCATCCTAAAAAACACCACACATCTCTGCATTTCTGCATCTGCAAGGTCTCAAAGGCTCTACAGAAAGCTCCTGTATAATAGCAAAGAAATGCGTCCGTTTGATCCTTAATACATATGACAGAAAGTGGACAAAAGCATGACTGAGCCTCAAGAGAGCCAAACCAAAAGTATTACGTCATGAACTCCACCAAAAGATAAGAATAAATCAGCAACACAACATTAACCTTATCTTAATAAAAGACTTAATGTAAAGGCTTTGATTCCACATATATTATATATCTATGTATCCTATTTATACACGTTTAGATCAGACGTTGCTTTAAATCCATATGCAAACATATGCATCATATCTAACAGCTTAGTTCAAATAGAAATGTATTTTCCGAAATTATTTTTAATTTGATGGCAGCAATCATAGCCTAGCACCACTTTGTTCAAATGATGGATATCTCAAACTTGGAACAAGAGCCACATGTAAACGTACAGCAAGATAATTAATTAAAAATGGGTTAATTCCTCCCAACGCGCTAGTCCACATTAATGGGGAAGAGATAAGAGCGGTCTTAATGGCTGGTCAGAACTTCTTGGAGAAATGTAGCCAGAGCGGGCTTATCTAAATCCTCCTGGCAAAGCTATCTGAATAGTCAGAGGAGAGTGCAGAGGAGAGCTTAAATTTGCCTGAAAAGCAGCTCTTATAAATAAAGCAGAAGTTCTTTTGATAGCGCTCAACTTCCCTGTTCTGTATTAACTAACTTATTCAATATGTTGTGTTAAATAAAACAGAAAAAGCACATATTTACCATAGAAGCAACATCAATTTATGATGTGAATTAGTGTGCCATAATAAGTGAAATACGATAAAAAGCCCCGGTTAAACTATCTGAAAAATCTTTCTCTGTCCTTGCAGCTCTCCTGCTGGCTAAGAAGTTGTGGGGAAAGAATTGTGTCCCTCCTGTGTGTTGGATGTCACTGAAAACACGAGGTGACCTGAGTTTGGGTTACGATGCGCTCTCTGCCAATGTGCCTTCGCTGTCGCTCTGTCTCAGCGACTGCCTGCTGGAGTCTCTGTCCACTTCATCCTCTTCATCAGATCTGCCAAGACTCAGGTGTCTGCGGCACACAGAAGGGCTGTAGGGGTCAACACACACACAGACACACCATTATATCATTACTTGGCTACTTACAGTAGAAACTAAACTGAAAGGTGTAGAGAAGAGGGGGTGGGGGGGCTGTTATAAAAATATGGCATGGGAAACCACAAGCAATTTAGGCTGTGAGATTACACTCTTCCCCAGGCAGTAAACAACACATCCCCTGAGGTGTGCATAGCATATGTGCACATTGTTACCATGGTTGTTTTTTTTTGTATTTTTAATTAGCATATAGTAAAAATGCATCACAAAGATTATTTATCCACGGTCTTAGATGAAACAGTGTTACTGGGATTAACCCACAGAAATCATCACAAGAAAATCTTATCTTTTAACAAAATAAGGAAAGCCATGCATGTGGCTCACACGTTAGTAAATAGTTTGTGCAGTTACAGTGATAAGGTAGCGGTCCGGTGTCATCGTCGACCACAATTATTAAAGGTCATTTAAAACCGGGGCTTTATATCCTTTGATTATGTTGTCATGATAACATACGGCATGACAAGCACTCAGTGCATTACTTGAAGACCAACTGTAGAGCTTTTATACACCCATGTTGCCATGACCACTGCCCTTTAATACATACACAAAAAACTGAAACATGTCCTTTCAGCACAATAACACCCACACTGAGCAAGCTGAAACGTATTCACTCTATTTGCAATTATCCACAACCTAATACCTATGTATTTTGAAGTATTAGATATTTGAAAAGGGCTTAATTACTCAGTGTTCCAGACTTGTCATAGAAACTGCTGCATGTCGGTGTTTCAAGATGTTTAATTAGTCAAAACAAGCATGACGTTCCCATATTACCATATTAAAAACGAGTGCTATGAATGAGAACTGAAATTACTTACAGGCGTGTTTGTCTACAGTGAAAGTAACACTTTGTTTAAAGGAGGCATTTTAATCATTTCTTTGGGTTTAGCTGTTGTTGCTGCACAGTGATCTTGGCAAACTGGTAGTGTGGGAGCTCTCTAGTGGTGTTCATCATGTTCATATGGCCACATATGTGCCAGCATGATATTTAGTCCACTTATACAAATTCGCCCTACAGTGATTAAATAGATAGAAATAAATAGTTGTAACTAACTAGAGAGGCAAACATGTTCAAGGACAAAGAAAAAAAATGAAAAATGAAAAGCCCGCTGACATGCATTTTTGAAATTCACACAGGAGGCAGAGATGCTCAAACTGTCAGTAAAATGACTCTCAAAATAGATAGGCTTTTGAAGCACAGAGCTAAACGTAGCGTTTTAATTATAATGCAAAGTATTCACATCAAGTCATACCGACAGTCATGTTACACATCTTTGAACTCTTGTCAGTTAACATGTTAGAGGAAAAAAATTGTAATTTAGTTTTTGCCTAATTGCCAACATCTGTTTGTGCTTGAAGAACAGCCACAGCCATCTACCCTCTCTCAGCACTATGTCATTATAAAAGCATCAAACACAACATCAAGAGAAACACTGCAATCCTCAATTAAATGTATATGCAGCTGTTTATAATGACACAGAAATATAAAACTGAAGTGACTGTCACTGAAGCAAACTAGAGGAATACATTCAGTGTGCTGCAGTAAATTGGTGATCTTCTTAAAAGAGGACAAATGTTGGCAGGAGCAGAGAGAAACAAACAGTGGCATGCACTAATTGGCCAATGTGACCTTCGAAACACGTAGCTAGGGTTTATCTAGTAGACTACAAGTCAGCATTAGCGTATCAGAGTCAAAAGAATTACAAACATTCACACACGGCAAACTAAGTTAGTAGATTCAGTGAAAGATCCCAAATCAGTTTTGGTTATGCCAGGCTCCTGGGTTATTATCACACCAAGCATCACCTTCCACTGTCGGTATCAGTCACTGTCAGGCTTGTAGCGGTACTTCATCACCAAGCTATCGATCTTCTTCTGCTTCTTCTTGGTTTCCATCTTGCTAGATGGCCTACGCCCTGCAGGCTCCTCGTCATCATCAGATGGTTGTTTTGGGGCCCTTTTAACACTGCTGGAGCTGCGGTAGGAGATGGTCGAGTCGGAGGAAGAGGAAGAGGACGACTTTGAGGAAGAAGAGGAATCCTCAGACTCACTTTGCTTCTTCTTAGATCTCTTCTTGGACTTCTTGCCCTTCTTCCCCCATGAGCTCTTCCTGCTGTGACGATCGTCTGAGGAGGAGTCGTCGGAAAGAGAGACTTTGCTTTTTTTATCTTTCCGACTGCGGGAGCTGCTGGTGCTTAGGGTGCTGGATGGCCGATGGCTGCAGTCCAGAGCAGAGCCGGACGCAGAGCGACGCAGGCTGGATGTGCTGCAGCCGAGCCCCTCGTCATCTCCTCTCTTCCTACTGTCCTCGCTTCCTGGCCCCTTCTTCTCATCCTCTTCCTCACCACTAGACTCATCAAGTTTACTGCGCTTGAACTTAATGGGTTTGAAGCTCAGCACCTCATTGATGGCAGCCTCCAAGTCAGGGTCCAAGTAGTTGCGGTGGGTGACTGTTTTGACGTCAGATGAGTCTGGCAGAGTGCCATCTGACGAGCGTGGCTGGGCTGGGGTAGAAAAGCTCCGGGAGAGGGGACTGAAAGATGAAGTCCCCCCTTCAGTAAAAGCCACACTACGATCATCATCGTCATCATCATCTACATGCAGGCCGAATTCACTAAGGCCACAGCTGCGGGCAAGGGACAGGCGTGAGCCACTGCGTCTGTCCTCTTTCCAAGAGCTGCTGCGATGCAGTGAGCGGGGGCTGGAGCGGCTCACGCTGCTGATGGTCGACTTATTGTCATCATCCATGTCCAACATGCCCCTCCTGGTGGACATCCTGCTGGGAGCCACAGAGGACACCATGGAGTCCTTATCAAACTCAGGGCTGCTGCGGGAGGTCCAGCGGGACTCCAGGCCCTTCCTGGCTCTGCTGGTAGCTTCAGAATAGGCCAAGGAGATGACTGAGCCTTTGTCGTCTAAGTCGTCCTGTGACTGGCTCCTCTTCCAATCCTCCTGAAGCCCTCCAGACTTTGACTTGGCTTTGCGAATAGAGGCCTGGTCTGGTGCGTCAGGCTGTTCTTTGAGAGCGCTGAACAAGGAGCTCTCATCGCCTGTCCCCCCTATGGAGTCTTTCAGGTTGGATCGCTTTCTGTAGCTTAAGGAACTCATGACAGACACCGATCTGTTCTGCTCTACCTCTTTCACGTCTTTGCTGCCGTCATTCATCTTCTCCTTACTTTCTTTTACCTCCTTGCTATCTGCATTTGCAGAATATCTAAAGGGTAACATTACAATGGACACCAGAGACAACCAACAGAAGACAAAAACAAAAGAAATCAGATCTCCACATACTTAAAGAAATTTGTAATGCCATCTTTAGGATGCAACATGCTTTATGTGGTAACGGAGACTTTTGGAACCTTGGCAGAATATTATATTTGTCTATTTCATTATGTCCTTGGGACCAGTCAAAAGTGTATTGCTGTTATGTACAGTATACACTGTAGAAAGTGAGGCTGTCAACCATTGAGGAGATCTATCTAACTTGGCGTCATTAAGCAGGCGTGCCAACTGGCCACGGGCCACTTCAATAAATATGACAGCAGCCTCTTCCCTGTTCCGCCTCCTGTCATTAGACAGATTACTGGAAGAGAGAGATGACACCTTTAATCACATGAAATACCCGTCCTTCTGTTGCAAACTGCCCCAGGTAATCTTGGGCCTTTTTACGGATGGGAATGTGGGAACTTTTATCACTGCGATACCACAGGGATGTACATGGTTATCTGTCATGATGCACAAGGATGTGGGCACTAACCTGGTGCTCTTCAGACTTCCCTCATCTGACAGGGTCTTGGTGGAGCCTTTGTTCTTCGAGAGCCAAGACTTAACTCCATCCACCCGGTCCTCCACCTCGGAATCTGTTTCCGTCTCATCCCCACTGCGAAGAAAAAGAATCAGCTAGACTTTGACTCCAACACAAGACAGCAAAGATATTCATCTTAACAAGTCCTTTTTACATCTTCGAGTGCAACAATCTTGCAATCAAATGAGGTAATTCCACTTGTTTTTAACTCAAATCAACCTCCTTTAACAATTTTCTTAAATCCCCTCTGAGCTTCTTGATACTATTAAAATAATCTGCCTTAATCTGCTTTGTGCAACAGTTCAGAATCAATTTAAGTAGATTTACTGACAAGAAATGAGACTAAATGACTTGTTGTGTGAATATTCTATGCAGTGTACCCTCGCAGGAATTACACAGGCAAAAATAATGGTTAGTTTTCACATATCACAACCTTTTGTTAGTCATCTCACAATTGTATTCCTTCTCTTATTATATTTAAAGCTCAGTATGATGCAAGACAATCCAGACAGGCCACGGTTAAGCATGATTATGTGATACAATAATAACATAATCATAATAATGTTTTTTGACCAAATGTTCAGCTGTTGTGGATGAGTGATCTAGGCAGAATATAGATCAAGCTATTGGAGGCATAATTAGCTGGTTCTGTGATGCTAGCATCTGTGTGGCATGTCACCTGCTCCTGGTGATTGTTATTGGAGTGGAGCCAGAAGACAGCCTCGTGGCCCTATGCTTGACATAACAATCAATATACAGAGACCTGTGGATCCCAATGAAAAAGCTCTGCAGATCCCACCTGGATAAGGTCAATCCTCATTCATTCTAAATACACCGTACATTTTTTGAATTATGTATCCTGTTGTCCTAGAAGGTTAATGTGACGAGAAATGGTGAGGAAGAGGAAGGTAGAGTAGAATAGCATCTAAGTCAAAATGAAATGTATTGGGGAGCTGAATTTAATGAAGAATCCTCCATTTATTTGAGCACACACTGCTTCCAACTACAGTGCTAGATACACTGTCTTCCTTGCCTACATGGTGTGTGAAAATGAATTTTCACATTCACAGAGATGCATATGTTCACACGGGCCTAAACTACAATTGACTTGTGTTGCTTGGGTAAGCTCTGTCAGAGAAAATTACATTTACATATATACTTTTTGGTTTCAGAGCAGGACAACATGTTGTATATTAAACACACTGTAGCAGGGCGAACAGTGGCCACAATGACAGGGTGCAATTTTCTATTCCAGATTTTTATTCTCGGACTAGCTTATCCATCTGAGCCTTGAAACATGTTGCAAAATCTTGGAAAAATGTTTAAAAGGAGCAAACACAATATTCAAAGAGGTGTGAGATGACAGCCAGACTGCCGAGCTCTATCATTTGTCCACATACCACATATCCATCTATGTAGGTCTCCCAGTGAACAGCGTACCATTTCCTTTGTCACCAAGGTTTGTGTCACAGATTCAGTCATGTTTCCTCAGAGAACAAAGTGTCCCTTCAGCTCCCTTCAATTTTTTTGGTGGTCTGCCTAAAAGCTAGGTTGTTGGGTTTTTTTTACACAAGAGAGGTGATGTCGGCGCCGGTGGTGTGTGAGTATTGTGAGGGAGTGAGCACAGAGCTCGGATTCTTGGACTGAATGGTATTCAGGCTTTCAAGATTTCTAAGAGCATTAACACATTTAACTTTCTCATCATCCACCTTACGGAGCCAGGCTTTCTGGGTGGAAGGTAATGATGATCCCAGAGAGACTAAATGGCCTGATTATGTTATTTTCTACAGGAAAACCTGTTCATGAGTTTGAGAGGTGCTTCAAGAGGCAGTGAGCTAAAATTGTGAGTCCAAGTTCAGCTGTTATATCATCCCTTTATTTTCCACTGCCTCTCTTCTCTACTGCATGCTAAATACAAGTGATAAACACCCACCGAAACAAGATAATAGGTTCATTAATACTAGAAAGTTGATTACACATGCTGCCCATTTGTCATCTCTGTGATACTGTGACTTTTTCAACATGATATATCACACAACAAAATACTGAAACCAGCCCGCAACTAAATTATCTCCCTCTTTCTTCCTCTCTTCAACATGCACACGCACGCGCGTGCGCACACACACACACACACACACAAAATAAAAGGTGGCTTGCAATTGAGTGTTGTGCAAATGGTGTCACAAACGATTTGTCCTTGGTCCCACACTACTAGCTAACCAGTCCTGAGGCTCGTAGATACAAACAAGCCCCAAGAATTTAGAAGTGAACATTAATAGCTTCTGACAATTGGCCTGCACTGGTTGTAAATCTTTGTCACAAATACTAAGACTCAGCATCAAATCTTGTATGGCTTGGTTCTATCAGTTTAGCACTTGTTATTAATTTATTCAATTTATTTAATTTATGTTAAAAAGTCATACAAAAGGTGAAACAAATGCAACAATTCCATTCAATCCACATTGATGGAAGCCGTTTGCACATTGATGGAAGCCGTTTGCACTGCAAAACCGTTTCCACTGCAAAGTCCTACATTATATGCAACCCCCGTACTTGAATCATAGCCTGCTGCAGACTGTAATGGAAGTCCATCTTGAAAAACACTAATTCAACTTCTGTTATCTCTCCCTACAATAATAATAATCCAGCTATTGTCACCTCTGTTTTGAAGCACTGGCTACACAAATACTGAATAGTAATGTAAATCATCTGGAAAATCCACTTCATAATTATAAGAAAAATCACCTCCTCCGTTATTGTTCATCCATGCTGCTAATGCAATGATGTCGAAGGAGGGAAAAATGCAATTAAGTAAACATGGAAAAAAGCATTGCTCTTTTCCTTGAGTTGCACAAAAAGAAAAGCGCTGATACACACGGGTTGTCTGATGAAAAATGGATAACAAAAAAAAAGCATATAAAGAGTGTGACGCCATGTCTCTCTGAAGAAGCAATCAGAGGATAAAGCGGGAAATTATGGATGGGTATATCCGCTGCAAACTGAAGACTACATTTATTTACTACGCTCTGATGAAGGTTTAAATTATTTAACATGCCACAGGGATTTCTTTCACTGTATAAAAACTGAAAGAAAAAGGGATTCAGTCAGTCAAAAGAATATCATTAACATTCGCAATCAATGACTACACATATTACAAGCATGCAAGGTGAAAATTTGTATTTAAAGTTAAATGTTTCACAACACAATGCAATGAAATTGAATTAGTGGAGTACCTGCATGCATGGAAATCAACAGCTTTTGGGTGAAAACATTTCAGTAGCGCACATTGCCATCACTGTCATGCACCACTTGCTGACTGTGAAGCCGTGGACAGACAAGGTGCTGCAATCATTTCACAGTCACAAGCATCACAGTTACGCGAAAATGCATAGCATTTTTAGTCCTATTCTTTGTAAAAGCATACAGTATGCCCAAATTTGTCCAAATGCACATTTGTTTCATTTTTAGTTTGTTTTCAACCGGTATTGTAATGATTTCTGATATCCTTCTCGCTTCATATCATATGTAAACCAAAAGGAAAAACATAAGACTTTTTTTTTCTAAACTGTCAAACAACTAATATTGGAAATTTGATTACCATGTTATATTTTTGATTTTAAATGGACATATAAAGTGAAAATAATGCACAGTGTATTCCCCTTACAAACTCAGTGAGATGTGGCCTGTGGTTGCATGTGCTTTGAAAAACCATCAGAGGAGCAGAAGACAGGTAAGAATCAGTGGAGTTTAGTGCAAAATGATGAAGGTGTATGATGAGGCAAATGTCTGACGCAAAAAAGATTCATGGAGACAATGATGCAGTATTACCGCAGGTCTGTAACACTGTTACTGTTTTTTTATTCATATTTTCTATAGCAGTGAGACTTAAAGGAGAATGCTGGTGTCATTTAGAGTCTATTTGCCATTCTAGTTTACATTCTGCAAAGTATTCTGTGTGCCATCAGATTTTTCAAATAACTTCTTGATGTCTGAAGGTAGAAAAACAAGCTCTGGAATCTCCAACGAGGCCGACTGTGTACAGACACCTCCGGACACTTGGCACAAAATAAAACTAAACTAAAAGAAACACCGGGGCCATCCCTGAAGCTGAGCTTTTATCAGAGATGTAAACCACAGACACAGCTTTCCATTCTTTTTAAAATGACTTCTCCTCACAGTGTTATTGTGAACAACACAAACCGAGATGATAAGGAATACTGCATTATTCTCTCTTGTGGTTGAAATGTGTGAGAAAGAAAAAACGTGCAAAAAAAACATAATGACAGAAACAAAGGATGCATTTTCCATCCTCACGTTTTGTTCTTTCTTTTCTGATATTTTGTCACCGTGTCTTGCAAGCTGCCAGAAGTGTGGAAAACACCAAAAAGGGGAACAAGGAAAAAAGAGAAGGTGAGACACAAACAGTGCAAAAAGAGGACAAACTAAGATAACAGCAAATAAATAGTTTTACACTTACACAGGAACATAAAATCACTAAAGTAAAGCACTGACTCGGTAAATCAACTCATGCTGTAGCCGGCCTCATCTCGAACAAAGGTGCTGTGTGTAATGTCTTCCTTTTTAAAGGTCTGTATTACTGCAGTCAGTGTCAGAGCTAGCATAACCTCAACCCCTCTGCAAAGATGGAATAAGTTACCAAACAGGGGAAACAAGCGCAAAAGAGAAAAGGTTAGAAGCAGAGAGCCGAATGAACCATGTGTATTTGGAGAACAGACAAAGTGTAATATGACTCATAGAGTACTGAGGAGGTTAGGGAGAAATTGATGTCGGAAGATGTGGGAAATAGAGAATGAAAAGACGCAAGTTGAGATTGACAGGCTACTTAAAAGAACTAGCAGCTCTCATTTTCTAAGTTCCGTGCAGCAAGATAACTTGCGCTGGTACTCAGGCCTCTAGCTACAGCACAGTTTCCCCTGATGTAGCAAGCACACATTACAGATTTACTGAAGCAAAGGCAATTGTATCTTTCTTCGGAGAAGGTTAAAGCTGTGCTGTACCTGTTGATTAAGTCATCATTGTCATCACTCTCCATCTCGTCCTCTATGGCAGCTTGCAGGTCACCTATCCTCTTGAAGGCCAGCTTGATGTCAACTTGTAAACTCTGATTTGCTGCCTCTAAGCTCGCGATGTCCATTTCCTGGTGAAAGGATCACAGCATAGACAAAGCACGTGTTACCTCCTCTAGTGTGAACTCCAGTGAATCGTATCATGTCTCCCAGCACTCAAAGCCTTACCAATTCATGCTTCTTCCGGCTGGCCTCGGCCTCCTTCTTGGACAGCTCTCCCATTTCTTCTTTCATGTCTCTTATCTGCCTCTGCATTCGCTTATTCTGGTCCTTCTCCCTGTTTTCTGCAGCAATGCGTTGGTTTCTCTCCTCTGTTAACTTTTCGAGGTTCTCCTTCAGACGACCCACCAGGCTCTGGAGAGGATTTGAGGTGAAGCGAGAGAACTTGTACTTACAAAAGTGAACAACTCTTGTGATGCAATGATCTCCTTTGTTCTGTATTTACTCTTAAATGTTTGTCCCTTAAAGCATGTTAAAACTTCCCATGGTGGATGCTTTTCTTAACCAGCAACTCAAAGATATGGAGCTATGCAAGGGGCTTCATACCCTCATTTTATATAATTTCTACATATTGATATATAGAAAATGTAATGTCAAATTTGCATTGATATGTTTACTAAGCATGTCTTTTACACTTACAAGACAAAGAGGATTATCTCACCTCCAAGCGTTTGATCTGTGTCCTCTCATACTCCAGCTTGGTCTCCAGCTCACGGATCTTGGCCTCCTGACGGCACACAAGAGACTTTTCCACCATGGACTGTTCTTGGAACTCTAGCTGGCTCTGCAGTGAATGAAGCTGGAGGAGGGACACAAACACATAGTGTACATACATACATACATGTAAACACACACAACTCTCTGAGGAGCAAGCGCTGACTTCACACCTCCTTCTTGACCTCTGCTTTTCCACTTCCTCTTAAGTAGAAATAACTAGGAAATACTTTGTGCTGATGTGTATGTATTAAAAGTAAATTAATGTTCACTTTTTCACCCTTTTTTGTGTAAACTTAATCCATCTTGGTACGTGTAAATATTGTGCATCCAGCCTGAATAATGAGCTCTAGATAAGCCCCATTCTACCACAAATGGTCAAAAGAAGAGCTTGTGGTTCAGGCTGAGTAACACCGAGTCACAGTAATTTCACAGGCTTTGGGAAAGGGCACAGCTTCATGCAACGTACGTTCTATCTGAATCATTTTCTCATGACTGATAAAAGAAGAAAGATACGTCACAACAAAACCGGCCCGAAAGGCTGTATGGAACCTAATGGGGGACTGAGACAAGGAGGATTTGGAGCTCTCCTTTGATATTACTAAAGAAGCTAGATTTCCCTCCTACTGGCGATGAGATAACAACTTCAAGGTCAGAGGCTTTTAGATGGCTATCTCTGCCTTTTCTGGCAGGTTTTAACAATGCCTTACAGCCTGCTATGTGTCTCTAGTGTAGCCAAAACATTTCTGATGGGTGCATATAACTGAGTGGACCAAAGCTTTGGCACGCGTACAGCTTAATCTAATAGAAACAGGGTCTGCTGTTAGGAGGTGGCAAGAGCTCAATTCTGTCCTTTAGTGAAATTATATTTGAAACATTCTGTTCAAGGCAGATGGATTTAATTTGTTTAGTCTACTATATATCAACACTTAAAAGAAGACACCCTCTGAAAGTCCAGAGTGTGTAATGTGCATGCAAACTAAGCACTAGATTGCCATATACTTGGGAAATTCAGTTTTAAGAGCCCAGAGGAAATTCATTGTGCAAACAAATGCATCAACAAAGAAAACAGGCATGCATTAATACATGACACGCATGACATGTTAGAGGTTATCCTCTGAACAAATAGTGCTCCGTCAGAAACGCTATTATTACAAAAGCACTATTATTATAAAAGTGCTATCATCAACATAGGCCTGCATCAGGTGCATTAACCTTTTTTACCACATAATCATCATTGATGCCGAGGCTCAATCATTTAGCTGATGACTCAAGCACAGCAGATACAGAAACTAAACAAATAGTCTGAATCAGATGAGGATGCTGTACACTAGCTCCAGGTTTATGATTCATATAATTCACATACAAAGCTGTTAGTGAGTGCGCTGTAAACCAGTTGTACAATATGCTAACATGCTTACAATTAAATTGCTGATGTTTACAAGTTTTTAATGTACTGTGTGTTAGCATGTTAACATTTGCAAATTAGCACTTAACACAAAGTACAGCTGAGGTAGAAGCTATTATTATACATACACTATTTGTGTGCTGGAATACAAAGTAAAGGTCCCATATTGTAAAAAGTCAGATTTCCATGTCTTTTTTTATTATAAAGCAGGTCTAGATGTAGTATTAAAACCCTCAATCCACAGTGAAATGCACACAGCCCATATTTAGAAACTGAACCTTTAAACGAGCCGTCAGGACTTGCATACGGTTGTGATGTTACAACTATACTATATATAGTAGAAAGTGCTGCTACAGTGCCATTACAGTCATTTCATGGCTGCAATGGCGGTGCGGAAACTACGAGAGTATAGATGCAGAGGACCCGGAAATGCTGACCAATCAGAGCAGACTGGGCTTTTTTGGGAGGGGGCCTTAAAAAGACGGAGCGTTTTAAGGCAGGTATATTTAGAAATACAGTACAAAAAAAAATATGTGTTTTTTATAATTAAAGCATGTAAATCTGTTCTAGTAGAAACCCCAAATACAAGTATGAACCTGAAAATGAGCATTATATGGGACATTTAAAGGATATATTGTTACAGTTACATGAATGTACATGTCATTGCAATCCAACCATTAGTTGTTGGAGATATTTCACTCTGAACCACAACTGTCAATCTCAATTTAGGGGCCATGTATGGACTGGTAAGCCTGCAAAACGGTGTCTAACATTGCTAATCAAAGTTCTTTGTCCACCGAAAAAACAACCAAAACAACACTCCGTCCTCACCTTGTTTCTAATTGTTAAAATTTTAAAAACACATAGCTTTTAACTATTACTCATACCAGAGCTAAAGTGCCTTACAGCACAATGCAGAAAGTTTGGTTTTGAAAACATAAGAGATGGACTTTCTACAAATTCAGCATTAACATAGCACAGTACAGTACATGTGTTCTTGTCCATATGGAGATATGGACAAAGGGCACATGTACTGTACTTGGAATAACACACAAAAGGCGAATGAATGTCTCAGGGCAACTTGTCTCTACATAAAAATGTAGTGGGTGAGCGTGAGTGTACAAGGCAACAGGCAAATACAAAAATCCCATAGAGCAGAGGTTTGACATTTCAAATATGACTCTGCTGTGGGCATCTGATGTGAGGGCTTTTTAGTTTGAAAGTAAAATGGCATATTCACATTTTTTTCTATTCTATCAGCGTTCAGTAACAAGATTTTGCTATCATGTCAAATTATCTCATTTTATCACATCGATAGTTAAGTCATCTGATGAAGAAACAAAACGTACTGTTTACATACTTGTTTCCCACTGCCAACTTTTCACTTTCCTGACAATTTTTTCTGATTTTTAAAAATAAAGGGATGCATTGGCTTTCAAATGACAAACAAGACAATAAATTAGATAAATCACTAAGACTGAACCAAGTTGAAGATAATTGTTGAAAAGGACCAGAATTAGTGCTTTCATTTGTACTAACTAATTGGTTAAACCATAGGAAACAAGCTTCTGAGTTTATGTACATGACCCTTCTTTTAAATATGAGTAATGAGAGGCAAAAGAACAATTTATGTCCTTACTGTAAATCCTCACTGATTCCTGCTATTTAAATGCAAATTGCATTTCAGTTTTTGAGAAGAAAGCTGCCACAGAAACTGAGCATTTTTGGTCACAATAATCAGAGAAACTCAGTGAAAAGCTGAGGTCTAATCAGAGAGAAGTGTTGAGGCAGCGGGAAGCTTCCTGGCAGGCAGCTATAGTGCTTCTGAATACTCCTTGTACCTTTTCTTGGATCTCCTGCTTCTCCTTTGTGGCCTCTTCAAGCTGGGCCTGCAGGTCACTGATGTGGCTCAAGTCCCTGGCAGACTAGTGCGCGCACACACACACACACACACACACACACACACACACACACACACACACACACACACACACACACACACACACACACACACACACACACACACAGAGACAAAGTCCATAGTCAGAGAAATAGGGTTTGTTTATATGCGTGCAAAAGAGAGAAAGGGTGTGTCGGGGTATGCTTCAATTATCTGTCAAAAAGCATCCTTTTACAGTAATGCAAATGTTTAATGAGCATAATATGTCTGTGCCAAATAATTTGTCATTTGATCTGCTGTAGCACAGATTGCATCTCCCTGATTGCAGAGCACACACTGTGTTTGGAGGAGAATATGTCCTCCAAACCTCTAAGCCACTCTGCTTTAACATGCAGAAAAGAACTGAATGTTAATGGCTGTGTTAAAGACAACTTCTCAAACTAAATACAATTAAACAAATACAAATAATGACAGGAATTCCACTATTTTTGTCTGATCTTGGTCTGAGCATCGATGCCAGAGGAATTCATACATCATATTTTCAAGGCTTCCAAACTGATCACCAAGGTGTTAGGCAACTTGGGTTACCTGGGCAACTGCAGCTTTGTGTTTCTTCATCAGCTCATTCATGTCCTCCTGATCCTCCTCCATACGAGACTGCAGATCATTCTTCTCCCTCTGCAGACGGCTGACCTGTTCTTCCAACTGAACAAAATGAGGAGGAAACACACGCATTTTAGTATAGAAAGGATTTATTCATGAGCTATTGAATATGATAAACGGTCATTAGCTGGCCAAGCCGTCCTGGAATCTCATCTGATGGCAATGAAACACAATCTGGATGGGGGCTCTGGCTGGAGGATGAGACCAATTGGAGCTAATCAATTGGCTCATTTAGGCAGGGAAAAGTGCAGCATACTGGTGATGTCCTATTTAGAGTTCATCCTCCGTGTTCAGGGGGGAGACTCAGGCCCTTAATATGCATTCTATAATCTGACGCATTTACAAGACCTTCCCTTGCCATAAATGCAGCAATTAACAAGCAAAGCGCAGGCACACAGCACTCTGTGTGTCATCCCCAGAGACACCAACATCCTCAGTCTACGATTCTGACATGCAGGCGGTACTCTCATGAGACAGCCATTAATGAGCAGATGGAGAGAGAAAAAAAAAAAAACAGTCACAAAGCTTATTTATCCATTAGAGTAAAAAGTTGAAATCAGATAAATGCCAAAGGGCATATATTATTTTAATATCCCACTATGGCTTGATGATGCATGCATGTTAATGTAAGAGCCCTGCTGCATTTTTAAGAGTGAAAGTTTGATATTACATTACATTGATTAAACATTGTTTGTTGTTTTGAGTTTCATTTGTTCATCAAAAGAAGGGTATAGAAACATTTACATAAACTATTATTATTATCAAACATTCTAATTCTTATTCTATCAAAAAGTCTGTTTCTGCATTGCGAGATGAAAAAAGGGTAGGCATATTTCATTATTTCATAGATCATCATTATTATTATGTGTGATAATATACACACTATTGATTATGAACACGCAAAAACATATTGTGTTCGAAACATATGCAGAACTGATTGGCATTCAAACCTACTCAATTGATTGATTGGAACACAATTAGTGCAGTTCCACTCTACAACTCAATTTATGTGGCACACTCGGGACGCATAGCGGACAGATGTCAAGACTCACCGACATCTTAGCTTTGACCACATCCTCCATTTGGATATGCAAGTCCTCTATTTCAATCTCCATGCCCTTTCGAGCCTTCACTGCTGTCGCGGAAGTGAACTCTGACTCCTCCAGCTGTGAGAAACAGGAGGAAGGAGAAAGTGAGAGACAAACATCTACCCTGGATAGGATAGATAGGATCTATCCTGGATATGCAGAGGAATGAGGATTTATCAACCTGTACAAAATTATATTCTGATAACAGACCAAAAGTTCATGTTGGGATCAGTATGTTATATCAGTATGAGACACAGTAAAGGGTTAAATATGGTGGCATACTTGATTTTTGAGCTGGGCGATCTCCCTCTTGCTGGGGGCGTTACTCTTCAGGTGGTCCAGCATAATCTGTGCATCAGCCAGAAGGACTTTGGTTCTCTTCAAGTCTTTCTTTAGCCTCTTCTCTGTCTCCACATCTCTCTGGCTCACCTGAAGGACAAAACACACCCTTCTAGCCGGTAAATGTTACACACACTCTAGTTTTCTATCCTCCTTCAAAAAGCCACAGCACCTCTCCAGACTCAAAAGCAGTTTCTTCCCGATCAAAAGAAGTGGCGCACACTAAAGCGCACGCACTTAACTGCACTGACAGAGACCAGAGGCAGAGTGATGGAAGTACCTGATCCTGGGCAGTCAGCAGTTTGGATTCGAGCTCTCTTCTCTCACGCAACACTTTCTGCTTGTCTTCATACTCCTCCTCCAGCTGCACCTCCATCTGTTTCAGCTGCAGGACACATGAACAGGATGTCAGGATGCACAAACAGATGACAAACAAAGTCAGACATAACACGCCATCAACCATCCTGTTAGACATGGCTGCTCTCGCAATTCAAAGACAAATGGATCCCAATGGATGAGCAGATCTGCTAGCCTCCAGAGCCGTCAACAAAGCTTTCAAAATAAAATATTTAATTTTTAATTTTTAATATAGATAGAATTGCCAACACAATTTGTATTCTGGATTGTATTTACCTTGTTATTAATATGCATATACTGTGTTGGGTGGATGTTTGAGATTATGAGTTGAGCTGTGCTTGTTGTTCCTAATACATGCTAATACCTGACCAGGCAGGATCAATTGTAATTTCAAGATAGAGAGGCTATGTATAGGGAAAATGTGCACAGATTGAAGTGTGAGAATGAGCACGACCTACCTTCTTACTGCAGGAATGCCTGATCTCCTCTACCTCTTCATCCTTACTCTCAATATCTTTAGAGTGGGTCTGTCGCTGCCTCTCCATCTCCATCTCAAGCCGCAGCTTAGCCTGAGTACATGATGAGGACACACACACACACACACACAGATACACATGTAACAGCTCATAAAATAAATGCACAAACACAGATTTAAAATATACACAAAATGAAAAAGAACAATCATTATTGGTTTTCTTCCAAAATGAGAAATCCAAAATGACAGACAGACTCTTATAAAATGATTTCTTGAAATAAGTGTATACAACATGATGGTACATGAAGGATATTAGGGTAGGAGGCAGTTTTTTGAGGAGTTATAGCACTCAGAGAATTACAGTTTGAAATTCTGAATAGCGTGATATAAGCAGCTTTTAGAAATAAAAACTATATTGCTCCATACTGGTATGAAATACCGCATCTGCACCACCCTGTACCTGTTCCAGCATCTGGATGGTCCCAGCCTGTTCGTCTAGCTCCTCCTCCTGGTCTTTCACCTTGGCCTCGAGCTCGCGAAGCTGCTTCTTAACTTTGGCCAGCGAGGCTTCGTCCTTCGACTCCTGGGAAGACAGATCCTGTAGCTCGGCCTCCAGCTGCTGCACCTTCATATTTGCGGTGCACAATTCAACGTCCTTGTCCTGCAGGTGGAAGAGACAAAGTAAAGCGCACATCTGGACCAGCCCAGTTATGTCAAACAGAGAGCAGAGAGAGCAGACATGTAGTCCCTGAGAGAGGAAATCAGAGTACATTTGAAGTGTGTACTGTAGTGTAAAGTAGCTTACCTGCAGCTGCTGGCGGAGGTTAAACATCTCACCAGTCATTATGTCTTTCTCTCGAGCCAGCTTCTCCCTCTGGTTCCTTTCTCTTTGTACCTCGGCCTGAGTCTGGTTCTGCTCCAGGTCAAATCTGGAACACACACACACACACACACACACACACACACACACACACACACACACAGACACACAGACACACACAAATACACAGCTCAGCAAAATGTTGATTGTACATAGAGTAGGATTCCATCGGGCTGAACAGTTGAGCATCATAGTAAACTGTGTATCTGTAATTACACAAAGTGCCAATATGTGCCAATTTGCAGAAGGCTACATGAGATGTAGTAGATACAACTGGTACATCAAGTAATTTGTCATCATAAATTGTCATGTCTTTGTGAAGTGATGTGTATGAACATTTTAAAATATTGAGCCTGCTAACTCAATATCTAACCTTAACTGCTGTTACTGAGCAGACTATGAGCCTATGAGGCTATCCTGGACACAGAGCCCCAACTTCACGTCAGCACTACTTCTATTTAAGCTTCAACTGTTATCCCCTTCCATTAACCAAACAATTTACAATTGGGTTGTAATAATGTGCAAAATGTTTTCTTCAATTGTCTGAGGCAGAACCACTTATGGTTAGTGAACTTAACAGCTAAGTGTTTCATGCTGTCAGCTCGTTGTAATTCCCTGTTTTTCTCTCTGAAGCGCAGCTGAAAATAATTTCACCCACAGAGCATCTTCAATTAGCCACAGGGGAGAGATCACATTCTGCCACAGCGATAGCTTCTCAAGTGCTTAAAGCCTGAGTCATTTTCTCAGCTAATGCAATTCCACAGATTACAGAACATCTCAGTCACTACTCAAATAAAAAAAAAAAAAAAAAAAAGTTAGTGTTCTGCCGTGTGGGTCAGAATGCCTGTGCCAGGCCTTTCAAGGAGAAAAGAGCAAAATGTTCTCTGTAATTTGTGTTTATGAAAGTAAGAAAGAAGGACGGACAGACAGATAGATAAATAGATGGCCAGATGAAGACACTGCAACTGACTTCCTCTGTTTCTTCTCCAGATCATGGTTGCGGCTCTGCAGGCCCTCCAGGTGAAGCTTGGTGTCCTGCAGCTCTGCCGTCAGTTTCTGGCACTTCTTCTTCAGCTGCTGCACAGAGCGCAGCACATCCTCATTATCTGTCTGCAAATCAGCCAGCTGCAGGGCACATTCACACACACACACACACACACACACACATGCAAACAAACACACAACATTTTTTATTATTCTTGTATGACAGTTCAATGCATACCATTATTATCACATTTATAGAAGTGTGTGGTAACCACACATTAAAATAAACTTGATTTAGTTTCTTGCCCTTCTCTCAAGATGTCTTTTGCTCTGCTGCTCTGTCTCCAGCTTTTCATCAAACTCCTGCTGGAGTTTCTTTTTGGTGAAGTCCATTTCACGAATGGCTCGGTTGTATTTTATCCGCCACTCGCCTCCTAAAGGAAAGACATACAATTTAGAAAATGTCTGTGTGACATTCTGGGTGTCTCCTGCCTACGTGGAAAGTATGTCCAAGCCTTTAATGCAGGTCTAGCATGGTATACAGACGAAAAAGGCTCAAAAGCTCAGAAATGATGGATGCTGTGGATTATGGAGTTCACTGTGCTGGCTGTGATGGTTATCACGTTCAAGGACTGAAATAATATAATCTTTAAGGCAATAAAATGTATTTCATCAAATCCCGACCTTATAAGTTCAAAAGAATTCAAGAGAAAACTACAAAGCAGCCTTTGCGTTGCAGCTCTAATCTTGGATAAACCTCAGGTAAGAATTCAGAGCACACACACAACAGTGGTTAGAGAAGGACACATCTAAGTGGCACTTTCCACAGTTCTTAGCCGACCCTAATTCTGGAGCTGTCAGAGGCTATCAGAACTATAACAGCGGCCAGGCAGATATTCAGGTTCAGGTTCATTTCCAAGCCTTATCATTTTAGAGGCTGTCCATTTCTCCTTCACATACCAGCACCGGCTCCTCCATCAGTGCTGCTCATTAGCATATATATAGCATAATGACAACTTGCAGGGCCACCAGCTCTGATCTCAACGATTATTTTCTCATTCATCTAAGAATTCTGATATGCTCTGTAATGGCTTGTCTGCTGAGGTGGGTTGAAGGGGGGTGGGAACACAGGAAAAAAAAAAGTCCCGTGGGCAATATGCTCTCTCTCAGCGGGAGCTCTCTTTCCCAGCAGGTGGAGACCAATCAGCAACAGGCATTAGTTGTATGCCTGGGAGCGAACATCTTAATCCCCTAGCGGTAAATCCCAAACGTGGAAAATATACTTAAATATATTATGCAAGATGTGACCAAGTGTCACTGCCATGTCTCCTGCTGGAACAGTGAAACAAAGCCGCTAATTCCCGCAGCTACAATTAGTATAAGGGAGATTTTTCAAACTATGCACATAATGCTGGTATGAGCGGTTGGGTAAAATATGCTTTTGACCTGAGCTGACATGCCCATTAGGCAGGTCTTGGCAAGCTGCTGAAAATGTCACAAGGACCAATTCATTAGGGAATTGAAAACAAATGTTTAAAAAAACTGATGACCAAGGTTGTGATTCCAAAGAGAGAGAAATGTTTTTCTGCATCATAGAATGGGCAGAATGAAACATGGATGGATGCCATGTCTCTGGTGTCTATGGTGTCACCTGCAAATGGCAACTAGCAGTTTCTAGCTCAACTAACCAGCATCGTCGTCATCGTCATCCGTCTCCCCGTTGAGCTCTGATGTCTTCATGAGCCGAGCTTCCATCACCTCCATCTCTTGTGATTCTAACTGTTTCTTCATGGCGTCAAACTTAGCCTGGAATGGTTCACACACCAATCAAAATAAGAGCTTGTCAGTCACATTCACGTTGGAATTTTTGAAATATTATGTGTGTTTATGTCAGTGTGTATATGTGCCTGTAGATCCTTCATGTCCTTCTCCAGGCGGAGTCTCTCTGAAGTCTCAGTCTCCAGCAACTGGGATGCTGACTCACTAGTGCTTCTCTCATCAGCCAGTTCTGCCAACAAATCTGAGATCTGGACACAAACACACACACACACACACACACGCATACACACACACACACACACACACACACACACACACACACACACACACACACACACACACACACACACAGGGTGTAATACAAAACTACAAAATACTCGCCACCGTTCTTGTACAAGTAGGTGATCAGATATCTAACAGAAATTAAAGTTTAACTCTGCCACCAATCTTAAACACCATCCTCC
Organism: Perca flavescens; assembly: GCF_004354835.1. NCBI lineage: Eukaryota > Metazoa > Chordata > Actinopteri > Perciformes > Percidae > Perca > Perca flavescens. The sequence goes on from NC_041343.1 coordinate 12,052,146, forward strand.
CAGCATGCATTGCCACAGGCGAAGGGACCCACCCTGCTCTCCAATCGATCCGTGTTCAGTCTCAGCTCATTCCGCTCTTTTTCCACCCTCTCCAGCTTCGATTTTTGCTGCTGTATCTCCTCCTGGAGCAAAGAATGTAGCTAAATAGGTTATTTGTAATGTTCCAAGTAAAACTGTGAAATATTAAGAAACACTTATAAAAATGAATAACAGGAAGTTCCACTCTGCAGTGGCAGAAGTGGATTAAAGGCTTTCTAACTGAAAGGAATCGGGTGGGGGGGTATCACACAGGAAGGCCTCCTCACGTCTTTGCCTCGCATCTGCTCCTCAGTGAGCTGGACCTTAATGAGGGGCTGGACTGTGGTGAAGAGCTTCCACCATGGCCAGTCCTTCACTCCACGGTTCTTCTTGATGTTTTTCTGGACGCAACGGATTGCTAGATCCTGAATCTAAAACACACATACGGAGAAGAAGTCACCAAACAGGAGCACATTCGGGAATACGAGTGTTTGTAGTGGTGTGCACACACAGAGATACACAGATTGAGTCAATGGTAGTGTAATAGGTAGTGTGAAATGAATTGTAAGGTATCTGTAAATTGATCTTCTACACAAATAATTGCTTCATAATCAAGACAACAGACATAACAATAGCTTGACTGCTGCAATTTGTCCATTACATGGTGTTAAATGTAGTAGGAAGAGATAATGTAATGTACAGATATCACAGGACAGCAGTGTCTAAAGGTCCATGACATGAGAACAATTAATTTCAACATTATTTTATTGAACAAATTGAACTGAACACAAAAGGCATTAAAAAAAGAATGATAGTTACATTTTAAAATAGGGCTGCGCAACATAAGGAAAATATCTGATTATTTTGACTGATATTGTGTTTGCGATATGATTCAAGATATTGGAGGGAATGATCATTTTTGTATCATTATTCTCATTTTCATTACAAAATATTAAAATAAAAAGAATTTAAATGATTATAGTGTGATTTTTCCGAGGAGCTGTACCAAACAAAGATTTAGTCTGTAGGATACGATTTGTAAGTTGAAACATCTCTGCAGCACCACAATACTTAATCCAAAATGGTTTGCATTTAACAAATATTGTGCTCGATAAAATTGTGATTATTGTGCAGCCCTATTTTAAAGTGCAGTTTGCTACTGATACTCTCTTTCAACTAAAAAAAATCCCTGAGTGTCTTTCGCGATGTGTCGCAGTCTTTCGCAATGAGTTTATTGCGCAAGTTGACAATAAATAAATTATTTTTAGTGCAGCCTTAATGAAAACAATCAATGAAAACAATGCCCGAAAATAAGGAAAATCTTATTTACTCACTGGAATAAATGCTTTACTGAATTAATCTACTGTTGCCATATCATCCTCACCATCAATGAACAATGTTTGAAAAAAACATCTCATTCCTCATTCTTGTGTTATATTGCCTGCGCATGGGCTAGCAGCTAGCCCAGGACTTGCCAGCTTCCTCTAGAGAATTTCTGCAGAGTGTGTTTTCCAAGACTGGAAGCTAATTTCTGATTAATTAAATCAAACATGTTGGCAGCTAATTCCAAGTATTACACAATTTCCATGCTGCTTATGCATGAGGCTCTCCAGCAACAGCAGCAGAAGCAGATTATGGGCAAACCCAATTAGACCGACGCAATTCTCAGCATCAGGTACATTTCGCCCTAAAGGCACTCTCTATGATCAATTAGGATTTGTCACACAGTAAAAGCCTTAACATGGAGCAAAATGCAGCAAATCTCTGACAGAAAATTTAAACAGGTCTCTCTTGTCAAATTTAGTCTAAAATGAATAGAAAACAAACAAAAGATTATACTGCATGAACACCGTGGATAAACATTTTGGTATTCATATCACATTACTGTAAGAGGGTGTGACAGCTGTAAAACAGGGTGATGCGAATTAGGTTTGTGAGCCAAGATTAAGACAAAAGTATGTTTCCATTCTCTTCCTCAATGTTCTACATTTCAATCAGTTAAAAATGTGTTTTAGTGTGTGGGCATGTGTATGTACAGTATGCAAGCATGTCTGTACACCTGTGAGACATCTGTGTGCTGTGATATATGACTGCAGCACCGCCTGATGTCACTTTGATCCCACTTCTGAAGCAAACTATTGTATGCTTAGTTTCTGAGGATTTCTTCAACATGAAAAAATGCCTTGCTAAAGGACAGCATCTCTGATTACACGTACAGTATGGCCTAATCAGGAACCTCGTCTGTGACACAATGCAGAGCCTATCCACACCTTTACAGTGGGAGGTGTGTTTGTTTCTTCTCTATTTTTATATTTTACAGGCTATCTCATTTATGCAAACCCATAGTTCCAGGTTAAAAAAAAAGGTATATCTTAAAATTCAGTGAGCACTGTTGCAATGAAGGGGGAAATGAATAGTATCACTAGGCTAAAGCAAGCTAATGCTTGCTGCTTTACACTGATTTCAATGCATATAACTGAAGGGTACCTGAAGGACAAAACTCCCAATGCACTGGGTGAAAGCCTGCTGAGGCAAAATAACAGACTTTTAAAATGTCAGGTTGTCCCCTTGAGGAGACTGTTGAAAAATGAAAAAAGAAAAAAAAAGGAAAATTATGGTTCTGTCATTTAATGTCACATGGACTTGGCACAGCTTCACAAGGTTAACATGCCAGGGAATATCAATCAATGGAACTTGTGACTTTCTGTCACATCTATATACATCAACCAGCAAGGGTCTGAGAGGCTTCACCAGAACTTATCCGCACTGTTCCAGAGGCAAAGTATTATCTACTGTACCTGTTACAGTAAGACTGGATACTTCAAACAGCACAAGAGGCAATGGGGCACTAGCAATAGTCACAAAGAGATAAGAGAGGAACAGCAAAGGCGCAAGTGGGTGTTATTATGCGATGATTACTCTAAGATTGAACAGAAACACACTCTGTAAATCATGGAGAGAAGGGGAGATGAAAATCATTCCACAGCCCTGTTTGTGTTCCATTACTCTGGTGGCGATTAATTAAATCAGGAATAATATAAACAGAATGAGATTCAGTGGGAAAAAATAGGCTTTCAGGTAATCATTGCAAGAAGAGATGGTATGCCACACATGTAACAACTGAAAAGTAATAACTCCAGCATATTCTGGTTGTTTGAGCAGTAGGTGAAAAACAAGGGGAAAGCAAAGGGAAGAAAACTTAACTTGGCACTGCTCCTCATTTTTGATTTCTATACAGTGCACAATTAAATAATATTAAAAGCTTAGATTTATATTTTTAGACTTGTTTTTATGACTTGTCAAATCATTTTAGACGGGAGATTGATCATGCATGATTGGACTATTACAATGCAGTGAATACTTGCACCAAGCTGCTCCAGACACTGAATAAGAATGGTCCGTGCACTGTATATTCTGAAGCATAAGACATAGCTCAGCCTGAAATGCTTTTTTATCCAAAAGTCTTATCAGGGATCTATCATCCTCTGATATTATCATAAATTATTTTAACTACACTGTGGGATTGTCTAAATGGCCTGATTTACAATTTCAAAAGAATCAAGAAACAGTTTTTACCAAATTTGTGTTACTGTAATTATAAGTGCTCACTAGTTAAAGGGTTATATGTTTAAGCCATACAAATCAAGTTTTACAAGGGGTTACGTGCCAGTCTGGCCTGTAACTTGGCGGACCGTGTTTGTGGACAGAACCATGCTTCCCCTTGTTTCCAGTCTTTGTGCTACCCTAAGATAACTGGCTGCTGGAAGTAGCTTCATATTTACCATACAGACATGACAGTGGCATCAAGCTTCATCTGACTTGGGCAAACTATTATGTATATTTCCAGAAATGTTGAACTATTCCTTTAATGTATTACAACTGGTCCTTGGAATTTGGAATATATATATATATGTGAGTGTGTGTGTGTGTGTGTGTGTGTGTGTGTGTGTGTGTGCATGCGTGTGTGTGCATGCACGTGCGCGTGTGTGTGTGTGCGTGTCTGCCTGTGTGTGTGTATGTGTTCTGCTGATAAAGTTTTTTTTTTTCATTGTAGTGATTGAGAAAAGCTAGGTATGACCATGACAATAATGTGCATATTCATGTGCACAGTTTAAATAAGCATCATCCTATAACCCTCACTTGATGGAATCTGCAGTCACATTCAATCACATTCATAATTGTATGTTACATCTTACCTTTCCAACCTTTTAAGAGCAATGAAATTGCAAGATAAAATGAAAATAAATTCTCTTCTTCTATTATAGTTGCATTTGCAGGACATAGGGGTCACATGGGGCAGAGGGAAAACATTGCCTCTATGCTAATGACTTTTGTAATTGCACAGTTGCCTAGCATTTTTGAATAGTTTCATTGCTGTTAATTTACTTCAAGTTCTCACAGATTATGAAGCACTAGGCTCTTAGTCTGCTTCAATGTGTGAAGAATGACCTTTGGACTTGGTAAAGAAAATACACTGGCCAAAGCTTGGCTCCCCCATTTTCAACCAACCTCCATTACTCAGACCCTTATGGTAAAAACACCAAACACAGAAGAAAGCTGGAAGTCCAGTAATATAAAAAGGTCATAGTAATTTACCTTATTGCAAAGATGACAATTTAATAGTTTTACTGGCATCATATATATGACATCTACTCACTAGCAGCATGTCATACTGGATGGAGAGCAGCAATGTTGATTCTGTTTCTGCTTGTTCATCACTAGCCAGCTGAAGCGGCACATTCACTTAAATAGTAATCACAAAGAGGGAGAAGGACTGCAGGGCCCTATACATCAAAAGAGGACATGTATGAGGTCCAGAGAGATGGACCCATCACGTGCTGGGAGAAAAATGGAAGATGGGTGGAGCACATGGGTATGTGAGTCAGCAGTATGTTTTATAAGTCTGCATTTAAGGGGAGCAGTTTGATCAAATGCAACAGAAGTGGATGTATCACTATCAAATATCCCCCTGGGAGAGCTGATTGGATGGATGGATTACAGAACAGGAGGAAGGGGGTTAGGGCAATAGATTTAGAGAACACATGTATAATCAGTTGAAGATTTACAGCAGAGAGGGTTAGATTTACCCAAAAAGCTGAGCAAACAGGCGCTAAAATTAGCTCTGAACGAAGAACTCTTAACTCCTGGTGGACTGCTAGGCAACAAGGCTTCTGGGGCTCACATTCTTCAACTACTTTATAAAAATAAAAAATAAAAAAGAGCCACGCAGAAAAATGGACCTTGATACTTACTTTGTTTGCTTTTGCAAGTATCACATTTATTTTTGCACTTGTAACTCGTGTCTTGCCATATATTTTCTCTGATTCAGATAGAGCTGGGCAATATATCGATATAAGACTAGATATCGTCTTAGATTTTGGATATCGTAACATCGTGATATGGCATAAGTGGCAGTCTTTTCCTGGATTTAAAGGCTGCATTACAGTAAAGTGATGTCATTTTCTGAATTTACCAGGCTGTTGTAACTGTTCTATTATTTGCCTTTACCCACTTAGTTATTATATCCACATTACTGATGATTATTTATCAAAAATCTCATTGTGTAAATATTTTTGTTAAAGCACCAATAGTTAACACTACAATATCGTTGTGGTATTGATATCGAGGTATTTGGTCAAAAATATCGTGATATTTGATTTTGTCCATATCGCCCAGCCCTACATTTGGATGAAATATGTGATCAATAAATACTATATATCATTATTCAATTTAGATTACTATGTCCTTGGTGTTTTGGGCTTGGACTAACTTTAAGACCAAGCTGTTCTTCTCATGTCGACGTCTTGCCTACCTTCCTCTTCTTGAAGGCTTGGCGTGCCAGGTAGCCCCTGCAGGCAGCTTGGAACAGGGTGAGATTACGCTTGGTCTGCTCATCCCTCTGTTCCTCTAGCTTCGCCAAGGTGCCGGCTCTGAAGAACAACTAGAACAAAACACAAACACACACACATACAATCAAATTAATGTATTAGCAAACAATGCTCTCATTACTGAGATATTATATGATGCTTATTTTAGCCAGGAGGAAATTGGATTTGGAGGCCCTGCTTTAGAGCAAAATAGAAACAGAACTGAGTTAAAAAGTAAATAAGTGCACTGAAGCAGTAAATCAATAAGAGGCCGTGTAATCCCTGGACAAGTGAGTCTTATCTAAGTGAGGAAGCTGTGATGAAGTTATTATCTCAGACAATCAGCCTTGTCTGTTTCTAATCTAGGCTAAAGGTAAAACACAGGTAAACAGCCAATATAAAGCAGGTCACGTCACGGCCTGTCTAAACCTCAGAGGGATTAGGCAATGTGAATGCAATCCAGATATGATGGCAGCAAGCTATTAAAATGGATGGATGATGGACTGTCTCCACCGAAGGGCTCTCTATACAAGTCCCAATGCTTTATAAATGACCAAATCCATATGTGATTTGTTAACCAAGCAGAAGCTGGAAATGAACAAGAAGCTTCAGTAGGGGAATATGCAAACCGGCAGGGAGAACGAGTGCGGCATTCAATGACATCAGAAAATATTACTTTTAAAATTGCTGAGTGGTTTGAGCAGAAGCTATTTGTCATCATCAGATGCATGTACTGTAGTACTTTCTAAAATGTATGCAGCTATGCTGTTTTTAGACACGTGGCTATCTCTAATGGCTCATGTTATCCTGTCAAGAGCCATAATTCCACTGCTGGTATGAGGCTGGTGTAATTGGCATGCAAGTGAGGCAGGTTGCTAGGATGCCACTGGAATATGCTGTGTGAATGGCCAACTGTGCTTGTCTACTTCTCAGCCCATTTCACACTTCAAAGTGTTGCGCCATGTGAAGCTGCCTCCAAACCATTCTTGTGTCATGTGTTTTAAAACGGGGCCTGTACAGCGCACGTATCTGGGAGCACAAGTTCCACTGTTTTCTACGTTATTGTTTCCTTTGATTTCCTTCTTGGCTGATGGCCACTTTCCAGCTGATAGGATTAGACCTCAGTGTGCCAGGCAGTGTTTACTGTGATTACTTTACAACGATGATGGGGAAAAACAAAGAGGGCTATCAGTTGCGAGAATTTGCTCTAATGACCTGAAAAGAAAGAAAGAATTGCGATCACACAGTCGGGCAGGGTAGATAAATGCCTCTCGGGTAGCCACTGGCTAAAGGGGCAAGGCTTGGCAACTCTCCAGAAAACAGGATGACAAACAAACCTCAAAGAGGGAACAGGTGTAATGAAAGACACACTCCCCCAGACAGCAAGTGTCTTTTTAAGTCATAAATACAAGGATAAAAGAGCTGTGCAGCTCTGTGCTTCGAGCTTTAAGAGGAGTAAAACCTTGATTCACAGAAAAGGTTTATTCAATAATTTAAAACCATTTGTTTGATATGTGGTGGCATTACTTACCCTACTGAGACCCATGTGGAAGCTGCTCTTTTCCAAATCCAAGGACTCCAGTAGCTCCTCCACAGCCTGTGTAACACACATGTACACAAACATACACACACACTTAGTCTTTCTGCTGGATCCAGTGGGAACTTCTACTGACACCGCGGACACACTTCCGTAGTCCGCAGTTCCCCTAAGTTAACATGCTGAACTAATGGTACAGTGCAGTTTCCCCCCTCTTCTCTCACATCCATTTCCGGCTGGATTTCGTTTTGAAAGTAAGTCAGTAGGCTTGGGGAAATGTTGGCTCCTCAGACCCTCCCAACCACACACCAATTACAACTTTCCCCCCCATAATCCACTTGCTCCTGGCATATTCCTCATGACCCCCTGGTAGTCTTTGAACACATAAAGCCGATGCAGAGGTACAATATCAGCCAGTCTGGAGCCTCTCCCTGTTGATCTACCAGCCTGTATGCTGTAGGTGCATTGTTGTCTCAGCCTCCTCTTTCTTCTTGTGCCTCCAGCCTGAAAGACCACATCTAGATTACCCCAGGAGAGGTTTGCCACGAGCACTGAGGGGCTTTTGTTTGCCAGTGTTTCCACAGAAACTCAGCCACAAAACACAGACACAGGGGAAAAAGAGCTTTTCTCTCCCTTAACCCCATTATTTTACTCTCTCACCCTCATTTCTCTCTAGAAACAAACTTTTGTAATTTTTTTTTCTCTTGCTGTACTTTAATCTGGGCTTCTCTAGCAGAGGACCAATGCACAGCAAGACCTCATTGATAGTTAACTTCTACGATTAAAACTCGCACCAAGCATCTTCTAAAGTTTTTTTTTTTACAATCATTATTCATACATTTAAAACAAAAGCACCAGTACTGTCAAAACAACTGGGGAAATCTTGGCAGCTAGTTCCCAATGCTTACAGTAGTTCACAAGTACATCTACTTGAATGGTATTTTGTAGCACTGAACACAGTGAAGCACTTTCTAAGACACATTACCGCTCTCCCTCTTTAACAGGCATGATTCTGATAAGGTTAAGTTGATTATATCATTGCAATGGCTCTGATAAATGAGGGTTTATTTCTCTGTCAGTTGACTGCTGACAAATCAGGGGCAGATCTAATGAAGCTGCCTCTTCACAACATTAATCTTCACTGTGTTTGGCCACTGCCGGAGCTGTACATTTTCCTCTCTCTCGTTGATGGACTTACTCTCTTCTCGTCCTTCACAATGTAATTCCTCCCATGCTTTTTGGTGAGGTGCGGTGCCAGCACATCAAAGCGCCTTCGAAACTCAGAGAACACCATGTGATCGGGGTAACCTGTAAAGGTCAGAACCGAATAACAACATTAGGTTCTGGAAATGTTTGTAGAGTGATATTTTGGGAGGGACCCTATGAAAACAAGGAGTAGTTGGTATTTGTATGCCTGTCCTTAGTATGTGAGTTAGGCAGCTTCCTCACCTTGCCTGTAGATCCGCAGAGCATCCAGCAGCTTGGAGCCGCGCAGCTGAGCACGGAGCAAGGCAACATCTAGCTGCATTAAGCCGGGATCTCCAGTCTCCCCTTGAGCCTCACATTCCCCTCCTTTGAACAAGGATCCACTCAGAGCCTTGAGGGCATCTGCTTTGGGCAATAAGCAGTGAACAAAATGAATCCTGGACCTCCGCACCATGTCGAGGAGAGCATCCTGGAAAATATAGAGCAGGGTTAGGGACTCTGGTACGCCAGAGCAATATTTTCCACAGATGTATCTAAAGACGTATCTAAAACAACCAAATGCTATTAGTTTCATCCTCTCCTCTCACCACTTGAAGCTTTATCTGGATACACAAAGACTTCTTCTTGACAGCAGCCACCCCTGTGGTGAAAGTCTTCCTCATGCTAGTGGCCCGTCGCAACGACAGCTGGGAAACACCTTCAAGGCCCGCAATGGAACCGGAGAGAACAGTGGCTCCAGCCGCTCGGCCCGTGAACAACGAGCTGATGATCTTCCTGCAAGAGTTACATTACTTCAGCCTAACGTTTTGTAAAGAATTCACTAAAGTAATACTTCATGTGAAAACCCTCTGCTCCTGCATGTGTGAAGCTTACTTCTGGGAGTCCTGCAGCAGGCTTGGAGCATTGGTAGATGCAGGATTGTGCTTGGCGTAGTTCAGCCACCCGCAGGCATCGTACTCCACCCAGTCAGTCCCGTGGCTGTGGCCCAGCAGGAAATGACGATCCTTTTCACTCTTCAGGAGGAAAGTGTGACCTGTTGTAAATGCAGGAGGTAGTGTGAGATTCCCTGGCTCACGCAGAGAGACAAATGACAAAAATGAGCAGTTTCCTTCAGAAGTTTAGGAAAATGGTTAGACAGTCTGCATGAAGGGTTTTTCAAAGATTCACCTTGTCTTCATTACTCTGGTACGCACAGGCTGTCACAAACCTACATAAACTTTACTGATACAGTAATAATAAAAGTCAATCTGTTCCCAACCTAGTTGTTCATGCGGCAGACTATCAAAGAGATATGGATGATAAAAAGAGAAAAGCTCAAATCTGGCCTATATGAAGAGTAAGAATATGAAGCTTTTAGCTGTTATTTTTGAAGGATGAAACAACACTTTCACAGAGGAGTATTCACTGACTATAGTCTCAAAAATTGTTAAACAATATATGGGGAAATTCCTTTATCTAAAATTAAACCTGTAGTAAGGAGATGGCAAATATTGTCAAAGAGAGTAAATAATTATTCTACTCTCACAAATGATCATAAATTACACATAATGTTTCATGTCACAAAGATGAAAGCTCACACATCACACCAGCGTTTTTTGTTTTAAATATACAGTACAGTTAGTTAGTTAGTTAGTTAGTTAGTTATGTTTTATTTCTGTGTCATGCCAAACATTTTGGCCCATCCCACATGGGATTACAAGACACCACAAATGTACTTATTTAACAAACATCTTCCTGTCGCATGTACAAATCATTCGGAGAAATACATGAATACAAATATATACATATACACACACATATACACATACACATATGTATATACATGTACAAACACACCACACACAAACAAAAAATTCTCATCTACACATTTAGCTTTTTTCCTCTTCTCCCAAGCTTTATCTAGATAATTGGCTAATTTATATGTTTCATATGAACAGCCATCTCAATCTTTGAGCATCATCCATATTTACCAAATCAATCTCTGCTTTTATCCTACAAAACAAAAAATCATGCTGTTCACAATAAAAAGGACAATAGAAAACATAATGGAACTCATTTTCTATATCATTCAAACAACACAAAGGACAGATCCGTTTTTCCTCTTCTACATTAACATATCGTCCTGTTTCAATAGTCAAAGGCAAAACACCAGATCTCACTTGAGCACATAAAGATCTTTGCACACATGAATCAGTAATTCTTCATATAAGAATTTTCAATCCAGTTCTTTAAAGGCCGTTAAGTAGAACGTTTGCCTTGCGTTGTATTAACAAACTCTGAGTTTGTGTGTGTGTGTGTGTGTGTGTGTGTGTGTGTGTGTGTGTGTGTGTGTGTGTGCGTGCGTGCGCGTTTGTCCTCTCCTTGCCTTTACTCTCGCCCTCAGCAGGTCCGTAGTAGCTAAAGAGACGTCCCAACAGGGTTTCCTCTGACCCCCCAGGCTGCAGCGCCTCCTCCTCCATCAGCCACAGCAGGCCCCGTGCCTCATCTGTTCGCACTGTCCGTACCTGTGAAATAAACACGTATATGTACACGCACATGCACACAGGTCACAGCTCCTTAGTGCAATCCTACTGTGGACACAAGATGTTATGTTTTACGTTTAATCCTTCAGGAACAATAGTACATGCGTAAAGAAGGCTGTCTAACCAAAATTTACCGAAGGCCGCCACCATCGCTGTACCTTTACCTCACATTCCATTTCAACTATTTGACTCAAAAAATATTATGTTTTACCCACAGTCCCCCACACATGAGTAACAAACTACCTCAAGGACATGTAGCTTGGTTTAGCGTTTAATGGGAACACATTAATGAATCAGCAGAAATTTCATCCTTTGTTTATCAACCTCCTGGGTATATAAAAACTACAAAATATTGCGACTTTTGAAAGATTCTGAAAATAAACTGTCCTTCAAATGCTGAGTGCTGGCCTCTATTGTCAGTGTTTCATAAAATAGTATGCTCTACTAAATGTCAGTAAAAGTAGTGTGCTGCACTGTATGTTTTCCCAGCATGAGCCGGTTGTGACAGGCCTCATGGTACCACTAGCATCAGAAATGAAAGTTTTCAAAAGCATTTGTGGTTTCTGCACCCTCCGGCAGTCGCTGTGATAATGGCATCATTAAATTAGCCTTTCCTTATAATCCAAATGGAAAGAAAAAAGAGCTCATGAATACGGAGAGTGGTGGGGGAAAAGGGATTAAAAAGTAAAACAATTAGTGTTACAATTATTGTGACACGGAGAAGAAAATGAAACTCACTCCAGTATTGATGATCATGGAATAAGTGCATGGAATGGGAAAGGTTTTGTATGATACTAAACAAGTAAATGTGACTTTATAGAACATTACAGCTTTACTTTCAAATACATAAAAAAAATAAAAAGCACACTTTGATTTTTTTTTTACTTTTACTGGAGAACTTAGTTTAAATGATGCACTTTTTGTGCAAAGACATTTAAAGACACTATTGTTTTGTCGATGCCACTGAGATAGCCAGCTTGGTTGGCATGGCTGATGCCTGAATCCATCATGGGAGCTTGGGAACCAAACTCACGAAACCAAAAACGGTTTTTAGCAGCTATCGGGAAGCTGCACTGGAGACATCCTTATCAGCAGTGCACACAACGCTGACTTCAAATACAACACAGAGCATCAGTTTGGGGGAGACATATGACAACTATGAGGCTTGCAATGAATTGAGCATTAAGGCTGTTAACAGATAACAGACATCTGAGCTACAACAGGAGAAATAAACGTGAGTGAAAAAAATCTAGGATCAACATGTCTTTTCATTCTAAGCAGCAGATCTTTAGAGTTGACTTAAGAAATGAGTTTGAAGAATCAGTGTTTTTTTCCCCCCTTTTGTTTTTAGTGTGATGTACTACAGTTCAATGCTTCTGATGACATTCCCATTAGAGTGTGCACCCTTTAAAAAGTAAAACACTCAAATCAAACACATTGGAAATACACCAAAGTGATCTATGACTCTCTAAACTCTGCCATTTCTGTTTCCATGGTGCAGATCACAGGCTGCAGAGGCCAAACATTGATTTTCTTTCTTGAAGTCAATTCTATAACCTTTCTTTTCCTGCTCCTGCCCTCTCTTTTGAGCCTCTGCCAAATACCTTTCAATATTTAAAAACTCGCACAAAACTTCTGATGCTAAAAGATAATAGTTCTAGTTGAATAAAGAAAAGGGTGGCCAGAGATTACATGTGAAAATAGATCATGAAAGGGATGCAAGTCTTTTAGGTGTTCTGAGAAGCATTCCGAGGCAACGCCAGATTTACGCATTCAAATTTGAGCCAGAAATGAAGACAACAGACACATGAAAACATTGAACTTACCAGCGCTTGGCTTGAGGCTTGGTCTACCACTGCTACAGACAGAGACGTGCTGGGCTCTGTGTCATCAAAAGCAAGCTCTATGTTCTCCTGAAGGAAGACAGGCAGATTGACATGACTTGTGATAATACTAAATAAAAGAAACATGAGATATACATAGAGTTTTTTTTTTGGAAAGTTAAAATAAAAGACAATGAAAAAATAATTTTGCTTAGTTAGTAGCCATGTTTTGGTCACTTTGGAGCCCTAGGTTAAGATCTTTTTAGGGACATATGTGTAATCAAGAGGGGCCTGATATTCATTAAGTGGTAATATGGCAACAGTAAATACAGGTAATCCACCAGTAGTCCCTGGTAGAGCTTCAACAATTAAGAATTGAATCAATAAGTCGATCAACAGAAAATGAATCAATTATTTTGATAATTGATTATTGTTTCAGTCAATTCTCTAGCAAAATGCCAAACATTTGCAGCTGTCATCTATACTATATGATAGTACACTTTACAATATTTGGGCTTTGGAGCATTGGTCTGACAAAAGACATTTGAACGCCTCACCTTGGACCTGGCCATTTTTCACTATTTTCTGACATTTTATAGACAAAACAATTAAACAAAAACCTAATGTCAGATTAATTGGTAATAAACTAGAATTACTGCCTTGCAGTTGTATGCCTCTGTCAACCAGTCAATTTGCAGTTTACATCCATGTCTGTCCAGACTCATATAACATAAGTAGTGAAGACTTTGAAAGGATTTAATGAACAATATTAAGCTTATTATTTGGCGAAACATGGATGCTTCACACAAATCTTCAAACTGACAGCACAGAATATCTATACAATCACCACAGTTTCAAGATTAGAGTCATCCATTCAGTATTGGACCAAAAATCTCCCCTTCTGTTCCTGAGTTATGGTGTTGAATAAAAAAAGCATTTTTGCATAAAATGATGATGTCACAGGGAAGTTGACCTTTGACCTTTTGGGTATAAAATGTCATCACTTCATACTTTTATCCTATTAGACATTTGTGTGTGTGGCTGTCGCCCGAGGGGAGGAATAAGAATAATGGTTAGCCCCAGGTACTGGAAGTTCTCCAGATGAGACAATAGAGACCAGTACTGGTCCCACAACTACTGTATGTACACAGGTGCCAGTCATCCAAGTAATTTAAAATCCTGAGTCCCCTTCATCATGAAGGGGTGGCTGTGCCGATGCACCTAGTGAAGGTACAGGCAGCCAAAATAACCTTCAAGATTTTTATGGATATTGAAATGAAAAAAAACAATGGCATATTAGATGTAAGAAAACTAAAAGCCACAACAAATCTATTACCATAAAGAGAATGATTGACATTTACTTGTTGTTCTTATAGGTAAATGGAAACCCGAAAAGATTTCATTACTGTTGCAGATAATGACATTTCTGGGATAAAAGTGGAAATAAATACAGTAAATTACCTTCACCAGAGCAAAACAGGCATAACGCAGCTCACAGTGACAAAGGCTGGACTAGGAATGTGGGGAAATGTTGGCAGTGCTAAAAGTGTGGCCGTGACAGATGCCAGTGTTCCAGTTGACAGTGTATGTGAAGTAGCCTAAATAACTTTTTGTTCGCTGCTGTGGAGAGTCAATGTGCAGAGAATATACAAAAACTATCCACATAGTTGCAGCGCTCAACCGCATTTAATTCGAAAATATAAAGCATGTGCTTGTTGTGGTTTTCGCAGTTTAACCTGCCTGTCAACGCCATTGTTGATACTGTGTGCTGTTTTAAATGAGTTTGACCCAGTTTTCAATGACAGTTTCACAGCTTTTTATATTTCCAAGATGCACTGACAAGAGAGAATTACACTACACAGATTTATGCAAATACTTCATTTCGCTCCAATTCCCTTTCTCCCAGGCAGAGGATATGCGTGGGAATGAGGGTGGGAAATCCCAGGATCCTTGTTCACAGTATTTATAGTAATAATGATCAGGATTTCTGTTTTACTTTAGTGTGCTATCAGCCGAGTTTTGAATAAGAAGGATATTTCTGAGATTAGAGTTGGGACAGCAGTAATGGATAGATATATTTATGTTAGTGTAACTCTTATATTTATCCTTAAATATCTTAATTTCTTAGGGATGACTGTACCCAGTTATCGTGGTCCAGCACTGCTAGACAGAACTCAGAGGAGGACAGGAAAAGAATAGTTTCTTCATCAGAGAGCAACACCACTGCTGTGCAGCTGGGCGTGTTTCCCGAAGGCAGTTGTGAGTGACTTTACTTTGATCTCGACAGAGGAGCTGAAGACTGGCATCGCTAATGAGAAGGTCTAACACATGAACTACTTTGGCCTGTCACAGCTTGTGACAGGTGGGAGGAATAGTGTATTGTGTGTGTACAGATACACTATTGGAGTTGATATATCTGAGAGAAAGCAGCAGACAGGGAGAGAGAGAAAGATGTAGGAGGAAGAAAGAGACAATGAGAATGAGACATTGTGTATGCACGGTGCATAATACTTCACATGTCCTTACCTCTTTGTACCTCTCCAACTCCTGAACAAAGGTCCGCTGATAGAAGAGGGAATGCAAACGTTCTTGAGTGTAGTTGTGGCATAGGTCCTCAAAGGTTGCGCTGCCCTCGCGCTTAGCCAGCCTGGGGTTTTGAAAGCCTGGTGTGTCCACAATGAGCAGAGAGCACAGGGAGTGCTGGCTGGATTTCAAGGCCCTGAAGCACACAGGGCAAACACACACACACACTGAGACCACGTTATTGATTGCATTCACTGCATATAACCCCTAGCTTTAACCTTAGCTCTCTCCAACACATCCCTAACGTTGACCCTCACTTAACATATTCCTAGTTCTATTCTCAAACCTTAACCCAAGCCCTACAATAAAATTGCATATTATACTCCAGAACTACCCTTTACAGTAAAGCCATTAAAATAACTACAGTAATGTAAAATTGTATTTAAGATGTAAAGATTTAAAAATGTATCAAATATGCCATACAGAATTAAAGGTATTTTTCAAATGATGCACAAGGCATCTGCAAGTTTCCATTATATAGCGGTGCAGCCAAAAACATGCCATCTTCAATTTGATATAGCTTCAGAAAAGAAGTGGATCAAAAATACTAACCGGTTTATTAAAGAAATTATGATAGTGAAGAGTTCTGAGTAAAGCCCAGATGCCATGGCCTCTAAACACTCCATGGCCGTAGCCTTGGATCCTGCTATGAGAGGCAGCCAGACACAAAACAAATCAGAAATAGCCAGTTCACAACAACATGCACAACAAAGAACAAGAGAACCTGTTGAATTAGAAGAAAGAATGTCTATGTTTTGAGCTGTAAAAGCTAAGGTCACAACATTTGTTTCTAAAACGATTCACAATAGCATAATATTTGTGCATAGTCTGCCCAATGGCAGGCATAAAGTATTCAAATTGGGTCTGAAATAGTCTCTGTAAAGTAGTGTCATTTAGGACTCAGGTGTTTCCGAATCAGATCAAACAGTGCATACTCATGTCTGTGCCCAGCGGCAACGGCCAGCTGTTAAACCTTACCAATTAATTCCAATATCACAAAATAGTGAGTTTATGGAGCCTGAGGGCAACATTGTCATGTGTGCATACACATCAATGACTGTATGGGCATGTGTGAGGGGAGATACAGGAAAGGTGAAACAGAGGTAAATTCTGTCCATCCCTTCTGTGACAGACTTTTAACTGTACCCTCATGCCCTTCAAAGTGTTTTGCAGTCTTGATGGAAGTCAGAGGACCGACTGTACACATGTGAAAAATCAATGTGAGCAATTATGATTTCAAGGACAATGAATGAAGAGCAAATCCAAAATTACTTGTCCTGACACTGTGTGTGTACTTATCTGTCAATAGCCATTGTAAAGCTGTGGTATCCATTACTAAGATAAGCTTTACTTCCTCCAGAGTATGCAATTTCCCTCCAGTGATCAGCAGAGGTGTGTGTGTGTGTGTGTGTGTGTGTGTGTGTGTGTGTGTGTGTGTGTGTGTGTGTGTGTGTGTGGAAACAAAGTGAGAGTGACAAAGAAAAAAGAGAGGAGGGGGGGCTGTGAGGAATGAAGAGGAACGAGTCTGTTGGTAAATGTGGTCGGTGGAGTACCTGCATCTGCTGTGCCATTTTCGTCCGAAGCCTGGCGAATGGAGCTGGCTCTGGGCAGAGTGCCTTTGGCCTGGTGCTTGAAGATGGAGGAGGAGAGCTCCTCCAGGGTGCAGCCCAGCAGGTAGGCTGCCTTCTGAGCCCACTCATGACGTGCAAATTGTTTCCTGCCAGCTGAGACACGTGCATGAAAACCTCCATTAGCCCTTTTGCCAACCACCCCAGGCACATGGCTAGCCTGGTATCTTTGTGACAAGCCTGCCAGGCTAGGATTATGTCTCTGGTCAAACCGGCACTGACACAGCTGGTGAGAACATGCACTAAAAGCATGCTCAAAATCTGAGTGGCTTGAATACATTTAATTTAACTACAGTTGAAAAATCCACTTGCTTCAACAACTACTCTTTCATGTTCAAAAAAAAAAGTCTTGCACTTTTTATTATCTTGAGAATGAGAGCAAAACTTATCATTAGGGGACATAATTCATTTATTTACATAAAGATCTCTGTTGGGAAACACGAGTTTCTCTTTAATCTCGCGGCTGAGTGATGGAAACATGCAGATATGAGTGCAAACTTCAGTTTTAATCCACCATGAAGAGCTATCTTCTAAGACTTGAGCGAGAAACTGGGGGATTTCACACAGAGGGCAGTGGGCTCTATCTGTTTCATCAGCGCTGCAGAGGCCCTGCATACTTTTCATGATGATAAGCAGGATGGTTGTAAAGACAAGAAGAGACATTTAAATATTTGCTTTGATAGACATTCGCCACCACAATTATATACATTCTGGTAAAACATCAAAAAGAGGAAATTGGGTTTGCCTACATATCTGGATCTTGCTCAATCAAACATTAAGGAGTGTATGACTCTAAAAGTAAAAAAAAACTATATATGTATAACATTTGCTTTTAAAAAGCACCCAAACTCACAGTGTGTTAATCCTACACTCTTACATATAAGTGTTGACAGTACAGTATACAGAGAAAATTTCATTTCAGGTGGTCCCTTTAATTACAGTAGTTTTGGTGGATTAGAGACCAGTGCTGCCCTCTAGTGTTAGACAATAAAGCTGCAAAGCCAATGAACATTTTATATTGTGTGTGATAGTCAAACACAAACTAAGTCCTGGCAGCAAAAACCTTTTTTAATGGTCAAGAGTATTTTTTATGAATAAAATCATTATTCTCTTAGACAGGGAATAGAAATCTAATTGACGCCAATGTGTCGAATCTTGGTCCTAACTTTTATCCCATCATGCAATGTTCCTCATGCGAACTACTGTGTGTTTAACAGGAAGACAGCAGTCCTAAGTCCATAAATCACCCAGTAATTTGCCGATCAGAAGTTGTTAGGGTCTGTATTATGGGACGATAATAATTGCTGAACATTTGATAACTCTTCCTGGATGGTGTTATACTGCCATCAAAAAGATTGGCAGCAAGCTGGAGGGGATCACTAACAATCATTTGGCAAGCAATTCTACATAAGTGACTGGCAATTACAGTGCTGGCAGAGAGTGAAGAGCGAACAAACATGTCAAAAGTACAGAGTCACTGCTACTATACATTCCTTGTGATTTGTAAGTTATATATTATTCTGATATACTGTGTTTGTGAACTGCTTCCAAAACATAGAAAGTCATCATGTTAATTGATTTGGATTGCAATTACATTTGCTTTGCAAAACACAGTATAATGTCATCCTTTCAAACATCTACTGTAACTTTAACTGTACTTCAGAACAAAATATTCTAAGCTTACCAGTGACAAAAATGTATTTTCAAATGGCAGGTATTTAATTTTAAAATGAAAGTCAAAAGCTGTGGGAGGCAGGTCTATTACTTTAGAGAAACAATAAAAACGTTCTTACATTAGGTTTCATCATACAAATAGCTTCAGACAGGAACACATCCTCATGCTTAAGAGGACTGCTGTTCCCATTCGTCCTCCGATGCTTTCTCATGATAGGATTACATGTTTGTCAAGACTGAAGGCCAAAATCAGATTGATGTTTTTCTGTCCTTGAGTGTTTCAGTGATTTCTGACAAACTGCTGTAGCGCAAACAGCGCTTTGATTATTTAATATGATCATTCTGTAAGGATTAAATAAGGTCAACCTGACAGAGGTTAAAGAGAAAAAAAGTAAAATGCATCACTTTACCTGCTGTATTTGAGCATTATAACAGCAGCCCAGACCGTAAAGGCCAGAGCAAGCAGGATCATTTTTAATAATAATTTCAGTGAGTTTTCATTTGGAAGTGCTATTAGTTTAAATAAGAATATGTTCTGTACTGACCAGGAAAATATTATGAATACCTAAACAGTCCCCCAAAGTTTTCCAGCCTAACTTTTTATTATTGAGCCGTAGATCAGTGTAGTAGAGCAACAACACCTGTGCAATGTGAAACATCAGCAAATGCATAATTCAGTTATCTGGATTACAGCTGTCTTGCATCACACTGAAGGTGTTACCTAAAGTGAGATAATGCAGGCTTGACATGTTTTAGATTACATAAAGTGTTATTAAAAGGATGTTGGCTAGGGTCATTTTGGGCCATTTTAGCTTGTTCATTGTGTACTGTCATGTGAATAAATCAAGGATAAAGTTACTGGTATGTGTTATATTATGATTAACATTATCCATACGAATAAGTGATGCAGCTATAGAATGGAAAACCACTTGGTTCGATCTTACCCTTAGTAGCTCCTGCAGACCCAAGATGGTAGATGGCTGCGAGGACAAGCCAGAAGGCCCTCTGCTCATCACCACTGATCCCCAGAACCTTCATGGCTGCTTGCAGCTTGGAAAACTGCTGGGAGGCCCGCTGTTTATCCTCGGTCTGGCAGAGAGCACACATATATTATAAATACATATATATATATATATATATATATATATATATATATATATATATATATATATATATATATATATATATATAATATTCTTTTAGTACTATCAGCAATAAAAAAAAAATCCTCTATAAAACGTCTTAAAGTAATACTAGGAGGTTGACCAACTTGTCAAATTATGTGTTAAAATAGGATTATCAAAACCAATTATATCTGCAAAGGTTCAGCATAGTTGTTGATACATATCAGTGATTAGTCCACCAGCTGTTGAGACCCATTCTCATTTATAATGTAAAAATGCAATTTGAGTATTATGTGTCATGTTATAGGCCACCTAATTACTATGCTAAGGACTGTAATGTTGCTTCAGTGTCATGGCCACTGACAGATGTTGATAAAAGTCAAAGGTAACTTAATGCTCGTTTAAGTGATGATACTATAGACTCTGAAATAATGAGCAGATCTTGGTATTTTGTTCATTCCTGTAATCCATCATGACACTCTGCTGTGTGACAGGAGGTGAGTAGCATTATGTACATTAAGAGGACCGACCACTTAGTTATAAATTGTTCTCCCAGCCAGATATAGTTGCATTTACATAAAAGTACTTAAACATTCAGCTTAAAACTGGTAGAACCAATCATTTTCCTGGTTGTTCAAAAACAGGCCAACCTCCCATTAACAGGTATTGCTTACCTTATTCTGAGGCATTATTCCAAATGCATTGTTTTCAGCAAAGTGGTTAAGGTGCAGCTCAGTTCTGATAACGAAATGACAACAACACAGAAGTCATTAACATTTCTCATGTCTACTAATGCCTACATAGTAAGTGTTAGGGAAGCAGTAAAATACCATATCAACATATTAATCCATTGCAGAACTTGAGTGGTGCATTGTGCATTAAATTGGCATAATAGTATTAATCCTGACCTCAGAGAGCTTTCTATTCCAGCCATCAGGTAGTAAAAGACATTAAAAGTGGACTCTCCCCCTGGTCTTCTTGTCACCCTCATCTTCTCCAGAAGCATGGTCTGCAAGGCCACAGCAGGACAGCGTATAAGCATGATAAAAAATACAATTTATTATAGGCAGTGCAAGTGAACATGATAACAAAGTCTGCTGGAGTTTGGTGAAAATCTAAAATAGTTTATGACATACTGTCTGAGATCATAGCAGATATGCATGCATAGGAAATCCATAGGTTGAGCACCAGTTATTTAAATAAATTAATATATAAATGTGTTTATTTGTACCTGGATAGAGGCTGAGGTCACCAGGCCTGCCTGGTCAAAGTCCAAGGAAACGATATGGGAGAAGCGACTAGCATTCCCATTCATACAAGTAGAGGCATTACCAAAGGCCTCCAAAACTGTGTAGACCGCCTGCCATTTCTCTGCTACAGACAACAAAGAAAGAATTTTTCTTTTTTTCTTTTTTTTTGGGGGGTCTTAATAATACATCAGCAACAACATGCACTAAATTCAAATTCTTTTTATTTAGACATTTAGAGTTCCTTTCCAACGTACTGGAGAATGATTTGTTGGTGCTGCCAGCAATGGTGACCAGGTATTGGATGATGTGTTGACAGTTGGTGGTCTTGCCACTACCACTCTTGCCCAGCAAGACAATGGACTGATCCTGGCGAGTGGTCAGGAGGTTCCTATAGGCAGCCTGGGCCATGCTGTAAATGTGAGGGGCGGTGTCATCCCTTCTGCAGCCCTTGAACATTTGCATCACCTTGAAAGAAGATAAAGAGAAGGAGAGAATGGACAAAATCCCAGAAAAGAGCTTATACACATCAATTAATATCTTTGTACGTTTATTTCCTTCTGATGACACTCTCACATTCTGCTGCTCCATAAGAGCTGCGTCATTATATGCACAGGCTGCAGCCTACCTTCTCAGAGTACATTGATGGGGCACTAATGGGGTTAACGACCACCATGTTGGGCCCAGCATGAGTGTGCACCAGGTTACCGCCGTACCGCTGCCTCAGGGAGTGCATCACGCTCGACTCATTCAAATACTGCAGAGAGGCCAGGTCCTCCACTCGGTCAAACATCGGAGGGTTTGCCTGGAGTTCAAAGTCAAAGTCAAAGTGGACACGTACTCACACAATGTCATTCATAATTAATGTGGTCCAGAGTTGATTCGATGATTAAATACCTTCTCTACATCGTCTTCGTCCACATCCAATAAAGATCCATCACTCTCCAGGCGGATTTTTACCTTCCCCTCTGGCAGACTGCCTGCCTCCGTCTTCAGGAGAGTTGCTGCATCACCACAAAGCGTGGAGTTAATTTATCATGACATATGATCTCGATCTGAGTGCAAAAGCTTCACCTTATCTTGCATGTCTGATAATGTGGCAGTTGTATCCCTTTTAATAATGTATAAGCTTCATTAAAACTGAACAAGCAACAAGCGTAGTCTAATTACATACAGTCTGAGGTCTAGTCTGTTGCCCTCTTTTAACATTAAAATATCAAAAGCAGTTTCTAAGCTTGAATAACCCGCCACTATAGTCCAACAATCAAATGTCAACCAGAAACAGACACACCAGCATTGACAGGAAAGTGAGTTGAGAATTTGCTTTAAACGTTCCATAGTATGCTCATGTTCATACTTGTATTTTGGGTTTCTACTAGAACACATTTACAAGCTTTAGTGTTCAAAAAACACTCATACTGCCTGTCTGAATATACCTGTATTCAGTCTGAAACGCTCTGTTTAAGCGCCTGTCTCTTTAAGCCCCCCTCCCAAAATAGCCTAGGCTGCTCTGATTGCTGAGCTGTTCCGGGTCTTCCACATCTGCACTCAGTCTCTGCACAGTCACTGCAGCCAGGGAATGACTGTAACAGCATTGTAGCCGGACTTTATACCGATTGGCCTATATAGTATAGCTATGACCACGCAACCATACATCTTGACGGCTCGTTTAAATGCACCGTTTCTAAATACGGGCTCTGTGCATTTCTTTGTGGATCAAACGTTTTGATACTCGCACCTCGACCTGCTTCATGATAAAAAAAGATATCTTTTTACAATATGGGACATTTTAAAATACTAATCTAAAGAAAGACACATGGATACAGATACTTAAATACCAACATTTGTACTAACCCATGGAAAACCCATCCTTGTGGACAAGCCATACTGGTTCTGTGTTATACCAGGCTCTCTCTGCCGTTATCTGCTCCTCAGTCTTTCCCTGTGAGAAACAGGTTAACAATCAAAATGAGAAACACTTGTATAATCAATAATTGAACATCACAAAATAAAGGAGTAAAATGAAAGATTAATGATTAAATCAGATAACTGCATAATGAACCTCCACAAGGATCCTACAAATGACACTGGACTAACATGCAGTTCACATTTAAAGTACGTGAGCCATATAAGGGGAACTGCATTCGTTAGGCAGAGGGCTTCTTTCAGTGTGAAAACCTGTAGGAATTGTTCTTAGTTGATTTGTTTTCATATGTCACCTCAGGCATTTTTGACCATTACACATCAGCCCTCCACGGCAGGACTGCAGTTCCCATAATTCCCCTTTTAAAGCACCATTCAGAGCTCACAGAGTGTGCACTAAACTCATGGAGAGTGCTACAAAAAAAAACATTACAGACAGAGTGTGAGGCAGGGGTGTTTTATCACAATAAAGTACATCACTTCGACAAACAACATGAGTTATGGGGAATTGCGCAGAGAAAACACCTAAATAATGTCAAACACAACAAACACAAACAGCCAAATCAAGTTAAGTGTTTGGAGTGAGTCATGCATCGGATCGGAACAGACATACTCAGACTAGCAATCAAGCTATCATAATAAACAGTGGATAGCTGCACCAAGACTGCATAATCTTTTCTCTGTCTGGTTAAGATGTAAGAACAGCAGGTAGTGACTGCAGAGTGCTCCATGATATTTCAACAGACAGGGCTATGGGGAAGATGAAAGCTGGGCTTTCCTGGTGGTGGGATTACCTCACTAAATAATGAGCCATCATCCCACACCCCTTTACTAGTTCATCACACACGAAAACCACAAAACACACATCACTCTAAAACACAGGGGGATGCAACCAGAACTACAATGAATTGTAGCCATAATCAGACCTTAGCTGCAGCTGAGTGTGCTGCCTGAAGTATGGCCACAGGGTCCTCAACCAGCTTGGACTGGAAAAGGGAAGGAGAAGACGTCAACTGAGTAGTTTGTGTTTTTAGTGATTGAATTCAACAGTTAAACATTACGTTCAATCGCAATTTCCAAGTGCACGATTCAAACAATGCAAAATATGACATGGCGAAGAAAAAAAAAGTATAGTAGGTCACACATTATTATGAGTAAAAAAACATAATACAAAACCCTGCAGCGAGACCAGCAGCAGTTCAGCAACGCCATATTAAGTCAAGCAACGCTAGCAGAATAAGTGAGTCATAAGTAATTCACCATGAAAATAATTACAATATCAATGCATTAATGAGCGGGGATTTCAAAGTGCATTGAAGTATAGTATGTGGGTCTGTGGGGACTTGTGCACAAAATGAATGCTCTGTCATATTATCAGTCACAGTTGACAAGATTAGTTGTACACAGGTAGGTATAAAGTAGTCAGGTATAAATACAGGGCACTGTTCAGCCAGTTGTAAAAAAACATGTTATAGTCAATAATGAACTAAGCTATAGAGAAAGTATGGTCATGCATAATCACAAGGATATAATAATGCAATATGATATACAAATATGCTGTATTACTGCAAACAAATTTAGGGAGTTTTTCGAAGCCACACCAATTTGATAAGAACTTTTTCAGTGCAAGGTATTTCAGAAACTGTTTAGTGTTGTATATGACTATATATAGTATATATATATACTAGACTATATATACTATATATATACTATATATAGTCTAACCTCTGTATCTATATGTGGGTGTAAAGAGCAATACACAGAAGCACGTTGTGTTCATTGTAACCTGAATGCAGCATTGGTTAAATTAAGCTGTTGTTCATCTTGGTGAGACCTCTAAAACCACTGGTTTGTGTCACATTACTACATTCCGGGCCCTCACATGAACCCTGAATGAACCAAAGAGAGCAGCGTGGGGACAAAGATGAGCGAGCAGGCACAGACAAAGTAGGGCGGAGAGGGGTCAGTAGAAGAACAGGCTTAAACTCCAGCACTCAACATGCGAGGGAGTGCGGCAAGCCCACCGTCGAACAGGCAGTACCTGAGAGGGTTTGCGGCCTCCGGCACACTAACCATGCAAACAGCAAAGAGGACGGCAGCAAGTCAGGATCCGATGACCCACAGAGAAGCAAAAATAGAGCCATGATGAGACACAATAAGAGACGACAGGAGAAGGAATATAATTAAGTGCCTTTGCATAGCTCTAAACTTTCATAGAAGAAATAACCAGACACTGCCATATAATCAGGCACTACCAAAATAATCACAATGGGCAAACTACATCGTCATACAGTACACAGGTGCTCCTCTGGACCTAATAACAAAGCAGTTCATTCTGCAGAATGAATGAGAGGAAGGCATTAGGCAAGATAATCACAGAGCACAAGGACTCATACTGTTGTCTTTTCCGAAACAAAAGTGTGTTACAAACCAATCACACAGCATGTCATTTAAGAAAGCATTTATGGGATCCAAAAATGGAGATAATAATCCATTTTATTAAAGTATCTACAGAATGTGATTGTCTCCAGAATATATCATAAACATTCAGGGAACACAGATTCAGATCATATTGTCCAGAAATCCTTTATTTTCTCCTGAACTAACTTTGAAGTAATCTCCATAACTTGTGCGACAGAGAAAATATCCCTTTGGTCTCAAAGTTTCAGATTTCACACCAAGTAGCTAACAACGCAGGGGACCCCTGAAATTGGAGCCCTATTGGCAGACAGCTTGGGACAGCCGTGGACCTGGGTAATTTTTTGACACATTTCAATCTATCTGGGGAAGCAAGCAGTTGACTCAGGCTGGAAATTATTATAATATATTATTATACTGCGTGGCAGGTGCAAACCAAACAAAGTTGCAAAGAGAGGAGTTACATCGTTGCCATCGACGGCGAAGATCCTCCTCACACGCTTGTAATCCTCCTCAGAGGGAATCAGCCCTGGGACCTACAGTTGGATTGCAGGGCCAGCAAATGCAATTTGGGAGCCAGAAAGAAAAAAATCAATGATGCAGAGAAAAATGCTATGATTGTCCACTTTCATTCTATGTCAAAGAAGAAAAAAAAATGTCTAGAGGTTTTGAATGTGAGAAACACATACTGTTAAGTGTACTTTTGCAGCAAGATGAGCACACACCTGTTCATGCGGCGCAGACTGAGCCTGGGGCAGTGCAACAGATGACGGCTTACCATCGGGGGCCAGAGGGGGACAAGATGTCTCCTTAACCTTTACACAATATATATGAAAATATCCACAAACACAGACAAACGTGCACACACAGAAGTGGAAATGACACGGGAAGATGACGATGAGAATGACATTTATGTTTTACCTCGGAGTATTTTCTTTTAACTCTGTATTCAATTCAACACACCCAGAACTACTGCCAACTTCAAGGTATGTTTGCTCCTGCTAATTTATTTTTCCAGTTAATTCAATCAGGAAATGAGAATGAAAAAAAGATCATTAAGCGTTGCAGCAAAAGAATAATGGTTCAAGGCTTTTGTTTGTCAGTGGTTACTTAAGCAACAAGCTGTTGCAAATGACTTTAAAGTAATTAAAGGTCCCATGTTATGAAAATGTCCCTTTATGAGGTTTGTTTTACATTAATATGAGTTCCCCCAGCCTGCCTATGGTCCCCCAGTGGCTAGAAATGGCGACAGATGTAAACCGAGCCCTGGGTATCCTGCTCTGCCTTTGAGAAAAGGAAAGCTCAAATGGGCCGATCTGGAATCTGCTCCTTATGAGGTCATAAGAAGCAAGGTTACCTCCCCTTTCTCTGCTTTGCCCAGCCAGAGAATTTGGCCCACCCATGAGAGAGAGACATCATGGCTTTCAAACGAGCAAAGTGGCAGTTGGTCAAGGCCACACCCCCACCCTTCCACCTTCAAGTTCACATCTTCCTCTCCTAATATTAGAAACCTAAACCTCACCCCAAAGCTGTCAAAAACACAATATCTCTCAGCAAAAACACCAGGTGCATATCTCCAAAATCAAATCTCTCGCTCCAAGGCCAAATACCCAACTGTTCGCCAGATTTCATGGACATCTGTTGATCAAATTTTCAGATGGCCTGCTGGCAGACAAAATGCCAAAGACACTACATAACAGGACAAAAATATAACCTAGACTGAGGTACAAATTGAAAGAGAGACTATGGACGTAAATACAAGTTTGAAACTGAAAGGACAGCTACAATACATTACATAAATATTAAAACCTTAACTGAAGCTGAATTTAATAATCCAAGTACAGGTCCAAGCTGCACATGGTGATGCATGACCAACTGGGATCTTGGTTTTCTGGTCAACTCAAAATTGGCAAGAACTACAGATTAGTTTACTCTACAAGAATATCATTTGAATTCTTATTGTGATTACTGTTTCTTTAAAAAGCATTCCAAACTTTCCTTAAAGCCCCTGCCTTAGTGTTCAGCACAACTTCAATGCTCTGCCTGCAGAAAGTAACAGTAATGAGTCACAGCTCAGTGCTCACAGACAACTCCAACTGACCAGACAACCAAGAGTGCAGACCCTAAGTACACCCTTATACCCACTGATGAAGCCTGATCATGAGCTGGTACATGCACCATGCTTCCCCTTCACTTAGTCAGGGTGGCTTCATTATATCAAGGCTCGTTTTTTGTCAAGAATCAACTTTTGTTTTTGTAGAAAATGTAAAAAGAGCAATTTTGTTAATCACAAAGATGAGATGTAGTATTATAATGCTAGTTGTAAGAAATTAAGTAATGAACATTGTCAGGGGGTTGCACGTATATGAACAGTAATGTCTGTGTTGTTATCACAAAGCATGCTCTGCCCTGAGGTTAAGCAACATGCACTTTTATCACTCCGTACCTCGGGTTTCTTTACAGCGATTGGTCGAGGTTTTGGGATGAACCCCGCAGGAGGAGCAAGGGGGTCTGTCTTTGGGACAGGGATGAATCCTGGAGGTCGTGCCAGGGGGTTCTGTTTTGGTGGCACCGGACTGGATTTTCTGGCATGGATGAAACCAGGCGGAGGAGTCAACTGATTCTGTTTGGGCAGCGGGATGAAACCAGCAGGCGGGGCCAAAGGGTTGGGTTTGGGAGCGGGGATGAATCCAGCTGGAGGGGTGAGGGGTTTAAACTTTGGTGGTGCAGGGTTCGGTGCTGTAGTACTGGGCACAGATGTGGATGTGGCCTCCTCTGTTTTTTCCACAGGAGGTTTTTCCTCCTCTTCCTTCACCTCTCCTTTCTCCTCCTCCTGCTTCGCCTCTTCTTTCATGTCCTCTTTGCGGTCCTGGGTGCGGGTGCGAGGCCGGTGATCCTTGGTTCTGCCTCTGCCCATTAGGCTGGTGAGGCCCATGGAGATATCATCCTTGTCCTGCCCAGCAGCTCTGGTGGTTTTGAGCGCCGGGTCTGCAGCAGAGGCAGCCCTCGCAGACTCAGACACAGCGGGCGGGTTCTGCTCTACCGTCCCAGCAGGAACCACGCGTCTAACAACTCTTCTCACAACCCTCACCACCTTCTTACCACTCGAGCTCTGCTCCTCCCCCGGCGTGTCTGAACCGCCCATAGCAACTTTATCATTTGACTCTTCAGCTGATGATGCAGTTGACTGTGGACCACTTCCTGTGTCTAGCTCGGGTTTAGTGACTGCCTGAGGCTGACTACTATCTACATCAGACTGCAAACAAACAGAGCAAGGCAGAAAATAGTGCAGATTATTCCCATGGCTGATGCAGATAAACTGCCAAACATTTCAACAGCAGGTTCTGGGATCAGAAACTGTGTAGAAAGGATAATTCAAACTGTGTATCTCAAAATCCTCACTCAAACTCATGTTTGCATACGATGCATTTAGGTGATACCTTTTGTTTGTGGACACTGCAGACATTGTGTTTCAGACAGTAGGCCAAGTGATGTTCAGTGTTGACAATGAAGATACTAAATTGTTAGAAAATGTCCTTAATCAAACTCATGCTTTGTAAAATTGTAATTGCCCTGAGAGTAATGAAAATCACCTCAAGCCTTATCTTAATAATTAATGATCAAGAACTGTATTTGTCGTCACATATTCCAAAATTCAACATATTACTAGCTAACTTCCTAGGACCACAGTAAAGTCACCTGACTTTAGCTAGCAGAAGGTTGTGATCATGATTAATGATCAAATATCTTTCTGTTATCTTGTACCACAGCACACAAAACAGGTGTCATCATGTGAAGTAGTGTGAAGTAGTGCATGCAGGTGAAAAACACTTACATCTGGCTTGTTCTCAACTTTAACCTACACAAGAAGAAGCAACACGAAAAAAGATCAAACCACGCATTCAGACCAAAGCGTTTCTTACTCAACATAAAGGAACAGTTCACAAATTCAACAAGCAACAGCATGCACATATGAACTGAAAAGCAAAAACAACAGAAAAGCGAGACTTCCCTTTTGCTCCCAGAATGAAAAGCGTGATTTGTACGCCATGGAGATAGGCCAGAAGTCATGGAAACAAGCAGGGTGACGTGGAGAATAAATATATGGAATGATGAGAGAAAAAACAGACAGCAGAGGAGAGGAGGATGTACTGCACGTAGCGATGAAGAATGGAAATTTAGGTGTGAGCAGTGGGATACTGTAGACTTGCTTTCTGCACAACAACAGGGCAGGGGGACCATGCAGCCCTGAGGACAGAACACATGAACAACTTAATGAAATGGTTTGCTTTCATCACACTACAAGAGACTAGTGAGAGGCATGAACATGAAGATCTAACAAGACACTGCAAATAGGACTAAGAGTCTGTACTTAAGAATCATCTGCAGTAGTGGTATTTATAATATGTGGGCCTCACTCGCAATCAATTACTATAACTATGTATGAAGAACTGCCCTTCACCTCAGCACACTAAAATGATTACATACTATGTTGGTAATTTGTCTCATTTGTAGTGATGACACAAAATCTATCAGAAAACATATGACTATTGCACACACCAGACACAAGTGTTGCCGATAGCAAAACCCATTAAAGCCAGCTATATTAGTGGCCAATTGACAAAGGAATCAAACAAACATGCTTGCGATTCTTACACTTGCATCCATACTTAATAACAAGGCAAACATGCGACTTGCTGACATTTGTAGAATGCCTGCCCAAACTTTTCATTAACAGTTTACTCATTGAGGAGACACAGCAAAAATGAGTTGGGCAGCAACATGTTTCACCATCTCTGGCCCGTGCTTTCATTAGAGTCCACTCCTATAAATAGTTTCAGCAGCAAAAGGAGGCCATTCTGAGACGCCATCAGAGCCCAAATGGAACTGCTAAGCAGAGCATGTACACCCCCGGACCAGAGCACACTGCTCACCACACACACACACAGTCCACCAGAGGCCTGCGCCCATTACCTTCTCTTTAGGCCTGGTTAACCTTCCAATCTTCGCTCCGTCACTGGAGCAGGGCAGTCTGGGCCAAGGCAGGGTATGACCTGGGTCTGCAAAGAGCTCACAATCACTAGTTCTGAGTGAGTGGGAGGGCAATGTCTAAGGCGGGGTCACAGTCAGCACAGCACAGTAAAATAAAGCTGTGGTCTGAGGAGTGAAGGGGGGGTAATGTGAGAGGAGCTGGGCAGAGAGATAGAAGAGGGACAGCTGCTGAAATACAGAGGGGTTATAAATAGAATTTGCAGAAGCACATCGATTAACGCTGCCACTTTTCACTGCCACTCTCTTCTCCTGGCGACAGGGAATTAGTGAGGTGGTCTCCCTCATCAGGTGAAATACAAACTTGTATATGCCCTTTCCATTTGTAGGGAACACAAAAGCTACAACAACACAATTAAGAGATCGAGAGATGATGCAAATATCTATGGCTCAGTACTGAGTGCAACAATGTCCTTCTCCAAACAGACTCCAAATTGAATGAAAGCTTATTTAATCTTCCACCCCCCCTCCACAATAAGAAGTGTAGGCATTTGTCACAGTGTGAAGCATACACACTATTATCTGAACAAGAATCATCTTCGTTCGCTGTGAGGTAAGAAACCTTTCTCTCTATGCAGCTACAGTGATGCACACATAAAGGACAGATAAACCAGATAAATCATCGAAAAAGGAAAACAGAAACATAATATCTGTAATGCATGTTCCTCACTATGCTTTTAATACCACAAGAGGGAGCTATAAACTAATGTATTAACCTCTCTATTTCACAAAGGGTTCTGCTTATAGGCACACTACTGACCTAAATTTGAGATGTTGTATTGTTTGGTGACAAACATTAATAAGAATGATATTCGACAAATAACAAACATTTCAAATGTATCTGCTCTGAAGCGTAAATCAAGATTTTTAAAATAAGACACAGACCAGTCAGATAGTATTGGTGCCATGGAGTGAAGCCACACAAGGAATACATGGAAATGTAGCAACAGGCTTGGCTGGGCAGTGATGAGCTAATCCAATCTTTGCATGACCTTTACTTATTCATAAACTCATTAACAGTTCAATTTATCACATAACCAGTACTTGTGGGAGTTTGTTGAAGTAATTCATTCAAAATCATAAGAAGCAAAACCTTTTTATTTCGATTGAAAAATTGAACTTTCCTGCAAAAATCCTATAATTCGGCTATAAGTCCTTTCTTTCTAGTGGTAAAATCAGAAGCTCAAATATTAGCACTCATCAAGACCCAGGCAAACACACAGCCTGTCTAGCACAGTTTGCTAATCCCCAGAGTCAGTTACTGGGACACAGCATCATGTCGACTGTTTGTCTACACATTGTTAGTGCAGAGCAAGATTAAGGACTCTATACACCATAAACACTGCTGATTCTGACCCAGTTAAATCCTTCAATTTCATGAAATCTGTGTGAATCATATTGGAAACAAATACAACATAAACGCTTGGTTTGTCCACAACAAAATCTGCTATTTCTTGAAACCCTGTTAGAAAAGGCAGAGCTGACAAGGAGAAGAAACCAAATAAAGAAAAGCTGTGAAAATCTGAAGACAGAATGACACAATCCCTGAAATCAAAGTATTACAGTTATTGATGGAAGCTGATCATGTAGAGATTAATATCTCCATACAGTGTAATCCAAAAGCAGGCAGAAATCACATGCCATGACGTGTCCATGCTCTGGGAGCTAATAGCAGAAATGAATCACTGGACATGGCAATCTGCAGTTCTCTGAAAAGTCCAGGATATGACCCAGAATTTACTCAGTAATAGTAAATAGGCTTGAAAATCTGAATTTCTCTCTGAAAGTAAGCCACATAGGCATGATTTAAGGAGCAGCTTATTTTAACTTGGTATGATCTCACCTGTGCTTCCTGGGTTAAGCAGAAAGAAAAAATGGCATCATGTAACAGCAAAAGACAATTGTCATGGTGTTCACATACTATAATAGCACACATTGATAATCTCAATAAAACAGGAATGCATAATAGTATGTATATACATTGTATCTGCTTGTAGTGACACAAATAATAGCATAATAAAACAAATAATGATGCTCAATCAAAAAAAGCTCTTGCATATTATGGCTGACAAGATGAGGGTGTGTCTGACAAGTGTCTGTGTCCCATTGACTGACAGACATGGTTTCAGTCACACACCCAAGAATGTCAAGTATGTCTGTCTTAATATGTCAAACTGCAGCCAAAAATAGTCACAGTGACTTTTTTTCAGCTGACAAAATTACATGAGAGGTCAAGGCCTGAAACCAGGGCAAGAAAAGTATTACATTATGAAATATTAAATACATGTAAACAAAAAATTTGGGAATCTTTAAGTATAACCTCTATTATTATGCAAACAGCTTTATTCTTGGAAGCCCCACCTCTTTCTAATCCATGCCTGTACTAATGCTCCCTGCTATGTAGCATCACCCCACTGGAAAGGGGGATGATGTGATTTAAATGGGCAGCTCGGGGAGGAGATTACGCCATTTGCTAATTTCCAAATAATAAAACTGTGTCTGGGCTGCAGAAAGACAGGGAATGGTACGGCATGAGAGAAAAGTGATGCAGGGATATTAGACAACCACATAGGGACATCAGGTCAGCCATGGGCCACATTGCGGCCAGATTTTGTCACTGCAGTGTCACAACCATACCGTCACAACCAACCACCCATCATACCTGTGTTTAACTGTGTTTTGAAATTACAAGTGGTGCCGCCAGCTTCCAAACGATGAGACCTAAAGTCAGTGTAGAAATAAGTATTAAATATGGTAGTAAAACGTATCAAATAAATGTCAAGTTAGCTCTGCCAAATAGATTATAATAATAACTTAGTGGCAAATGGGTTTCATGAAGACACTAACCAGGTCAAGGGACAGCCCTTTTTGGCACCACTGACTTGTTGAGAGCCCCCTGCAAAAACAGCATCTCAACTTGGTTTTATAATGCCTAGGACCAATTAATTTACCTGGAAAATTGTCTACCAGTGCCCCTCCCTTCAGAATGTCTGTATGACAACAAATAGATACACAGGGTATCACAGTCCCACTCACACATTGTACACCTGCTCATATGCAGTGCATTCGGATTCAGTTATACAAACTGAACAGAAGTATGGTAGAGCACTCATTTTGCACCTTGTTTAAACACACAGGATTAGTCAACCCTCCTTAGATACCTAATGGTCATTGCATGTTAAAAACAACAAAAGTTGGTTTGGCAGTAATCTACTCCACCTAGGCCATGGCTCTGGGGAAAAGCTGTTTCTGAGACTGTTGGTCCATCAGCGTATGGTTCTGAGCCTGCCTGAGGGGAGGGCGGTACACAGGGGGTGTCCGGGCAGGGTGAGAGGGGTCTCTTGTGATGTTAGAGGCCCATATGTGGAGAAGCCTCGAGTGGATGTCTCTCAGGTTTGTGAGAGGTGGAGAGTCGACACTGAGCCGCTTTAACTGGCTGCTGCAGGTCCTTCCTGTGTGGCACGGTGCAACTCGAGTAGCAGACTGTACAACAGTACCTCAGGATATTCTCAATAGTGCTGCGGTAGAAGTTGATCAGCAGTTTTTGGGAGAGTCTGTTGCGCAACAGGATCCCAAAAGTAGTTTCCATCCAGACTGGTTTTGGTTATTTTAAGTTTTTTTTTTATTCTTCAAATCTTTCCCATGTTAAAACCGAGACAGAAGTCCCAGTAAAAAAGTTAAGAGAGCAGATATGAATCTGAGGTCAAATATTTGTAACATTGCAGACCTTAAGAGTACGACCATTAAAGACATTCACATCTTTGTTTTAAAGGGTTCAAATCCTGTTCCAATAGTTTAAACGTATTCATTTCAGTTATATTAACTGTGAATGTGACGTTACATAACAGTGATCTGAGTCCAGTGGTTTCATCTCAGTCATTAGATGTCCACTGGCCTGAGTGGTCTAAATGCTCAGTGTCTGTGATGAAGAACTTACAGTGAATCAGGAAAGACAATAATAGCTTTGGAAATAAAACAGAAAGGACAAAACAGAAGAAGAGTTGTTTTAGCCTGATGTGGTGTGGACAATGGCTGCCACCCAATGGACAAAGGCCTCATGTGCTCAGCTGCGCATACTTGGCCATGAAATCATTTAATTTAAGCCCAGTATAATGTCAAGTATGGCTGGGCGACATGGACAAAATCAAATATCACGATATTTTTGACCAAATACCTCGATATCGATACCGCAACGATATTGTAGTGTTAACTATTCGTGCTTTAACAAAAATATTTACACAATGAGATTTTTGATAAATAATCATCAGTAATGTGGATATAATGACTAAGTGGGTAAAGGCAAATAAAAGAACAGTTACAACAGTCTGGTAAGTTCAGAAAATGACATCACTTTACTGTAATGCAGCCTTTAAAACCAGGAAAAGACACCACTCGTGCCATATCACGATATCAATATAATATCGATATATTGCCCAGCTCTAATGTCAAGGCACATTTAAAGTTTACTTCTCTTGAGAAGTGATTTACTACTGACTTTTTGGATACCAAATAAGCAAATGTTGAGATTATATAACTCTAATCAGAAACCATATAATGATAAAACAGAAAGAGACAGACAGTTTGGTTACACTTTACTTGAATGTATCTACATAAGAGTGACATGAGACTTTGTGAACGTGTCATAAACATTATAAACAAGTCATAAACGTCATTCGGTTTTTGTCATGACAAGTTATGGTTGGAGTTAGGGTTAGGGTCAGGGTTCATGTGTCATGACTGTGTCACGACAGTGTCATGTGTTCATGACACTGTCATGTCACTCTTATGTAGATACCTTCAAATAAAGTGTTACCAACAGTTTTTGTTCAATAACCAGCTTCTTATTATTGTACTCTAACTGCAGTCTTGCGCTTACACCATCACTGCTGGTTGCCTGGTAACCTCACAGTGATGACAAGACTCCGCAAAGTCACTGCACATAGCCAAGAAATAGTCCAGCACATAAACCCTGGTAAAACCACAACTAGATATAGATACCAAAAACACAGAGGTACATGGTAATTTGTGAATTTTAGATATGCTGGTGGACTGAGATAGGCTAGCCTTCTGATTCCAGTGTTCATGCTAAGCTAGACGAACAGTCTCTGGCTGTAGCAACATTGTTAGCGGACAGATATGAGAGTGGTATTAAAGTTCTCACCTTATATTTGGCAAGAAATAAGAATATTTCTGAAAATGTCACTATTTTTGTAACCTTTACATGTCCTCATGCATCACATATGGTTCTAACTGTGTTGCAGAGCTCTAGATCTGGAATCCAGATCTTATTATAACCACCTATAAATAGTGCTGTTGGTTCTAGGTCACGCTCACATGCACATTTTCTGCTTTTTAAAATGGCCTGTCTTATGATGATCATCAAGACAAGTTGAATGTAGGACAAAGCAAAGTGTCTCTGGCTCTCTGTGCATATGCATTACCACAGAGGTACGGTCCCATAACTTAAAATTATGGTTACATGGGTAAAGTATTGGATAGATGGAGAGACAATGTGATACACACCAAAACGATCAGCACATCACAATCAAGTTCACACCTGCGGTTTTACAGGGCACTTCAGACCATTTCAGTTTAACTTAATATTTTATCACTAACGCCCCATTTTACTGATTGAAACATCTTTCTCAATAGTCTACATAGGGCCTATGTTCATATATCATGTATCATAATAAAGACTAAAATAGGGCTGTTCAATAGACAAAAATAATATATGATATTTTCTTAATTTCCAAGGTTCAATGATATCCAATAGTATTCCGCTTTTAAACTGAAATTATAGTAGTGTGACGTTCTAATTACATAGCCTAATTATTATGCTGGGGCTTATAATCAAAACTGTCTATTGTATTTTGTTCTAATTATATTACATAATAAAACCTACCAATGTACACATTGAAGGTAGGGCTGCGCAATTAATCGCAATTGTATCTAAATCGCAATATGGACTAGTGCAATATAGGAAATCACATTGGCGCGCAATATTTGTTGATAGCAAAATATGTGTCAATTCTGAATGAAGTATTGTGGTGCTGCAGAGACATCCCGGCCTACCAATCGTATCCTACAGACTAAAGAAAAAATCTTTGTTTGGTACAGATCCTCGCAAAAATCACACTATAATCATCTTAATTTCTTTCAATGTTAATCATTTTCAATGAAAATGAGAACAGTGACACAAAAACGATCATTCCCTCCAAAATTGTGAATCAAATCGCAATATCAGTCAAAATGATCGCAATCAGATATTTTCCTCATATCGTGCAGCCCTAATTGAAGGCATTTTTTCTATAAAAACTCAAAAGCACTGTGGACACATTACTGCTATACCTCAAATAACAGTGTACTGCCCGGCCCTAACCTAAACCAAAGTTTATGTCACCCACTGTCTTAAGACACTTAAAAATGCATAAAGGTGTTTGTTGTGCCACTTAATAAAGAGTTTAACTTTAAGCTCCTCTACATGTTGCACATGATTATCTGAGAGAAAAGAACTGAATGGGCTGCCAGCCACGTCTTACAAGACCATATGGCCATGGTCTGTGGTGGCGTTTGGGCCGTTGTTTCCTTCAGCGTCCTATTGTTTGGTGTCAAAAGACTGGGGAGGAGGGAGGGGGGGATTATATATACGCAGAACACATTCTCTCTTTCAAAACACACACTCCCCCATACATACAAGCACAAAGGCACATTACCAGTGTCATTACAGTTCCAGCCATGACCCAGGCCTCTTTAATCCACTACATGTGGGCGCAAAACCACATACTTAGAAGGAAATACCAAAATGAGAAAGAAAGGCTGGCATTTACAGTAATTTTAGATGGTGATTTTAGTAACATTTACGCAGGTATATATTTAAAAACCCAAATAATGCAGCTCCAGGAGCACCAGAACAACACAGTTGTTGCAATGCAAATATGGAGAAACATTTTCAAAAGTCTGAAATTGTCACAAGATCCAAAGTGAAATCCTCACCAACAGAAAACCAGCTCTTACAGAGAGAGGAGAAGAAAATCAGTAGCCTAAATGTGGAATTTGTGTTTGCAAGTTAGAATCTATTCAGTCAGTGGACTGAAAATGATTCAACAGTAGTACTTACATCAAAGATGTGTTTGTGCAGGCCTTCAGTGGTCCTCAGCCAGCTGCGGTTCAACTCACTCAGCTCCAGAATCGGCTGCACCTTTAGCCGGACTGTCTCTCCAGACTGACGGATCATCTCCACGATCTCGTCCCTGCTCTTGTTCTCCACATTGATCCCATTGATTTCCACGAGCCTGTCTCCAGGCACCAGGCCCAGTGCCCGGTCCTTGGTCCCAGAACCTGGTTCGGCAAAGTGCACCACACGCCGACACACTCCTCCATCAGGCTGCCTTTCTAGCATGGTGGTCCTCCGCAAAGAGAAGCCAAAGTCCCCAGTGTTGCGCCGCTGTATCTCCAGCTCTCTTGGATCTGGTATTGGAGGAGCAGCAAGCATAGGCAACTGCAGTTCTGCACCAGGGAAAGTCTTCTCCACCATCTCAGGAATGTGAACCACGTTGGTGCCTTTTGGGTTGGAGTGGGACTTCAAAGATGTAGTCCAGTTCTGCCCACAAAGATTTGACCCCTCCAAAGTATTGTCCTCTTTGCTCTTCTGGGAAAAAGACACGTGCCTCTGGCCTACCACAGAATTCAACCTGGCCAATTCCCCAAATTTAGCTGCTCTCTCTTTTACAGAGCTGCGACGGTGATCCAGTTCATTTCCCTTCACATCTTCACCAGAGGTACTTGCACTTATTTGCCCCTTATCCAGCCCCAGGTTGTTGTGAAGCCGCTCAGCCTCCAGGGCTGTCAGGCTGAGCTCCATGCTGGTAGCTACCTTAATTGGGATAGGACTAGAGATCTCCAACTTGCCCCGAGAGTCCCTCTTAGCGCTCCCTCGATTGAGGTGGAAGAAGCCTCTACGTATGCTCATCTCTTCCAGGCTCTTTAACTCTGCCTGGGACATACGCTCTTTCTTTTCTTTCTTCTCTTTCTTGACCACGTCTTTCTCCTTCTCCTTGTCTTTCTTAATTAGGTGAAACATGCTCAAACTCTTGCCAGTTTGAATTCTTTACAGCGACAAAAGTTTCAGTTTACAGTTTCATACAAACAATGAGAGAGCGAGCATCTGCAGTAGCTATGGTCCTATAATGCCATCTGTAAGGAAGAGAAAATTAAGAAAATGTTTGCTGAGAGCTTCACCGAGAACCGTCTAATTTAGTTTTGCCTGACTAAGGTACCAGCATGCCGATTATTGGCCAATATTGTTTAGTCATGCACATCTGTAATGGCACATACAGTATGATGACAGATGTGCAAAACAAAATTGCAGTATATACAGTAAATTCTTCCTAGTATGCTTTTTTAAACCCTTTATTTACTTTGAGTTAAATATAGCCTGTTTGTTATATTTATGTTTCAATTTCTAGAATATGACATCAGCCTTAAAAAGTACATTATTTATTGTGTTCTTGTAAAAATTTAATAAATCCAACCCCATAAAGTAAAGAAGGCATGTCAGGTTGACAAGGTTCACAGTCCTGTCCACAATTTTAACATTTTTCTTGTTGTTGTTGTTGTTGTTGTTCTTATTATTATTATTGTTGCATAAAACATTTGATGAAATAGGCCCACTTAATTAAGTCATAACTCTTCTTCTCATCTTGCAGTGTTTGCATCATTTAATAATTAATTAGACATTTTATTTCCAATCCAAAGTATCATCGACATAACTTAAATCACAAGGAAAGTATACTGTGACATCACTTAGTGATGCTTTACAGTCTCAACAAAGGAAATGACCTACAAATATGAATGTACTCTTTTGGAGTATAGATTTGAGATGTATTCTCTTAGTCCTATACACTGACACATGTCAAAGCCACGATGCATTTCAAGTTGCCCTACATACAGACACTGTTTGGAAGAGATCTGTCTTGCTGTCAAATGTTCAGCATCGCCATTGAAGTGATGCAGAACATCTGAACATTTGTGCACGAGGCTGTCAATCCAAAGCTGAAAGCCTTGTGCACATACAGTAGTTTGTGTGAACCCATAAACAGTAAATTCGCACTTAATCCACACTTAATCACATCTCCTGAGGTCACAGAGGTTATGAAATAGCAATAAAATCACGTTCAGCACTTCTATACAATATTTATAGATTGTAAATAATAAAACATTCTTGATTGTTACCTTTACTGAACTTACTGTACACATGCTATAGCTAGGTTGTCGTTGCAAATAGTCCAGGGCTTGGCCGTAATGCTCTCCCTTTAAGCTGCTTTGCCCTCATTTTTCTAGCACCGGTGTCCTTAGGGAACACTTTCAGTAGAGAG
This sequence comes from Perca flavescens, assembly GCF_004354835.1. NCBI lineage: Eukaryota > Metazoa > Chordata > Actinopteri > Perciformes > Percidae > Perca > Perca flavescens. Next base: position 12,092,139 of record NC_041343.1, read on the forward strand.
TGTAACAATGTAATTTATATAAAATAACACAGAGTAGGCCTACACGCTATTAGCAGACATGACAGTGACCTACCTGTAATTGCTTGCGTTGTTGTCTTGCTTGAAGTTTTCAGAATTTTCCTCCTTGGAATTGACAGTAGGTGCGAGACATGTACTTCTGATGCATTCAAATGCTAGCCGTAAACTCTGATTAAAAAAAAAAGTGTGGTCGACTATATACGACCTGGGGATACAACCAATCTCATGTTTGTATTTAAATTTTTTTTCAAAAAGGACAGTTAGTAGTCATGTATAATAGATATATATTTACAGACAAAAAATTGAAAATGGAACGTGAATTAGGCTATGTGCATAGAAGAACACCAAAAAAATGACTAATCATTCAAGGAATGCTTTCACCACCTTTTACTTATACTGATTTCATGCAATCCATCTTTATTATATGTTACATGTGGACACATCGTGCCAAATCTAGCCTTCTACAATCGTATTTGGGTCGTAAATGTTTAAACTGCACTAAAAGTGTAATAATTACAACAGTACTTGAAGGCAGCACTAGTGTAACCCGGACAGCAGTGACCCCTCCTGGTCTTTTTACTTATTGGAACAGAGAATGTGCAGGTACAGGCACAGGTAAATTCTCCCAGACTGCCCTAGAATTCAACGCACATCTACATCTTAATTTAGAGGTTTGACAGGATATTGTAAAGGATGCTGATTTTAAAATTGATAAAATATAAAATGTTCTTTTAAATCCCATGTTTATACATTTAAGACCTTTGCACATTTGATTACATTTCAGCCTAAGCTCTTGAAGACCTATACATTATGGGATATAATTGCCATGCAGGAAAGCAAGAAGAATGTCAGATGTATTTGGTCAAGTCAAAGAAAATCAAGCCTTTTGTCCCACTCTACGGTAGAGGTAACCTACTGTAAAATTAACTTGAAACGTGGTTTCTAGCAGAAGGACAAAACAATGAGAACCTGACCAACATATACATAAGACCAGATCGGAGCCTTCGGGCATTGCTGCTTAACAGGCCAACTAAGTATGAAGTTTCTGATGTTTAAACTCACCATCCATCTATTTACAAAAGATCATTTGTGGCCCTTGTTTCTTTAACAAGGGTGGTGTAAGTGTATGAGTAAGTGGAGGTATGAATACATCACTGCAATACATTGAATATATATATACAGAAACATTGTCATAAAATGTTGCACTGCATTAATATCAGTGCTTCCCTCTACACTAATAAACCTAGAATGGTAAACAATTTGCAACATCTCCAAATCATTCCACAATTCCAGATTATTAATGTTAAGATTTTCTGTGACTAGAAACAAATACACTGAATCTGTCACAGTTTCTCCCTCTAAACAATTTAATAATCAATAACTTTATAACTTTCTTAAACTAATCCATCCTGAAAAGATCAAGTTCAATCAGTTTAGAGATATACAAGCACTCAGATGAAGTAATTCATATATATATATATATATATATATATATATATATATATATATATATGAAATAATTTACAGCCAAGACTTTTTCCCTCTTCCTATTTTGGCTATATTGAGCAGTCTATTCTTGCTGCGTTCCTTTTCATCTGGATTTCTCTTCGAAGAGCACTCCAGTGTGGAGTCTGTCTCAAAGGAGATGGCTGGGCCTTGGTTTGGGACACCACTGCTCTTGTCCCGGGACACGGAAGAGGTGGTCTGCAAGACGACCCTGCCACGTAGAGAGTGTTTGAGCTCAAGCAAGAGCGGGTTGTTGTCGGAGTACAAATCCACCTGTTGCCCAGGTTTTCTATCTGACACACAGCATGTACAGCATGCGGAGAACAATACTCTGAAAATATAAATCCAGCCTAGATAATGCAGCTCCACAATGTTCAAGATGAAGCAACCTAGACTGACACTGAACATGAAGTTGAGGAAGATGGTCTTCTCTGTTGCTCGAGACACAAAGCAGTCCGTCCTGTTTGGACAGGGGTAGGTCTCACAGCGGAACAGGTGTGGAACTTCAAATCCAAATAGGTAATACTGTCCAATGAGGAAGATTATCTCCATGATGGAGCGCAGCAAAACATGTATGATGTAGATAAGTAGTACTTGGCTGGAGAGCTGGGTTGGGTCCTTTCCTACCTCCTTAATATCCTCCTCCAGCTGGCTCTTCTCCTCACACTCACCTGCCTGTGAGCTCCACCCCTCATTGTCATAGGATGTGTTATAAGGACTGTTGGCTTCCAGTGTTGTCTCTTTATCTCCGCCTATGTGTTTGTCTCTTTCAAGTAAAGGAGAGGACCTGGGTACCACTTCAACCTTCTTATCCTCTACCTTTTCATTCTTGGTGATTTTTTGCAGGACATACACAATGTAGAAGATAGAAGGTGTGGACACTAGAACAATCTGAAAGACCCAAAAGCGCAAGTGTGAGACAGGAGCAAAAGTGTCATAGCAGACATTATTGCATCCAGGCTGTAGGGTGTTGCAGGTAAACTTGGACTGCTCATCGCTGTAGACAGCATCCCCCACCAGGGCCACGAGCAAGATGCGGAAGATGAGCAGCATTGTCAGCCATATCTTGCCAATGACCGTGGAATGGTTTTGAACTTCCGTTAGGAAGCGGCCAAGAATGGACCAGTCTCCCATTTCTGTGGAATCACAATAGTTCAAATACTTTTTACAGCAGTCAGGCAGATTGTATCAATGACTGAATCATAATAAAATGGTAAAGTGGTTGTTCGTAAGGAGAAAAAAAATGCCCTAAATACAATATGACTTAATAGTTTTACTAAGGAAGCAGGGGCATGAAACCGGACACATTTGCATATGTATGGCTTTCAAATATTATCTAGATTTAAATATTGACCTAGAAATCCACTAGAATTGAGAATAATATTATCATGTGTATTTTATATGCTATTACGTAAGAGCAGAGATTGCATTAAGCTGTAAATTAACAGCAGTTTCTGATATTCACAAGAGTTTAGTTACACACTAATTTATACAATCTCCTCCTAAAAAAGTTTAAAAAATAAATAAATAAAACAAGCTAAAACAAAATCAATTTATATGGATTATTCTTTCCTGTCCTGGGGGAGCTTACCTTTGGAGAATCTGAGTTTTCCTTATCCAAAGCTGGAAAAATATAAGAGGAAGCAATCTGCATAGCTGTATTTTCAAGTGGAGCCAGTTGCTGGACGTTATCGTGTCTTTTGAGCTGGATGAGGGGAGAATGGGCTGACCACACATATTCCCTAACTCTAACTGAAACATTTGTTGCACTGTATGTGAATAAAGGCTTTCAGTGTACAGTGGGACAAAGATTGAAATGTACAATGGGGGCACCTTTACTGAACAGCCATTCACGGACGAGCAGAGAGTTCAAAGAACGTACTGGAAAGAGTGTGCACAATACTGACACAAGCGGGGATCTGTGTCCACTTTCATTTTAGAGCTGAAGTACTAGTCTCGTTTCCCAGAAGATTCAACTTTGGTCTTGGTGGAAGTGTAAAGAATCACACTATATCAATTTTCACGTCACTAATGATAAATGTTGAAATATCAACAACTGTCCACTTTTTTTTCAACGTTTGGTTGTTGTGGAGCAAATAGGCTTATACCTCAAATCCTATTCATAAATATAGGCACTTAAACCATCCTTTTGTTCACATTCTCTTACATAAAAAAGTGTGAAATAATAAAGCAAAACAGCAGGTAATTCCTCTTTGAAAAAACTAATAAAGCTATTAGTTAACAAGCGGTGGTTCTACACGTTAGGGCATTGTTACACGTATGGGCTGGATGCAAATCTTAATCAGCTCAGTGCGTTATAAACTGCGGGTTGTGTTCAGATTTGATTTTCATTCATATTTAGTAGCTGCATTCAGTTTAGTAGTTTAGTTTAGTCCTTTGAGTACAGCTGAAATGATAAGATGATTATACATTTAGTTGATTGACAGAACTGTTTTGATCATTTCAAGTTTCTAAAATGATCCCTGATGATACTTACATACTTTTACTTAAGTAAACTTTTTAATGCAGGAGTTTTACTTGTAACAGAGTATGTATACAGCTTGGTATTAGTACTTTTACTTAAGTAAAGGATCTGAATACTTCTTCCACCACTGCTGGTGCTGCCACGCACTCTGAGTCCTGGTGCTTTGGTGACACTCAGGTAATTCGCTATAAACAGCACTCTTTTCAGTATCCACATATGCCAATTATTAGCTGAGAGGGAGGGTTTATTTTTGTATGTATAAAGATATTTTACAGCAAATTTGATCTTAGTTGTCTGAGGCTCTAGGACAGCCCTAGGTGCTTATGAAGGTCATCTAGCATTAGCTACTGTTCTTGTAATTTACACCCCAGATGCTCTGTCTATAAGAGTGAATGTGTCATTTGACCAGACAGACATCCTGTATTCCTAATAGTGTCTGCCTGCATAGTAACTCCAGAGATATCAGTTATTTATTGTTATTTCACAGTAATATATCACGTGTTCCCTTTGATACAAGGACTACATTAAAGTCTAATTTATAAAACACCTTTGAATGTAGAATGATACAATGCAGCTATGATTCATTTCCAGTGTGGTCATGTCAGTTTACACTCTTTCTGAGGGTTGAGTCATCATCACTTTTACAGTTTGATTATAAATGATGTAACACAGTGAAGAACAGTGAAGAATGCTTGTTGTGTATGGTTTGTATACAGAAAGCGTCAATTTGCATTTCAGCGCTTGAAGCTGTATAAAATTTTGTTTTTATACACACTCAAATTTCACTTTTAACAAATCAGCAGCCTTAACAGGACCAACATGTTGTGTGTAAAATAATCTTAAATCTAGAAACAATAATATTCACCCATATGATGTATCACAATTTCCCAAATAGCTAGTAAACACGAGGAGCAAATATCTTTTATCGTTGTTTATTCAATATAAGTGGTGTATTTACAGCTAATGAGTAGACTGAACGTGATATGTTGGTCCACTGGAGGGAATTCGTTCATTTTATGGGTTCTGTCGTTTTCATTCATCCCTATACCATGAATGAAAATATACTGCAGCGCACGCGGATTATTTCCAGCTCCGTTTAAACGGAAACACTTGTCAATATGCAAAGAAGTAGGGCTAATTGTTTGTAATGCAGAACAAATCGCTTTCTAAATCATTTTCTTATAAAAACGAATTTAGCCTAGTGTTACTAAAACACATTCATATCCCAGCCACATGTGACAGACTAACAAATGCCCCTCGAAAAATCTTAGCGAAAAACCATCCAGAGGGGTGTTTAGAAATCCAACTACATCAAATTAGTTCTGTGATAGGAGAAGCGATTCAGATAATGTCTTGCATTTATATTTCAGAATGAATTTTAAGTTGGCAGTATTTATTTATTGATCTCTGTTTAATGAGCTGCATAAATACAGTACACGAATTATTTTTTAACAAATTAAATGCAATATCCCCCCCTAAATCGTCAGTAAAGTGGTTCAACCCTCGAGGTTACCGGAAGTTGTTTCAGCTGCCATGTTTGGTTGCTTTGTTGTAGGCTTCTACAAGGTTTCCTACAGAATTAGTAAGTGTGGAAATGGAGCCGAGCTGGAGTACGTTTCTTTTTCAAGTAAGTTGACTCTTTGGGAGGGAAACTGGGATAGCTTGAAAAAACAACCTTAACAAGTGTAAGCACTGGATATCTTAGCGGTAATACCAGTTTTTAAACGAGTAATGCCAAGATCAAGTAACCAAGCAAAACAATGGTATATGAATCCAGGCGTCCAGCTGTGAGGTTTGGGAATGACGCTAGAACAAAAAATCAATTTTCCTCAACGTGTGTTTGAAAAATGTGGCTTGTCTTTTCTATTGTACGGATACTTAGATTATCTATGTTGAATAACTCGACAGCGCTTGATGTTTTTTAAGTTTGTTTGCCAAGTCGAAGCCAGCAAAACATGCGGGATAATTTGAAGTAGGCTGGAGACGCCACTGCACCGTTACAATCGAGACAGACCTGTTTTTTTTCCGTGTGACTGAGGGCTTTGATCGGACGCCGTAGGATAAAGAGATGTAATGCCGGGCGAAGATTTTCTTATTGTAACGCGGTTAACGCCACAGATAATTTTGATTTGAAGTGGCGAATGTTAGTGAACGTTGAATAAGTGTTTACTTAGGTTAGCGGCTGCTGAGATTTACCAACGACGATTCGCAAGTCCGCGGTGAACTTTCCGCTTGCCTCAGTCGGTTCGACAATAACTAGCCAAGTTAGCTAACGACGTTAAGGCTGCCTTAATCAAACTCGCTGGCTAATTCAGCTTAATTTGGGCGAGGCTGGCGTAACGAGCCCACAAAACTAATGTTACATTGCTTTGGTAAGCAACGCTGTGCCGCTCTCTGTTTATTAACTAGCTACTACTAGCTATTTATTCTGCAAGACCGTGGTGGAAAGGAATTCAAACTATGCCCACAACATCAGCTAACACTAGCAACGAAGAAGCAGATTTGAAATTAGCAACATTACGCAATTTATAAATCCGTTTTAGCTAGAAAGTGAGTGATGCTGTTGAGTGAGATCTGCCACGGTTTAGTGGTTTTCACTGTGTACTAAGATGGAAGGCTATTGTTCAAAAAATGAATGAAATGGTTTATTCCCATGGCCTTACTTAGCCTAAAAGAACTGAGCCTTGAGCTTGAAGAAAGCAAAACGATACAACCTTAGTTTATGGGAGAGGATATTTCAAATGATTAAATGTTTTGCCGCGTTTATTTGTATACTGTCATTTTGTTAAAACGTTTATAAACCCACATCCTAAGAATATCGCAATTCTGTCGTCTCGTTTTTACAAGTCTTAAGAGGGATTAGTTGGTATATTATATTTAAAGTTATGTTTTTAGTTGGTGTGACAAATTCCCTAATGGGAAGAACCTCCTCAATCAACCTTGCAGCAGTTCAGTATCATTCACAAACATAATTGAATCTCCTTTTCTTTTTTTTGTATTTTAGAAAACTATTAAATCTACTTCCTACAGTTGCTGACTGCTTAGTTTATTTAACTGCAGCTTGATGTAAGTGACTGTATATATACAGTTGAGAGCAGAGTCAGGTATAGATCATTAGTTCTTGTTGGTAATGTTAGTACTCTTATGTTTAAGTCCCTTGCCAATGCCAGACAATACTATTTATTTTTATATTATGTGTTTGACCTTCAGATAAACATGTTTACTTTGTAACACTTGCCATCCATCTACTGTGGTACAATATTTTCATTCAGGACTAATACAGTTGTATCATATCTACTGTACTATTAACTGATCAAGTAAATATGTTAATAGAAATGTGTCAAACTGCTCATGTAATCACTGGAGAATCAGTCAAGGTGGTAGAAGTGCTACAGGGATGCTTGAACTATCATCAATATGTTAGAGAACTTTTTTTTCTCATTTAAGGTGCTTCTAAAAGGTGTAGATAAGGTCTTGCTACACAAACAAAGTTAACATTACTTATCCAGTGTTAACACTCACCCTGCTTTGTATGTGGTATTAGTAACATTCTTCTCTACTGTGAGTGACTCGCATCTTTGAGCACTATTTCTTCCTGATGTAAAAGGCAGATGGACGGTGTGGCTTGTTGTGGAGTATCTGGCGTCTAGCCCGAAGCCCTGCATGTATTATGTACCGCACACTGTTACACTGTCAATCTCATGTAAATCTGTGTGCAGTTATCATTCTGGAGCCTGACGTAAGGATAGAAATAGTTCATTCAGCTACCATCAATTGACACATGCTTTGCAGAATTTTTTGTTTTAAAGTTCTCCACAGTGTTACCTTTTTTATAGGAACGTATTTTAGTAATGTGTAGAAAATGATGATTAACATATTCCTGTTTAAATACTTTGTCAGGCGTTTTAAATTATCCATATTGTTGTGTAAATGAGCAGCTTGACTACTACCATAAGTACAGCTGCCTCTCCTACTTTCGCATAATGTGCAATATATTGCCAGTTTTATGTCAGGCCACAGTTAAGTGAATCATGTTGTTCAGACCAGTTTGGCTCTGTCTGGATGCACAATGATACATCAGTAATGCTGCAAAGTAAATGGTAAAAAGTGCCCCAAAGTGAGAAAGTCCTAATGCAATCCTTCTGTCCATGGAACTTCATTCTGGCTTTCTCTGAAGAATGTGAGAGCCACTTAGAACGAGAAGAAAAGAAGACTAACTATTATAATAACAGAAACAATTATTATAAAGTGCTATGCATCCATTCATTCAAGATAAGTTTGGCTGACAAATGTTTGAAATAAAATGACGTTTAACAGGTGAACCAGCTATAGTGAAAATGATTGACTTCTCTTAAACTAGCCTAATAATATTGCCTTTACAGGCCGCTGCAACATGTATTAAATGGTTTCAAAAAAGCTGTTGGTGATGCACCTTGCATTTGGCAGCCATTTTGTCGATTTGTTGGTGTTGATCTATTTCTTAATACAGTAAACAACGGGCTAATGTATTTGTATGTAGATCCTCTAATATTAGTGCAGCGACAGTTTTTGATAAAAGTGTTAGCAATTACATTTGCAATTGCATTAATCATTTTTCCATTAGAGGCAGAAATTGCATTAAGTTAAGCTAGGGCTGCAAGTAACGATTATTCTGTCGATTAATTGAATGAAAAATGTCAATCAGTGTTAGGGTTGGGCATTGTTTGGATATTAACGATTCTGATTCCAATTCCGATTCTTCCTTTCGATTCCTGTTCTTATGGATTCTCGAATCAGATTCTTTGAGTGGTGGAGTTGAAACGGGTCACATGCTTATTTCACAAATAAGAGGAAAGCTTTTTCAATATAAAATAAAGCCACACTAGTGCTCCATGGCTGCAACACAACAAGCGCCTGGCTGCTACGGAAACCAAAACTTGCGCATGTTAAATTTGGAACCCACGATCAGATTTGAAACCAAATCCTCCAAACGATTCCAATAAAGAAACGATTCCGATGGAATCGTAATTTTTGAAACTATTCCAAGTAGGAATCGGTTCTCGATGCCCAACCCTAATCAGTGTTTGCCAAAACCCAAGATGACGACTTCAAATGTCTTGTTTTGTCCACAACTCGAAGATGTTCAGTTTACTGTCATAGAGGAGTAAAGAAACCAGAAAATATTCTCATTTAAGAACATGTAATTACAGAATTTTTCCAATTCATCGATTATCATCGGTAGTTGGCGATTAATAGTTGACGACTAATGGATTCATCTTTGCCTTTCTAAGTCATGCTGACGGATCAACCAATAATTTGCTATAGCTAATGTGATAGCAAACAATTGCCTACTCAAAAATCTAGCGAACACGAAGCAACATTATCAGTCATTTTGTAGTCATGTCTGTGGCCACCTGACGAATGCAGGTCCAATTTTTTTTTTTTAGCTAAGGTTTGTTCTTAACTACAGTAACCCTTAAAAAATATCTGGGTTGTTATCTTTGTAGATGTTTAACTTTATCCACCAACTAGCCTACTTACTAACTCTTTCCGTTTGCCATTTGGTAGCTTACAGTGTTTTTTTTTAGAGCTTGTTTTGCTTGAAACAAGTCCATTAAGACAAAGTCACAAAAGTACCTGCATTTACTTTTTAAATAAAATATATTAATGAAGGGAGCTTTAGCTAGTCCTTGTGCCAGTGTAAAGGCTTTATGTAGCCTCAACATTTTGCTGGTCAGTAGACCCCATCCCCCCATTTTTTAGACTTGATAACATTAAATAAAAATAGACTCTGCAACATTTGTGAGACTTAATAGTGCCATTGAGAAATATTTAATGAGTCTCGTGTATTGTACTGCTTATTTATGTTCTACTTGCATGTTTTTAACAATAGATCTTTTTCAAGGCATTAGGGCTGTCCTTAATTAAAGAAATTCTTAGTCAACTTACACTCGTAGGATGTTCTCGACTAAGTGATTAGTTGTTTTAATCGACAGATCTGTGAAACTTGAGTTTCTCCGCAAAGAATAATGCAAAAGCACCACTTTAAATCTAGTAGTAGTTCATAAGGTTATTGGAAATAAGTCATTTCAGCATGAAAAAAAGCATAAACAATGACTAAAGCTTAGTCGATTAAGGCCAAAACGACCGATTAGTCTAGAGTGGGCAGCCCTACGAGGCATACATTTTGACATTGCTCAAAAAAGTATCTAACAATACCAGGGCCCTGGAACAAGCTCACCTAAATGGAATGCAGTTGTTTCTAATAAGTTATCAGTTACACCTTTTACTGCTATGATGAGCCAAAATGTCTGCTTTGAAAAATGTGTTCTGTTACCTTTCAGAATTGTAGTAATAATGCCTTTGGCCAAACAACAGCTGATAACAATGGAATGTAGTGAATATTACGGCGTAGCACAGTCAGATTCCATTTATGGGTGACTTTAGAGTAGAGCTGGGCGATATGGAAAAAATCAAATATCCTGATATTTTTGACCAAATACATCAATGTCGATATTGCAGCGATATTGTTGTTGACTATTGGTGCTTTCACAAAATATTTACACGAGACAGTTTTGATAATTAATCACTAATAATGTGGATACAATGACTAAGTGTATAAAGGCAAATAATAGAACAGCTACAACAGCCTGGTAAGTTCAGAATATCACTTTACTGTAATGCAGCCTTTAAAACCAGGAAAAGACAATACTGGTGTCATATCATGATATTACGATATCCAAAATTTAAGACGATATCTGACCTCATATCGATATAATATCGATATATTGCCCAGCCCTACTTTAAAGCAACACCAAAGATTCTTTTGTACCTTTTTTAAAATAATGTTTCCAAAATCGTTTCAGTAGTTAATCAACTCGTAACAAGGTGAACGGCGGCTCTCTATCGGCTATAACCGCACTATGCAAGTTTGCCAGATCAGGTAGCGGAGCTGTAGTTTGAATGACAGCAGTAAAGGACAATTTCGCTTCCAACCAAAACATGGTTTTACATAATTTGTTACAAAGACCACTCACCAGATGTTAACGCTGTTTTTGTAACTGCAGTGTTTGCAAAAGGTGAACTTTTTACGCCACGTAGCAATTTCATCATAGCTGTGAAGCCAAAAATAAACAAAAACTGATCAGTCTGTGTAATCAGGGTGTGTACTGGATATCAGCAAGTGAGTAACTATCCTAAACGTTGGTTCGCTCTTTGTAATTTGTAATTTGTAATTATAATGTCCCAGTTTAGAAAGAAATGTTTGCAATTTTCTTGAATCAAGAGAGCTCTTTGTGCTCCCAGGTAATGTTTCATATAAACCACATAACCTCTCGCAGCTGTTTCCTTGTTCATGAAGGGACCGTTTTCTATATCAGATGTTGTATTAGATGCCACCACCTTTTGGAGGTTGTGGCTCATTGATTTCAGTGTTTTTTTTGGAGAAGGAAGGCTTGGTGAGTTGCTTAGAAATGGCCTATCGTCCTCTTACATGATGCAATCCAAGCCCAGGTTAGAATTGGCCTATTATGTAGAAACCACCTCGGAAACATGAACTGCCTAGCCTACCTCTACTTGCAACCTACATCAACAAGCAAGGCACTGAAACCCTGCAGTATTTATATAGCTTTAAAGGCTCTGAAAAAACCAAGAAGGATTACAAACATTGCAAAAGTGACGTAAGGACTTGTGTCAACTCAGCGAACTGGGTAGCAGCCAAAGATTTCAGAACTTGTAAACAAGTGAAGAACAACGTAGAACAAACTCATAAAGTTGAAGAGGAGACTTTACATGTACCAGGGGGTAAAAAACAAATATATATTTTTTATTTTGTTTCCTGCAATATGCACTCCCCTTCTTCCTTCCATTTTTATTTAATCAATTATACTTTTTGTTTGTTTTGTGAAAAATGGGACTTCGGCAAGCAGCTGTAGAGTGTGACACAAAAGAGAGACATAATCTGACTCAGACCGTGAGCTCAATTCAAGTCTACAGTGGCCCGTGGAGCCATCAGGACACTCCCTCCATTTTGATGTTATTTATGAGGGAGAAGCCCCAGTTGTCAGAGCGCGTTTGTGTCAAAATGGTCAGAGCTGCATGAAGGCACAGCAGCTTACAGGCCCTGCACCTCTGTATAGAGGCAGGCTGTCTGCAGTGGCTATGTCTGCTGTTCACAAGCTTCACAAAGAGGGTTCCCGGCTGGTATCCCCCCCCCTTCCCACCCAAACATAAAGCCCCCACCCCCACCCCCCAAACCCCACCCCTGGTGTGCCAGTGGACGGGTAAGCATTGGCATGATTATGACTAATCCTGGAAGGTGGCAAGTGTGAGCAGGTGCTTAGACAAATGGATGGGTGGGCTTGGTGGCATTCTCCACGAGTTCCCAGGTCCTATTGCGTATGAGGGAATGACGGAGAGTTTGGTTGAGTAGTATGTGGATAAACAATGTCCCTGTCTCATGAATAGATGAGCCAAATCAATGAAGATGAGCATACAAAGATCCCCTGCTGAGGCATCACTGCTCAGATTTGTGTCTCTCACAATAGGCTGGATGACATAAGGAGGACACTGTGTGGTTCATTTTTCTTTTCGGTCCCCTGCCTCCTCTTTTGCTAGTCCTTTCTTGGCTGGCCTCTGCAATGGGTGATTGAACCTCAAAGGGAAAGGTCAAGCATTCCACCTTGTCCTTTCTTGCTGGTGTTCCAAAACCCAGTTGTCTTGACTGTGTCCATCTAGCAAAACAGCGTTAGCTGTGATGTAGTATTTGTTTTATATGTCGTTACAAGTTTAGCAAGAGCCATATAGGTATATGCATTAACATCTGTCCCTGCTGATGGTGTGTTTGCAACTCTGTGCCTGCTCTTTTAATTATGATGACTGTTGGTGGGACGGTCCCTAGGTCAACAGGAATCTCAGGCGTTTCTCACAGGGGGTATCTAACTCAATAACCACTGATCTGAGCTGTTCAATTGCCAAAATGTAGATTTAGACTTGCTTCTAACCTTGTTTAGAGCGTAACTAACCACAGCTGACAAACCCCCTAGAAAATCGTTATGCCACTGTGATCCGTGTTCTTTTGTCTAGTTTAGTGACCTGTCTTTTTGCGTAGTGTGTGCGTGGGTGCACTTCACTCCTTTACTTCACCGTGCCCTCTAACTGAGCTCCTTAGCTGAGCTAGTGCACTGGACTCTGCTTTGCCTCTAATTTGGAATGCCTGCTTTGCAGTCACATGATGAATCAGCAGCACTGTCATGATGGGATCATTTTTCATCCAGTATATTTGGATTCTTTTGCACTAGTGGCGTGCTGCGTCAACCTCGTTAATGACCAATCCAGTGTCCATTTTGTGTTCTGTAACATCTTACTAAGCTTTTTTTTTTTTTTTTTTTTTTTTTTTGTCAAAGCTGACTCCAGTTTTGAAGCTACAATTCCCAATATTGATGTGTATTTTATATTGAGTATATAATATCAATGTTATGTTACAATCAGTGTTATATTATAATAATAATAATAATAATAATAATAATAATGTTATTGGCCTTAAAGCTTGAATTACATTTTGCAAAAAAATGACTGGAATTCATTTAGGCTCAACCAAGTATTTATCCCTGTGTGTGTGTGTATATGTGTGTGTTTGTTTCATTAGCAGGCCAATGAAGCCCTCCACCACCAGCACCATGTGGCCCAGAACAGCCTGCTGCCACTTCTTAATGCAGGAGCTGAACAAATTGACCAGAAGCCTATCCTGCCCATCCACATAGACCAGAAGCCCCCTACCAGCGCTGCTGATCTCCTCAAAGACAATGTGGCCAGCGGAGGAGGTGCGCGGCCACAAATGCACGTGATAAAGAAGGAGCACAAAGGTAAAACGCCGTTTGTCTGCGGCTACTGCAACAAGGCCTTTCGTGACAGCTACCACCTGCGACGCCATGAGTCCAGCCACACCGGTATTAAGATGGTGTCGCGGCCAAAGAAGACTGCCCAGACAGCCCCCACCATGGTACCCATGATCTCCACCATGCAACGAGAGAACAACGGCAACCCTTCCTACATCTCCACGGTGGCAGGCATCCTCTCCACAGCAACCACCTCGGTTTCCTCAGGCGCGAGCATCATGACATCGTCTGCGATGGGAAATATGCCGCAGCAAAATGTCGCCAAGAAACCTGCCAAACCGGTCAAGAAAAACCATGGGTGTGAGATGTGTGGCAAGGCCTTTCGTGATGTCTACCACCTGAATCGGCACAAGCTGTCCCATTCAGATGAGAAGCCTTTTGAGTGCCCCATCTGCCAGCAACGCTTTAAAAGGAAGGACCGGATGACCTACCATGTTCGCTCTCATGACGGGGGAGTCCACAAGCCCTATGTATGTTCAGTGTGTGGGAAAGGCTTTTCCAGGTAAGGACCACATTTTTGGCCTTTTGGTGTGTTTTTCAAAAATGTTGCTTTTTTTTTGAGTTGATTGCTCTTGAGGTGGTGGAATAAGTTATGTTCCCTCGTTTGACCAGTAGCATAATAGTAAAAAAAAACACACATGACAGTGAGTTCAGAAACCGGCATTTGAAGTGGAATTTAAGTGTCCTAAACATCCACTATTATGACAGTGAATAGCTATTTTTTTTTTTATTGTTTTCGAGGCCTGTCTTGCAAAACAGGATTAGTCAATTGATAGACAACTTTACTGATTAAAATGCAGAGCACCCCTCAGATGTGGAGCGTGAACTGAAGCAACTGTTAAGTTAAGTAGCTAACTAATTCAGTAAACCTGCTTCTTGAGACAGGCCCAGTGCAGCCTGGGACTCCCATAAACATAACTGGAAGTGGTCTCCAGCGGGAGGCCAGCTGGGTATCCCTGTCGCCGCATTAGCCACTGCTTTGTTTTGGATGTGTCCAAAGTGTGAGTGTCTAGGTCTGTGAATCTCTGCCTGTTCTACTCTAGACTCCTACTCTTTCTAGACAGAAACTTTTCTGTCTATAGCCGTTTTTTACATGTGAACTCTGGACTGTGTCCGAGAAATTAGGTCCCGACATTGTCCGGAGCTCCCCTTTTCACGTGTGTAGTACACAACAGGAGGTCGTCCGTGCCAGATGCATTCTTACTTACTCTAAATACTTTAGACAAGGAGCATGCAGCAGACAGGACATGGCGCTGATTACGCTGCGTCACGGAGCCGTTCATAATTAGGTCATAAACAACCAAGCCTCTTACCGTTCCTTGAATTTGTCTGGCGAAGTTCCCAAATCTCGTCGTCTCTCCAGTTAGACATTTCCGTCTCCCCCCCCCCCCCACCCCGGATGTTTGATTTCTTGCGGTTGCGCGCGAGCGGCATAAAACGTCATCAACGCGCCTACTCCCCTGCTGTGAATTTTTTACACTTTCGGCTCAATCGGAAATTACACAGATTTGGTACCAGGGAGCTGTCAGAGTGAAGAGCGGCCCATGTCCGATCCAACTGATTTGGACATTTGCTCACATACGCCTCCGCCGGGTAATGTCTAGATGATCATCATCAACCTTTATTTAGTTCTCGGGAGTACAATTGAGGGCACGCCCTCATTTTCAATGTAGCCGAGATAACACAAAATAAAAACACAATATAATTTGGAACACAATTTACAAATGTTGGAATACAGATAGAAATTAGCATTTAAATGACTAAAAGCAATTACATCCAAAATCATGAGTATTTAAAACCAGTGCTCTAAACTGCCCATATGTTGGAAGGTAACTTCAGTTAAATGATTGTTGTAGCGTGTTCCAGGTGGTTGGTGCATTATAGAAGAATGCCAATTTCCCTAGTTCTGATTGAACCCTCGGGACCTTAAGTAAAAGCCGGTTGTTAGATCTTTTCAGGTTTGCAGTGCGTGTGTGAAAGGGGCTTAAGTCTATGTGAGGATGTGTTTGGTAAGCAATGGGATCAGCAGCAACTGGGACAATGCAGTGACAATAGCAAATTCTAAATTGGTGAGAAAGTAGGGGCATATGCAAAATCTAATTGTTTTCACAACTGCTCTAGTTTATTCATGATTCCAATCAACAAGTAACACGGCTATTGTAAACATGAAGTATGCTTCTGAAATCTAATGTATTCTTATGCTAGTGGAAACAGTCATTTCACCCTCTAATGGTTGCATTCTGGGGTCAAAGAGAAACCTCTTGACTTGTCTGCATGGAATTAAAAAATAAAATAAAAAAAAAACATGATAAAGAAATTCGAACAAAAATACCTTTTTTGACTATTAACTTGTCAGTCCAAAAAGTAGCAAAGTAAGCGAATCATGCTTTCTAGACTGAAGTGTAACCTTATGCACTACGTCTTTCATGTTTGCAGTTGTTCATTAGAATGGTGTTTGGCAGTGAATACAAAGAGAGGATTTGTTTTCACAAAGAATGAAATCGCCAGGTGCTATAGCTTTTTATTTATTTTTTTGCTTTACCAAAAGTTCACTAAATAGCAACCCTAATGCTTGTAGCAACCCATGACATGTTTGGGAATGATTCAGCCAGTTCGGTTTGGATTATTCAAGTGCTGCGTGATTTCGTATAGAGGGTTAATTGTACTGTCCAGGTAGCTTCCCAGTAGCTGTGTTTTCATATTTATAAATGCGCTAAGCACACACACAACGCCATTTCAACCACATGTTTAAACCAGTCGCACATGGCAGAGCACCAGTGGTAGAGTATCAAGGGAGGGGGAGGCGTCACTTGTCGCTTTGCTGTTCCCGCCAGCATGTCACAGAGTCGCTTTCCCCTGGGAATTCAGTGAACCACGCGGTAATGTTCAGGTCAACACATTTACTATGTAGTGAACACACATTTTTAGTTTTAAGAAGGTCTCATGGTGGCTACGTATTTAGATTTATCAACACACACGCACAGAACATTTCACTGTCTTTTTAAACAAGCCCAGAAGTCCGCTGGTATTGAGTGAGCGGAGAATATTGATAACATTAGAAGAGTTCTGTGCTGCAACACAACTTCAACAAAAACATCAGCTGTCGAGCTGTAACATTAGCGCTGTGCAGGGCAGTTTTGGGCATGCCTCCAACACGGTGACGTGGGGTAGGGATTCATCAGCATACTGGAAAGTGAGAATGGGGACTGAATAACAGGGCACTGAGTCACTGCCACTCAGCCAGATATGTAGGCAGGCACTGTCTGGAGTCTGCTGTCCCCGTCAGTGGGACCAAAAAAAAAAAGAGGGGGAGGACCTGGTTCCAGTTCATTGCACCACTGAGAAGATTCCACTTAACTCCTCCAATTTGTATATTTAAAAAGAAATAAAAAATATATCCAGCAGCATGAAACTTTCCGGTTTCGGAGCAGCTTCCAATGCTGTAGCCCTTGCTCGCTCCATTATGCCACTTCTAACATGATTCAGCTCACAGCTTCACTAGAACTAACAAGCTGACAGAGGAGGATCAGTGCCAAGAAGAATTTGTGAATGCTGGAGTTTCACTGTAAAGGTCAAGAGGCAAAGAGCTGTTTTCTTGCAACTGCCGATATGCAGTGAACAGTTAATTATACAGTGGAACACAGAGGAATGTGTTGTCATCAATGTTTGTTGTTGTTCTTTAACCTTCAGTTTAACACCAATATTTGTGTAAAGTCTTATTACCATAAGTATTTTTTTTTTCATATAAAATATATCTTACTATCTCATATCACTTGTTATTGTCATTTTAATATTTAAGTTACATGTTTATCAAACTTGTTTCATAGTAGTTCAGTGCGAAAGCAAAAAAACTTCCTGATTTCTTTATATATTGGCAGTTTAAAAAGTCGTTGTTCAGGCTGATTCCTGAGTTGTTGTTTTTTTTTTTTTAAACGTAGCTGTAAACATACATTTAATACTTTCTCACAGTTGTTAACTGTTGTCAGAAATACAACCAAACCACCACCCCCCCCACTCCCTCCACTGCATTAGTGAAGTTGAATTAACTTTGTGGCCTAGAAAGTGTCTTCCGAATCCTCCAAAGAGATATTGTGCAATTCAGTATTGGATTTCAGGAAACTACCAACCAAATTCCTGGAGATTCTCAATAACATTGTCTTCAAATTTCTGTAAGTAATGCCAAGGCTGCAAAAAAATAAACCGAAGTAGTGTAATAAAGTCTCAATTTATTCAGAAAACAAGTGGAAAGTGTACAAACTTACCATCTCTGTGTGGTGCGTTTTTGAAACTAGGTCAAACTAATTCACGCGCGATTGATCATGGAGAGTTGACCACAATTGGCCGGAATTTTAAGGGATTTTTTTTTCTTTTCTTTTTTTTGGCCATCCCCTCATTATCAAAGCAAACGGAGCACGTCCATATACTTCTGCACTTACACTGTAAAGAAACGTACAATAGGCATTTCACTTTGTCCCTGTGCACTTGCATGTCAGTTAATGATGCATACTTGCATAAGTTTTTGAACATGTAATATTGTCGTATCCCTGGTCAAATCACAAGTATAGTTTAGAGCTGCAAAGATTAATCGATTAGTTGTCGACTCTTAAATTAATCTCCAACTATTTTGATAACCGATTAGCCGGTTTGAGTAATTTTTCAAGACAAAAATAAAAATTCTTTGATTACAGCTTCTTAAATGTGAATATTTTCTTCACTCTTCCGTGACAGTAAACTAAATATATCTTTTGAGTCGTGGACAAAACAAGACATTTGAGGACGCCATCTTGGGCTTTTGGGAAACACTGATCCACTTTTTTCACCATTTTCTGACATTTTATAGACCAAACAACTAATCAAATAATCGAGAAAATAATCAACAGATTAATCGACTATGAAAAGAATCGTTAGTTGCAGCCCTGGTATAGTTACTGTAATTGCCCCCAAAAATATAGTCCCTTGAACTACTACTGCTACTACTGCTTACTATACTGCTTGTTTTTTATTTTTAAATCTAGGCCAGACCACTTGAGCTGCCATGTGAAGCATGTGCATTCCTCGGAAAGACCGTTTAAATGTCAAGTAACGGTAAGAGTCATCCCCGTCAGCTTCCAGATTATTATTACTTATTATAATGTTGTTGTTGCTGCTGTACTCCGCTGACCTTTGACCCCGTCTGCTTTGCGGCTGCAGGCCTGTACCTCTGCTTTCGCCACCAAAGACAGACTCCGTTCCCACATGATCAGGCACGAAGGCAAGGTCACCTGTAGCATCTGTGGGAAGATGCTCAGTGCAGCCTACATCACCAGCCATTTGAAGACTCACGGACAGACCAACTTCAACTCCTGTAACAAACGTAAGTCACACGTGTCACATACACATGCATTTTGCTTTAACATGTCTGCCTCATTTTTAGGGTCTCTTTAACTTGGCAAGTAGCCTTTGTGAGTCACATTACTGCTGTAGTAGAAATAAAAAAAAAAAAAAAAAAAACAATGTTATCAAGCTTTGCAAATTCAATCCCATCACCTCCCTCTAATGCTGGTTGTTAGATTACAAGTTATAATGTTGTGGTACTGTTAAAATCGGAGGATACATTAGATTGCAGGGGGAGTGATGAAGGTGTAGCCCGTTTCAAAGCTTTTGCTTTTAGCTTTTGTGTCCTACAAATGAGCAACTATTTTTGCGTAGCCGCAGAACAACGGTTGAATGCTCTTTCTCGTGTGTTTTCCCAGAGGGTAACGGGGTCTGCAATTCTTCCTCAGCTACACCTGTGACCATTTCTGCCCCCATCACCACGGCGATGAACCGGGGCCACTCCAACAACCCTGTCACCATAGCCGCACAAATGAACATTACCACCAACACGGTCAACATCACATCTCCAATCAGCCTCCAGCACCCAGTCACCATCACCGGGCCCGTCAACATCGCTTCTGTCAACATCCCTTCCTCGGTTCCCATGAATATTGCCCACCCGGTCGCTATAACGACCACCATGCCTATGAATATGGCGGGTCCGCTCAACATCGCCATGAGGTCAATGGATAGCATGCCTTTTCTGTCCCAAGTCTTGCCTTCTTCCCAACACTGGTAAAAAAAGGAGAGACCGATCATTGGACTGGCCAGAAAGAAAGGGAAAAATGAAGTGAAACAAGAGACTCCTGTCGTCATCATTTGCACCTCAAGCCCGGCTCTTTCTCCCCCTCCCCCCCCTTGAACCAAGTTTACTTACCCTGAAGTGAATATTTACAGTGAGCTGTTGGGGGGGGCGGTAGGAGCTCCCCAAGTCACAGGCGCGTTCCAACTAATGTTAAGTGACTGACCTGAGATGCAGAACACTTAAGTAGAAATCGATTAGGATTTCTCTTGAAATCAGGACAACCGTAAGACTTAGTGTAGTCAGTTAGAGTGAAACTGTGATTTGTGTAATGACAAATGAGAGGAGTAGGACTCTGTAGGAAAACACACCTGTGCTTTTGTAAAAGGGAGATGAGAAATGGACTGAAGCAATAACAATGAATTGCTGTTTTTGATGTTTTACAAGTTCTCTCCCGAAGCCTCTGGGTGTTACTTTGTATGTTTTTTTTTTTTGTTTGTTTTTTTTTTTTATTATTATTATTATAGCCTGCTAATCACAATGTAATGTTATAGGAAATGAGTTTAGTAAAAGGGACAGTCGCTTCCATTTGGATGGAAGAATATTTTTTCACAGTGCTATAGCTTTTCTTTTTCTTCTCCAATAGTAGGTATGCTCTTGAGGTACAGTGACTAACTTGTACAGTTGACATAGTAATGTATTTTTATGTCGGCATTTAAATTTTTGCATTTGTCAAGTGGATATCTCAACGCTGTCCTCTTGACAATTAAATATGTGTACTTTGTTTTCTGTTGGTATGGAAAGCGCAAAGGTTTTTTTAATTTTTTTTTTTATTTGCCTATTTGTAGTGTTAATTTTTCCATGAATGGAATGAGTCTTGCACTGAAAGCATATCCTACATACAGGTGAGCAACAGTATTATCAAAGATCAAATTGGAGTCTTAAGTGTTTTGGTTAGCCTGCCTGCACTTGAGGGCCATCTAGTGGCTGAGCATGGAAGGGCTTGGCCTTGTAATGAAGCTCTTTCAGGCTGTTACTGTCGTCATAATGGTGACTAATTAGTTTTGTCTGACTCTTCTGTACACTGTTTTTGTTTTTTATTTTATTTATCTGAGATTTCCCCAAGATGATGCTAAGGACCCTTCACTCAGGAAACTCGCATAGAAGCCCGTTACACGTGAATCTGGTTCCTTTTTAAATTGAATATATCTATACCATGTATCTTGATTCTTAATCTCTCCATGTTCCTTTTCTGATTTCCTATATCATTTGGCATTGTCACGTTCAAAGACTTGACTTCCATCAGGGACAAGAAGTCCAAGAAATTTAGATTTTAAACATAGCCGTCCATTTAACTAATCATTTACTGTGCAATGGCATACTTTTATTTATTTTATTTTTTAACATTTCCTTTAAAGTCAAGTTACGTTTCAGGCTGCATAGTTATGTGGCTGAGATCTGAATGAGTTTGATAAAATACAAGTTTGTGTCCATACAAATAATCGGGACAAGATTTGATGTTGCATGAACCCGAATACTGTAGCTGTGGAACATATTTTTACTGAATGCCATGTTCTCTCGACAGTGTTGCAGCTCTGAGTTGATTCAGTTTATACTGAAAAATGCAATATGCATGTTTGTCATTTTTCCCAAGTTTTGTTTTAAACAAAATATTAGTGTAGCTTTTTCTTTGTTCTTATGCATTTACGTAGATACACTATGATAGCCTGTTTTCCAAATTTGATGAAAATAATAATAATAATGTGATGAACTGAACATTTCTGGTGGAATTGAACATCTCTTTATTTTTTAGGAAAAGAAATAATTGGAAATTCCAGGACCCTTGTGAAAGCAGTTGAATGTATATCTTTGTACAAAACTATTTTAGTTCCAAGAATATGATAGTTAGAATAGATGTGAAAGATAAGATAACCTTTTTTATAAATCTTTTGTATTAGAACATTAACAATGGTAATTTTGTATATATGGCTAGCTTTCTGATTAGCAGAAAGGTCAAACATTCCTACATTTTTTTTAAATGTATGTTTGTCAAATTATTACATAAACATGCGCAATGTTATGTGCCTTTTATTTGGGTTGTCTAAATAAAAGAAAACTATCCAATGTGTTTATATGTATTAAGTCATGTTCGGTATTAAGAAAGCACCACAGTTTCAAATATGTAAAAATGTATTACTAAGAGTAATTAATAGTGTATTACTATGTATTTCTTTAGCAAATCAAGTCCAGTGTTTAAACTAGAAACGTTTTCTTGTGTTTACAAGCACGTACCATTGAACACAACCCTTGTAAGTTGTGCACACTCTCCCAAACAAACCCATAGCTGGAAACACACTATACAATGTTTAATGCTCAAGTTTTATATTTTATAAAAGCCAACCAGAAAGCTGTACTAAGGGGAACACGGACTCAAGTCCTAGTGTTTTGTAGCCTGCATGTTTGTATCCATTAAATAGTTTGTTTTGCCTGTTAACTTCACGTATTCCGAACCATTATCCAAAACACATTGCTAGTTTTTAGTTTGAGTAACCTTCCGCGCAGCAACTGCTTTCTATTTATTTCACTGCCGTATGAAAATCAAACCTTAGCAAACTAGTTTTTAAATGATGTGGTCCATTTGGGACACCAACAACAGAGAATGTATTGTTTATTCTCAAAAGAACCATGTTGAACGGTCCTTGAGTTCACTAATAGTGTGTATTTAAATTGGCTCACAAGTTTCGGTGGTTACAAGTTTGCACCACCAACGTGACCTGGGCGTCCCATAGCTTGCACCGATTGAGACGTATAGACCCATACGTCATATCCCTAAATTATGACAGCACAACGGTAGAGATGGGAAACCATAAAGCAGACAGGCAATGTCTTCCAATGACATGCCCTTGTAGATGTTGGTTGGCTGGGCAATGCTCCCGGTGTGACCTAGGGAGCACAACCTTATTGTGCAAAGCTCACCACACAATCGAGCTAGCTGCTGAGCCGTCAGAGAAGCACCCTCTGATGATTTCCCCCCAAAAACTGTTCTGCGACTATCATAGCAGCTAAAGCGCACACCCCTGGATCTGGAGGCAAATGCGATGACATTTGGTTAAAAGTCCAGAATTTCCGTTGCACCCCTTGTCCCCATTGACATACGCGCTAGGGGTGGGAGAACGTAATGCAGAGTCCCCCCACCCTCTAGTTGTGTAAAGGAGCTAAGAGTGCTGTTTAGATGAAGAAACCTCCTAGGCTAGCCTGCTCCAAGAACTCAAGAGATGGGCCTGAGAGATGCTCAAAAAAACATCTGCAGATCCTGCTGAGGCAAGGGCATGGTTCAGTTACACTGTCCTTGCACCAGCCCATTAACACACACACACACACACACAATTTGGCCCATATGGCCTGGAAGTGGAGGAGGTTCATGCATTTCAGTGGAACTATTGCAGGTGGGAGACCTAAGCACCTCGTCTTCTCAGCCGCCAAACCATGAGGTGGTGTTCCAGGACAAGAAGACAGAGAAACCACTGCTTAAATCAGCACCACGGGAAACCAAGGGGGACTGATTTCTTTGCCGGCATTTGCATAGGTGATTGACCTTCTAATCTGTGACATGCCAAATCTCGCTTGCCTGGCATAGGTTTGAATCTCAGATTTAAGGGAAGTGAACAGACATGTCCACCTTAAGGAATGTAAAAACACCTATAGTGATAAACGTTGCACAGATGCAAGTCAGTATAGTCAAGGGCACACCTTTTTTAAATGGAAGGCATCTTTAAAGAGTAAACCTTTGTCTAATTGGGGCCCCTTGTTATATTTCATTTAAATTAGTTGTTAGCAGCTCAACCCAAGAGACACGTTACCTCTTAACTTCTCTTAACTGTTCGATTTAAGTAATTGTTAAAAGCCAAAAGTGGTACAGTTATCCAATATTACGCACAAGAAAGACCGATCAGAGAATCCTTCACACCCTGAAAAAGGCCATTTGTGCCGTTGTGACATTACTGTACCGGTGCTTTTAACTTACGTGAGTGACTAATAGGACTGAAAGATAGGTAGATAGAAAGGCAAAGTCCAGTTCTTATTGAAACAGTACGGGATGATAATTCAGGCCACAAAACTAACTGCATCCCAGGCCAGTGCCACACATTCAAACCAGACCAGCTGTTGCACTGTGCGCATGCTTGCTGTTAGCTCGGATAAGCCTGCTCATTCTTTGACAATCACTGACAACTTGTTTTCACCCACAGAACTGCTCCCATCAATTGTCAATTCTAAACTTCCGAGCGCATGACAATCCCTGGAGGGCAGCTGTTTCTGAGATGGTGGGGCCACCACATCTGACACAAACAATCATACCACATTCAGAGTCACTTAGGTCACGCAGCTTGTCTACTGTTCGGTCAAACCATTGAAGCTCTAGTCTTGAGCTGGCTGCATGTTCACTGAGTTGCAACCAAACAGTAACAATGATATGTAACTAACCATGAAAGCCATCATGTGTTCTGTTTACATTTTTAATGTCCACTAAAGGTCGACGTTACAAAGATTTTCAGTTTTATTGAATATGTTTAAATAATAGATAGCGTTCTCTGTTTTCAATTCAAATCAACTTGTTTAAAGAATTTAATCGAATCAAAAGTCATTTCCTGGATTCTCAATTCTTATCTGCCCTAATCTGTCAAGAATCTGCTGGGGTGGGGGGGAGGGGAAAGGGACATCTCGCTGCACTAATGAAGGTCTTGGAAGCTGAACATTAAACTGAATGTATTTTTGCAGTACAGCGTTGTCCAGCAGATGGTGGTGTCTATGCATATTTCACTATTAGGTGCCATTTGAGTAGTTGTATCAACCATGTGTTCCCCCTAATCCAACTGGTCCCCAGTGTGGGCCAATTGATTTACATTATCCTGTGTGATAGCAGCCATATTGCATTTTTAATAGCAAAGTTTGACTTGTATTCTGCCTGCACAGGATATTCTCTTTCACAGGGAATGGTGGTGAAAGCAACCGACACATACAAAGAAACTGTAGAGAACAGTATCTGGTATCATCTTTATGTCTGGGGTGAAACAATTCACTATTAAGTTAAATGTGCAAAGCCAACTGTGTCTCTTATTAGATAACAACACAAAGTGTGGCAATGTTACACCCTACTATGTGTTATTTTCAGCAGAAGGTTCTGATATTCCTAAAGGTCACTAAGAATAGGCAAGGGGATGAACAAGTATTCATTTGAAGATCTTCAACAATGTCTACATTTGTTCAGCTGTATGTGTGCAGTAAAAATAGTCAAGGTTAGAAAAGTGCCCTACTGCTTAATAAAAAAAAAAGAAGAGAAAAACAAAACTCACTTGGCTACTCTGTAGGGTGGAGAGTTCAACTGAAGTTTACAGGAGGCCTGCTCTGTCTTACTTCCTGTTTTCAGATTAATGCAATAATATCAAAAAGGCAGTGGATATACTTAGAGATTCTAGATTTGCAAAAGGGCTTAAAAATGGAATACAATGAAATAAAATACAGACACAGATAGCTCTATGGCATTTTGGATTTGAAAAACCTAGATGTAATGGGTTTCTGTATGCGTTCACACAGCACTGGGAAACAGTGGGAAAAAGGAATTAATTTACTGAAAAATATAAGATGAATAGTGAAACTGTCTAATTAAAATAAACTCATATCGATCAAATGGACAAAGAGTTGTGTAGACAAGTAACACAAGAAATGAAAGTGATTATACTACATGATGATACCAGTATGATGGTGTGCTCTTGAAAGCTATGATCAAATAACAACACACAATTATCTTAATAATGTTCCTAAACCTCCCTGTGGAGTCTCTATGTTAAGACTGACCATGATCCATAAAATATTGTTTGGTAGTGTCCTAATTTTTGTTGTCGTGTCTTATAACTAAGGTAAAGGACACACACAATATTTACACTCGTGGCAGCATATCTGACCTGTGTCCTTATAAATTGAAGACAGTGTTAGGGAAAGGAACCTTGGCCTATATAGGGGCAGTTCAGTGGAACAAGTTAGATCGTCATATTAAAGTCCTTTCCAGCCTGAACTCTTTCAAAAAGAGCATCACGGTCTGGTTACTAGAGAGGGTTTCGGAATAGATCAAAGGGCAAGTTGCCATTTATATTTTTTATTTATTTAAGAAAAATGTTTTTATGATATGTCATTGATTATTATACACTCTGTGAATTACTTGTCTTGTCCTGATGTTATGTGTTGAGGACCACAATGGAAATAAGTCCTGGACTTTATTGTGTTTTTATCCACGATTGTATTTGATGTCTTTTTGTTCATGTGTAAGGCATTTTTTATACAATTAAATAAATCAAATCAAATCAAAACGTTAACTTGTGAGTAAAAAATATTTAGTAAAAAGCACAGCGTTATTTTCAGCATTATCAAGCTAAAAATAAATAAATAAATGTTTTGCCAAAGTCTAAGCATGATTCTTAAATACTGACTGCAGTGACGACTATAAGTGTTAAAATAAGGACTACAGGACTTCAATCATGTCTAGCCATTATGCCCCCCCTCAAGCACTGAATGGGCCAATAGGTGACTCGGGGCTGATATGTCAGGGCTGCATCACAACTTCATGCACACCTTGTTATAGTAAAATAAAGACAAAGAAAAACTCGTAGTAGTAAAGACTTCCCATCATTCATTGTATCCAACACTTGCATGTTTCAATACATTGAAAGGTTTAAGAAGAAAGCTTATATAAAATATTGTCTTCACAGTTATGATAACAACATCAACATATGCTATTTAGAGCATCAATAATACAAATCTGAAAAGAATTAAAGAAGGATAACGTAACAAATTGAAGTGATACTCATCAGAGGAGGGTGCTGTAAAATGTTTGTATATAATTCAAATGAATTTGTTTTAGTTTTTCCAAAAGTGAGAATGCAGGCCGAGAGATGGACATCGTTTGTTAGCTGCAGCTGCTTCCTTCTCTATTAATCCAAGATACATGCGTTAATCAGGGTAAAAATGAAACATTTCTTGAAAGAGTTGACATACTTAGAATCATTTTGATGTGGTATGTTTTGTAATCCTATTCCTTTTCCCCTTTGTCTGAGTTAGCAATAGTTGGCTTATTCCGGAAAAGTAAGATGCATCTAAAAAAATATTTGTTTAAAGACACTTTCAATATTTGGCCCTGATTTGTCTACACATATCCACAACACTGCAGTCAGCTGAGTGTTATTTTTTCATTATATTTGGAAATCAACATAATTGAAGTCAATACTGAAACATAAATATAGATGTGCACAGCACAATATTTAATAAATGTGTACCCTGGCAATGTCACATACAGACCAAGGTACACATTTCTAATTGTCATTTTTATTTGATTTATGCAAGTACTTGATCAAAATGAGAAACCAACTGTTTCTGCAGACTGTAGGGCAAAGGCTACAGACCTGCAGGGTTGGCTTGTGGAAATCCTGGCCAGCAAAGAAGATGGAAGCAGACAGTCCACAATCTCATTTAATCTGAAGCTGTGAGCTCCATGCTACGTGTGGTGTCTTGGCTGTCCAATAGCACGGCAGTTTAAACGGCTTAAGGGACCGTCCGGCTGGGAAAGGATCATGTTATCCTCAGCTGAGTGAGTCGTGTCAGCAAGCTGTCAAGTGCCTATCTTCTTTAATATACTGCAGGTACTTTTGTGATTGCCTGCATGTTGCACATTATTTATTACGGAAAACAAAGGTAAGTAATCCTCAAGTATCATGTAAGAGGAAAATGAACTCTTGGAAACAACTGCAAAGAAAGCACACAGAGGGGAGGAGAAACAAATGGCGAGGCACTGACATGTTTTTAATCAGATATGTTGTGCTCACATTTCACCTTTTTGTGATCTGTCAACTGAATGGTTAGGTAGTCACAAAGACACTGCGAGAGTCCTCATGGTGCAGTTATGCAATAGACGATAAGTCAGACATATGGTATGAGAGAGGTTCAACTGAATATATCCCTTAAATTGCAAGGTTATAACAGACAGCTCTGTGCTTATAGGTATTTAGCAACATTCTGTTTCGAGCATTAGCTGCCATCATATTAAACTAAATGAGACAATACTGGTCCACAGCTTTTTTGGTGTTTGTACACTTATTAGTTTGACTGAGTATGCTCTCTAAAAGGTGACCATACACAGCCAATATTAAATATTAAAACCTGCCTTTACGCTGGTCCCACTTTTGCCACTAGAAGAGCTGTAAGTAGCAGGGTGTTCTGCTGGCATGTCACCATCAAATCTGTGCTGTTAATACAGCAGGACTGAATGTACAATGTACTGAACAACAAATAGTTTAGGATTGAAACTTGGCTTTGTGTCTGTTTCATTCCATCGCTGGACTGGTGTCAGATGGATTTACAATTTCATCTTGAATCAGTGTCAGATTCCAATGTTAATTCAGAGGAATTTAGCTTGCTAGTTCCAGCTGATTTGGAGGTTGACTCAGTGGTATACCAAAACACCCAACAAGGTTTCTACTTCCTTTGTTTGGTTGTTGGTTGATCTCTACATATTTGCTTGCAAGGCCGCTATACGGACTGGTGCATGTCTGGCCAGTGTAAGATACAGTACAATTTCCCCTGCAATCAGAAGACGAGAAGAGACAGATACACAGATGGAGAGGAGAAACACAGGGCTCCATTAGAAATGACTCACGTTCCTTTGTATAATCAGGGTATATTAAAGGAAGGAACATCACACCCTCTTTGCAGCAATGAGCCATGTATACTGTTGCTTCATGGCTGTGGAAACCTGCACACTCCTCCCACCCCCACACATATGATATGCACTGTCCTCATGTGAGGGCAAACAATGTACCTCGCTCTTGAAGTTGCAATAAGTTTCATCACTTTTAAGATTTGTAACATATCTTTAAGTTCTTCATTTCTGGCTGCACACTCTTGCTCCGGCTGCATTGCTTTTGGTGTGGAAATAATAAAGGGCATGAGTAGGACTTTTAATTTGACCACCTCATTTGAAGTAACTCTTGAGAATGAGGAGTGAGATTATAGGCACCAGACAACAAAATAAAAAATATGTACTATTAAAGGCCCAATAGATGTACAGCACCCTTTTTTCACCAAACACATCATTGTGGAAAGTGCACTGTCTGCATTTGAATGCAGACCATGTACACTCAACTACATGCAAGTGGAATGTCAACTATGTGGACTTGGATTGGCGGGATGGGAATGGGGCTGTACACTGATCACAGATTGTACCTTTGATAAACTACATAAAGAACCTGTGGCCTATTACTCACATCATTTAAACCTCTATTGTATTCTTTTAGGCCTTATGGTGCATGTCTTTTGCTCAACACAGAGAATATAGTGTCAGTGCATGGCGTTGTGAGTGAGGTGAAAGGTGGTGATTATTCTTTGGCCCAAGGCGTCTCTTGTGTTGACAGCTCTGCCTCTCCACACTACTGTGCAATTGTGCTGTACGAGTGCAAAAAAAAAAGATGAGTATTCTGAATCCCAGAATTCCTCATAGCAACCCTATAATGCAGATCCTATCATATTACTTCATAATACTTTTTTTTGCGATATGCTTTGTTGTCATAACATAGGTTTGTTTCCAGGGCAGACAATTTGACTTGTTACAGCAGAAAAAGCACAGGTGAAACTAATGCATTGATGATGGCTATTCCATTTCAAAACAGATATTATGACTTGTCATAGTAGGAAAACTAAAGGTGTCACTAATAACACTGACAATGGCCCCGTTCTACTCAAGTGTCCCAGTAAACCATGATAATGGGACAGTGAGCCAGCATGCAATACCAGGACCCTGAAACAGAAACAGCCAATTGTAATTCAGCCATCATTAATTCTATTATTTACACCTATGCTTTTCTTAATGTCACATGACTAAATGTGTTCAGTGAAAAAGGAGCTAGGCTATATATCAGGGCCCTAACCAGGGCACCTAAATGGAATGCAATGTAATCTGATTACACCTATGATTTCTCTGTTATTGTTTTACATAGTACTGGTGTTATATAGCCTACTTTCCTGTACTAATATAAATTAATTTCCCTTTAACACGTAATCAAGTTATTGTGGTAATAATTGTACAAAACAATTGCTGTAATGTGTGAGCACGCGCACGAGAGGGTGGGGGGCGGGGGGGAGTTTGAGTGCCTGTGTGACTTCATTTCCCAGATTGCACCGCGCCCAATGATGTTCCCAACAGCTGACAGACGGTGAAAGCCTCTGCCAGAGCTCTCTCGGTGGAAGAGAGTAGCCTGTCGTCGGTAGCCTGTACGGACCGAATATACAAGTCGAGCACTGCTGCACTTCGGACCGCTTCGCAGCCTGGGTTGCCGTCTAGCATCTTGTTTTGATAAAAAAAAGAAAAGAAAAGAAAAAAGATTTCGTTTTGCATCCTGACTTTTCCACACTGGGAGCTGGGGACATTTGCTGTCAGCTAACTTCCACAATAGGTCGCTGCGTCGCTGGACTGCTGCATGTGTTTCATTTTAGCTGAACAGTTTGACTCCAGCCCTTCCAGCCGTGCCCAATGCTGAGGAATGGATAGTGTGTCTGCTAAAGGTGGGAAGATGGTCGAGAGTGATGAGCAGCCGGAGAGGGATAGTAGCGGTGGCGCAGCGATGGCCGCGCTACATCAATGCGAACTCATCCAGAATATGATTGAAATCTCCATCTCCAGTTTACAGGGGCTACGGACCAAATGCGCCGCGTCCAACGACCTCACACAGCAAGAAATACGCACTCTAGAGGTAATGAGCTTTTCGCATATGTCACAGCCCCGTCCTGCGATAGAGAGCAGCCTAGTCAAATTGCGGAGTCATGAAGCCCTAATACTATGTCCGCCTCATATAGGCTGAATATTGGCTGCAAGCGAGGCGCTCCACCACTGAGTGTCAGTGAGCTGAGCGCATTTTGTTGCTTGCAACATACTATTGGGGCGCAAAGACTCAACAAATGATATGCAAGTGTTGCCTTCATTGTTGCTGTACAAGATTCCTAAGTGGTCGAGATGTGACTGATGTCTGCTCCAGTTATTTGTGCGTGACCTCTTTCTCTAGGTGGAAATATTTGTCAGGAGCCCCTCGGTTAGTTCACAGCACCGCGCCGTGCAGCTGAATTCAGCCTGGCCTAATGGCACACATTCAATAATCTGATACTGCTATAATTTATATCACCGTGTGCTGTTCTCTGCACAGGATTTCGCGTGTTTGCACAACAGGCACGCTCGGCAAATACAAAACGAATTGTACGACGTGTTCCATGTGTGTGTTTCCCAGGCGTAAGCAAGGCAGGGTCGGTGTACGCGCTGCGTTTCCTGCATCTGGATGCAGATTCAGTTCATTCGTGTTGGGATGACTTGACGTTGCTTTGCGCAAAAGCCATGGCTTTTGTCGGGCCTTTGTATATTTTACTATAGTAGGCAGCAGTGTGATAGAGAAGTCATGCCTGGTCGCATGCACGCATCAGCAAAGGATGCACCCAGTATTTGCTATTTCTAGCCTTTCAGCCATCACCTACCAAATAAAAATTGTTCTTATAAAATTCAGATAGAGATTCGAAAATGCTTTTTTTTTTAAGTAGGCTAACTACACCAGAATGAAATGTGCCTTTTGGGGCCTTATTTATCTTTTTAAAAATGATAATTCCTATCTTTTCTACTGTGTGCATTTTATTAGTGGTGTTGTTATATAGTCGTTTTTGTCCGTTTTTTTTTTTCCTCAGGCCTGCATGTTTCCACCCATGGGATGTTTACAGTCACATTGTTTTTGTATTATTCTCAGCTGCCAGATGACTGAAGGAATCATGTCATGGATAGCCCAGCTTCATGTTGTTGTTTGTAACAATGCATGATGGGACAACAGGCCCTGCTTCTGCTGAGGAGGGTGATGAGAAGAGGGGGTTGGTGTGTGGGTTTAAAAGTTGCTACAGTACATTTGATGAGACATGGAGTTGTGAAAAACGTTGAAGAGTACACGGTTCATGCTTACAAATTTGAACTTTGTATGTATCTTTTGGTATTATGCTCCAGACATACTGACATTCTAGAGACATTGTAGATGGCAAATGGCTTTTCTGGCTCATGGTTTATTAAAGCGTTGGATAAAAGGAATATTCATTCCTGATTGGCTGGAGGCTATCAATTATCCATGTCTGTTTTATTTCTGTATAACTGAACACCCCCACGAACAATTGTGCTGTTGCCCCTAAAAACTAATGTTCCAGAAAGCACCGAGCATTTAGTTTCAGCCACACAGAGACGCAACAGCCTGGCCAAACTGGTTTTCAAGTGACCTTCAGAATGGTCAAGATGCAACATTATTTAGTCGCAGAGTTACAGTGTATCCGCTGTTAGTTTCTCCTTGTTTGCCTCAGCAGGCCAGGTAGCAGCACAAAAGATCTATTTGTATTTGTGATGGTAGTAGCTCTATGTCTAAGCCTGCAGGATTAAAGATATAGCTTAGAACAAGGGACAAGCAATCCTATGGTTTTAGGTGCATACTTTGTCTACAAAATAATTTGGTAGCTCCTTAGCTGGCTGGCTGGCATGAGGTGCAAGTTGGCAAACCACTGTGTGGGAACACAGGCTCAAGTGAAGAAGCCCAGCATTCAAAGTATTAACTGAAATAGAGACGAGACTAGATCAGTTTGCCAATTTGCATGTTGTCTATTGTAGCCCCAACTCTTCTTCGTCCATTGTTATGAGTATCTTGTCACTGCGTGGAACAGGATGTGATCTGGCAGAGTACTTCCTGAGGTACGCTGTCTTTTTAGATGCATTTTGCACCGGCATTGTTTTACATGATAATGGGCAGGCTGTGCCGGCCTTGCATGTTTCTTGAAGGCTACTGCTCTGAGGTCTCTTTCCTGTAGTTAGAGGCCGTTGTGAGGGGATATCTCTGTGGGTCTGGTTACTTCAAGATAGCTTTGCTGGTTTGTGGTTTAGCCAGGTTCAGGATCCTTCTCTGTTGCATTTTGAGGGTCAGAACAACTAGAAAACCTTTGTGATTTGAAATCTACCACTTCCTGCAGTGGAGATGATGTGACTGGTCACTTGCTTTTAGCTGCTGCACTGGAAGCAGGTATGGCAGATGCTTTCTTATTTACAGCACAGCTAAAGGTTTAGCTTTAATCTTACTTTCACTAAATTATAACTGTACTTTTGTCTCAGTGGTCAAACTGTTTCTGCTATTTAGCCTTACCATATGTGACATATTTGTAACTTGCACTTAAAGTAAAGATAAAATGTGACTAAAAATGGGATCAACTTGTCTGAGAACATATGAGTGGCAATGTTTTAGATCAGCTCATGTCAAAACTGTTGGTGAACTGATCATCATTTGGTGTTGGTCTTGTTATGCATCAGCAGAAATTCTGATTCATTTGAAGAAGTCCGACATGCTTTATTAACTTTATCGGGCGGACCTTTATCAGTTCCAGTTGGATTTTTGTTGTGATTGGTATTCTTGTGGTAACTTCACTTGGTTGTGTGAGCTTAAAATCTTCCCTTTGTTGTAGTTGCAGGTGTTTTGTAAAATCACGTTCCACTTTTAGCCGTTCTAATTGATTTTGAATTCTACCACCTGTTTTACTGTTACTCACTGTTTGCCTGTCACACTCTTTCTTTCTCGTTTCTTATGTTCTTCTTGTGTGCCATTCTATTGTTTATAATAGTACAAAGGAGTTTGTACTGACCAAAAAGCTGGTGATTGCTGATCTACTCTACATGACATTCAAATACAGAGTCGACATGTTCATCGTCATTGCTAAGAAGCTCGGTCTTTCAACAAGCTTTTGAGTGGAGCTGGCAGGGCATGGAGCGCTGTCTTTATGAGCAGTCGTCTTACTTCCTATGTCGTTACTGGCACCCCATTTTGAAACCACATCTTGCCATAAGTGTGCACTTTCACTTCTTGCTTCAGCCCTCCTTGAATATTCGTTTGCTAAATCCCTCAAACTGTCAGAAGATTGTGGAGTTAATGATAGATTTTGGCTGACTCCTGGTATATGATTCCAAATTTCAGCCGATATGTGAAGTGCTGTATTTCAGACATGCACAACACATCCCTAAAAACTCATCTCTGTTGTGTCTGAACCTTGACCCATTGATGTGAAAGGGTTTACAATAGCCCCTGCCATGATCTTTAAAAGATCTAGCAAGCACACTGTAATGCAACTCCCAGTGTCCAGGTGCTCACATGTCAATCATTCTTTAGCAGCTAGACCTGATAGGTTTCATTACTACTAAAGCTTTAAGCACCGTGAGGTCAAAGTAGTTGTCACACTCGAGGTGCAAACGGCCATCGCTCCCATATTGCACGAGGACTATCAAGAGATGCTTGAACTCACTTCATACTCTCATTGAGAGAGGTTTATTATTTCACTCGAACTGTGTGTGTGTTTTTT
Source organism: Perca flavescens (assembly GCF_004354835.1). Taxonomy (NCBI): domain Eukaryota; kingdom Metazoa; phylum Chordata; class Actinopteri; order Perciformes; family Percidae; genus Perca; species Perca flavescens. The sequence goes on from NC_041343.1 coordinate 12,126,565, forward strand.
TTTTCTTCCTGCCTTGCCAGTGAGAGGATAATGATACTGGCCTCTTAAATGGAGTGCTAACTAGTACTTCACTTTTCACATGTTAATCCCACTCATCCTGGTCTCTGCCTCTCATGCTGCCTCTGTGCTACTTTTACTGTAGCTCTTTTATGTATGCCTGACTTTTGCTTTATCATACCCACTTGCACGGCCTTAGCAGCTTGTTTGTTTTTTAACCAGCGAAATCAGTCCACATGATCCAAACACTTAGAAACATGAACTCAAAACATCCTGTAAACAGTAGAACCCAAGTGCATTGCATATGTGCTGTGTTTTACATAACCTTAAACAAGTGTGCTAGATATTTTATTTGTTGCTGTAAATCTTTACATAAGAGCAATTCACCGCCTTATCTTTTTTAATCACTGCTCTCAGTAATGATCAGCAAACAGCAAAGCGTCACTCTGTTTTGTCTCCTCATGGTGTTGGAGAGAGTTTGCTGTGCGCTCGTGGTGCGAGCTGTTGTGGCTGCATCTATATTTAGACATCTTTCTTCCTACGCATTTTCAGGGTTGGTTGTTAAATAAGAAAATCAAATGACGCGCAAAGAGCCTGTGCAAGAGGGGAGAGCAAGGAGGAAAGGGGAGGGGAGAATCAAAGCCAATCCGCTGCGCTGCTTCTTATGACATGACAACCACTGTGTGTGTCTGTCGGAGGCCTAGGAAAAGACAATGGAGAATGTCGCTCACATGAGGATATAGAGGAAACACAACTCTAGCGAACGGCAACCCCGTCTCTGTTTCCTTTTTTGTGGTGTAGTCAATAAGAATGGACTGCATGATGTGGAAATCAGGATGGTTGAACAGTGTAGGCAGGCCTTAATCTATTCTTAAACTGACTCAGGATGAGTTGCATTACATCCTGTAATTTTGAGGTTTGCTGTACTTCTTCTTTTGTGTGGAAAAGAAGCGATTTGCTTGTTCTAAATCATAAGGAAGTTAGCACAATGTGGGTTGTTGTACAGGTTGATGTGCATATATATATATATATATAATTGGTGTGTGTGTGTATATATATGTATGTATATATATATATATATATATATATATATATATATATATATATATATATATATATATATATATATATATACACACACAAATTTGTAACGGAACTGCTGATAATAGTGTTTTTTTATACATATACACACATAGTTGAATGTCATGTCAACTATTATCAGCAGTTCCGTTATAAATTGATACTTTTGCATGTATGTATGTTTTGAGATCTATAAAATGGCCCCACTGACCACGTTCTGTCAGATACATCATAGTATAAGTTTAAACAAGGCCAACGGTCTGTCTGTGTGTAGGTTGTAGGCAGGGACATAGACTTACCTTGCACAACCTTACCACAGAGAGTTGGAGGCCACTCTACCACCTCCTCACCCCCCCCCCCCCCCCCCCCATCCCACACATCCCCCACCCAGCCCAGCCCAGCATAGGGGTCAACTTGCAATTGGTGGTAACACTGATGGAGGATGGGCAGCAGGCCATTGTCCCGGTCTGTCAACCATGTTAGTTCAATCCCCCCCTCCACACTAGGTCTGCCTAAGTCCATTGTGTTTTTGTCATTTGACATTTTCACCTTTTATTTCTTCTAAAATGATGCATGCATCAGTCATATCATCAGTTTACTCACCCGAGTTTACTTGCATGATCCTATATGAAACGTGAAACCAATATTGAAATGACCCTTCAATTTGTATTATCCTTTAGCTCCAGTGCTACTGTTGCTACTATTCCATGTTGACTGTGACACTGACTGGAGGAGCCTAAAAGCTACAACCAAAAAAAATAAATAATACTAATAGTGATAATATTGTATAGTTATCCCCAATTGAGATGCGGTTATCCCCAATTGCATTTGACCCATAGATTATACTGTTAAGCAAATATCTGCCAAAGACATCTAAGAACTTCTGGATTTTGCTTGGGCTTTTAATGATCGACAGCTAATATGACACTGAGTAGAAATGCTTCACTAAGCCTGTCCTGACAACAAGAAACATGAGCATTTTCAGTCTGAGAAAAATGAACTGACCTTCCTGTGCAAATATCATTTTCTGGAATAGAGCTTTGTTGCTCAGTTCTCAGATAGGCCATGCTATCCTTGGCAGGTGCACCAAAAGTGACTGTGTCAGCAAGAGCCTTGAGAAAACAACTGGAGCAGTGGGATCTGCTCCCCGAGTCTGCTGTGACTCGGGCAGGCCTGCTAGGGCTCCTCTCTCTCCCCTCTCTGGCGGCAGACACACTGGTTGTCACTCATCTCCTCACAGCATTAGGCCGTTGCCATGGTGTTGTTTAGCACTGCTGACAGGTGGGCTCTGACGCCATTTCTCCTCCCCCTCCTCCCACCCCGAGGCCACACGTCAAACGCTGCTATCTCCACTCTGCACCAAAAATAATACAGAGGGCCTGTCATTATCTCTTGGTTTGTTGATGTGCCTGGCTGTGCTCTCAACACAAACACACACATCACTGATATCAATGATGGATTTGGGGACGTGTGTGCTTGTGTAACTCCATCCACCTTATTTATTTAGGATGTTAATGGGTAAAGTAAATGCTCTGCGTGTGACGGGAGATAAAGAAACGTTTGTCGTGTTTTGTTGCTACTGCTGTTATTGTCGTGTGAGGACACATGGTGACATTTGTATTTTGAGATGTATTGTGTCTGAGCTCCATGTTTCACATGTATGGGAAAATCCCACTGAAATGTTGCTGACGACTAAGAGGGGTTGCTAGGTAACCTGACGTCACAGGACTGCACTAGTGTATAGGGGGGTAAAACAGGATGCTAGCTCATTAGCCAAGTCGAGTAAAGGCCTTTCACTGCTAGCCATGCTAGTACACAGAAACCCTAAATTCAGACCCTTAATGAGAGCTCTGAGTTGTAATTCATGTTGGTTTGTAACGGATTGGATGCACCATTTATCACAGCATTACATTGTTCACTCTGCCGTCTATATACATGCTTGTCTACCAGTATGTTCGCAAGTGTGCAGGATATATGTATTTCCAGTCCAAATGTGTATAAAAGAGAATATCAAAGGTAGCAAGCTGCCAGCTCTTACAGGCTCAACATTGCACATCCATACAGCCTCTTTTTCCTTAATGTTAAATGGTTGTATGTATTAGGGCTGGGCGATTATCACGATATTTTTGACCAAATACCTCAATATCGATATTGCGGCGATATTCTAGGGTTGACAATTGGTGCTTTAACAAAATATCTTCACACTTAGATTTTAGATAAATAATCATCAGTAATGTGGACATAATGTCTAAGTGGGGAAAAGGCAAATAATAGAACAGTTACAACAGTCTGGTAAGTTCAGAAAAGTACATAATTTTACTGTAATGCAGCCTTTAAAAACAGCAAAAGACACCACTTATGTCATATCACGATATTACGATATCCAAAATCTAAGACAATATCTAGTCTCATATCACAATATCGATATACTATCAATATATCGCCCAGCCCTAATATGTATGTATTTGTTTCTGTATTTATTGTTTGTTTATTTCATATTAAAGCTTCAGTGCGTAACTGTTTGATATTATGAACATCCGTTACATTCAAGCCATTGCCAAATGAGTTGATACAAAGCTAATTAAGACTATCAGCTACAGACAACTCTCTCTGGATTTCTCAGTATATCTATGTTCAGAAGATTGTGGCGTCTGGTGACTTTCCTGCGCAGAAACTCGAGTGAAGATGATTCCCTCTTCTGAAGAGTCCATGTTTTTTTTTTTATCCTCCGTGTCCTCTGTGGCTACTAGCAACTGCGTGGGGGAGGCGTGGGGGCGCGATCACGTAATGTGGTCCCGCCGACAGTGTTGTTGTCATTACTTAGAATTCCTCATGGGGGAGACAGAAACTACACACTATAGCTTTAATGTTTATGTTTATTAATGCACCAACAACCAAGGCAAATTCCACATAAGTGCTACTTACTTGGCAATAAATCCTTTTCTGATTCAGCTTCTGACTGGGCTCTAAGGTCAAATGCATCCAACTAAACCTACAGATATTTTGGAAACAGTAGAGCATTTATTTAGCCTGACAAGCCAGACCCACATCAATATGTTGGGTCTGGGATCTCACCATTGACGGAGCTCAATCCGAGGGGCGGGACAAACGGCTGTCTTTCAAATTCCCTCTGCACGTAATAGGATAGCGCTACAAACAGGCAGAACAACGAAGAAGGTAGCAGAGCTAGTTGATAGATTAAACTTTTGCCGTGTCCGGTCGGCAAAACTCCGAACACATCTTCCTTTTTTAAGAATGACTTCAGTGCCGTTCTTTGTTCTTTCTCAAAGAAAAGCTTAACTCCAAGTCTTCCAGAAGATCGCTGTTTCCAGCAGCAGCAGCCACAAGCCCCGCCCACCGACTTTATACACGATGTGATTGGCCTGACCAGATTTTGTTTTTTCCAGCTCGCAAGTCAACGGAGAGTGCCTAGACCCCCCCTGGCTGCAAAACAATTTTGATGCTGCTAGGGTGGGTCTAGATTTCTAGGCTAGCATTTATTGTAATGCTTAAATAAAAAAGAAAAATGTGACGTGAGCTTTGTTTTTGTTTTTTTGCATTTATTTTCTTCTTAACCAATCAGCTTTTATGACATGGTCCTTGCTTGTAAGTTTTTAAAACATCCCTTTTTATCAGTTTACATTCAATAATGCATGCTGTTTTTATTCTTTGATTATGCTCTCTGAGTGCAATTGATAATGGCTGAGTATTTTTGCGAGCTGAAAAGCTGCAGTCAGAGTCGACACAGAGAGCATTGACTTCTTTTCCATCTTCTTTCATCCCTGTGGCCCTCGGTGGAGACGCTTTTGTTAGCTGCCACGAAGCAGCCTTTTCACATCCCAAGGCTACACTTTTGGAGAGCAGCGTGGCTGTGTGAGTTTCTGTCTGGTTGGCAGGTGGATGTGTCACGGACTACGTGTGAATGAGCGGAGAAAGACACACGCTCCTCATTGTTGCTCAGGCACTCGAGAGTTGCGTGGTGGGTTGAAAGCTAGCTGGTGTTGCACGGCTCAACTGAAGGTGCTGCCTGCTGTAATGGACTCTTACAGATAGACTGCGAGATAAGGAGACACACTATACGGCCGCGCTGAGCTGCACAACGCGGACCGCTGCAAGCCAATACTGCGGTGTTCATTGTGATACTTACTCACAGGACCACTGCACTTGACATTGGCTTTGAAAGCGCAGAGGTAAAGTCTTGCAGCTTTATATGTCGTTGAGTATGAGCGTTTTGAGACGGCGACAGGTCTGTCACCGTCTCACCGTTTCAAGCACAGCTGGGTTTGGGATGTTCTGGTTAGGTGATGCGCCCCATGTCATGAGATACTACAAAGGTCTTCACCAGGGCTTTAGTCATTAATGTGCTGATTAGCAGATGCAAGGCTCAAGAGGAAGATCGTGGGGGGGGGGAGTTACTGTGCATTCACTCGCCTGCTTCATCAGCAGCACCACCACCAGAAAGTGGAGACATTGGAGATGCTTTTTGTAGAGGATGAGGAGACGCAAGTTGAAGGAAGGCAATCATTCCTAGTAGCTTATCTATATATATATATATATATATATATATATATATATATATATATATATATATATATATATATATATATATATATCTATCTCTATCATAGATACATACATGGCTGTTTGTGACAAAAGGTTCAATTCCAAAGCCTGTTTTCTAAGAGCTGGTGAAACAAACAGAGAGAGTACAGTACCTCTAACACTTACTGGAAAATTGACTGGCCATATGGAACTTTCTTTCGTCATTATATCACTGAGCTGCTTCCTTGCTCCAAATACACTTGTTTGCTGTGCCAGCAGTGCAGATGCTCTCATTAGATGACCGGCTCATTGATCCTCTGTATGATAATAGCTGTTTATATCTAATTAACTGTCTTATGCATTGGGGGCACTGGGAAATTGGGTTACAAACAAACACTGGAATCGTTACTGCAGGTACATAGATTTCAGAATGGGGAAAAAGAAAAGAAAACGAGAATGGAGAAATTCATGGATCAGGTTAACATTTATCATACTGAAGAGGCATCTGTTGATGGAAGATACAGTATATCAGCTGAGGTGATGAATGTAAGATGGATTTGGCACTATGTAATGTCACTTTTGTAGAAGCAACAGTAGTCTGTAGTAACTGTATTATTTCTCCAAAGAATCACTTAATGTGTGGTATTGCAGTAACAATAGAACACACATACTGCATCATTTCTGTGTGTGACAGTGAAGCCCTGCTCCTTAGCTGGAGCACCTAGCACGCTGTGAGTCTCCCCCCTAACCTGCCCCTCCCATCGGCGCTGTGTTCTCTATTGCTCCCTGCAGGTGAAGCTGATGAAATACATCTGTAAACAGCTGCAGTGCAAGCAGAAAGTGCCCGAGACCGAGAGGCCCGAGGCCCTGGACAGCTACCCGCACTTACGAGACTGGCTACGCACCATCAACCTGCGACCGGAGCTCATTGAGGTAGGTCACACTGTTTTGTTTGAATATCAGTATCTCTCTCTATCTCTCTCTCTTTCTCTCTGGCCATGGTGACTGTGTTCGTGTCACGTTTATGTGGATTCAGAATGTGTACTCAGTACGCGCTCACATGTGCATGAGGAATACTTGACCAGTGACCATCAAAATGTCTTTCTAAAAGAGGAGCTCCGTCATTATTTATGATCATCATATTTGAGCAGCAAACGGTGGCAGCAAATCTTAACTAATTAATTAAAAAAGTATACTTTCCATATTTCTTTTAAGGCAATACATAAAGCATCTTTCATGAGACTAATATGGATAGGAAAGTGACTGCTCGCTACAATATTAACTTGTCCTCTTTTAGACAAACTCCCCTTGGTTGCCTTAAAATCCTGTTCTAAGCCTACTGCCATTTATATTTTTGGGCCATGCTAGTGAGACTGGAGAGAACTTTTTTTCTTGATCCCTGAGCAGGACACGGACTCCCCACCAGTTAATCGGACCTCTGACCTCTTTGTTGAGGGCCCCTAAAAGACATATTTCTGACGGAAAAAAAAACCTTAATCAATACATTTGTTAATTATAAACATACTTAAAATCAAACATTCACTCACTTTTTGCTGCTAAAAAAGGTTACTGGGTGCCTGTGTAGCTCACCTGGTAGAGCAGGCACCCATATATAGAGGTTTACTCCTTAACGCAGCATCTCTCTCTCTCTCTCTCTCTCTCTCTCTCTCTCTCTCTCTCTCTCTCTCTCTCTCTCTCTCTCTCCCCCTTTTATGTCTTCAGCTGTCCTATATAAATACAGGCCTAAAACTGTCAAAAAAATGATCTTGCAGTGTGCAGTTATCTTAATACTATGTTGTTCTGACTAATGAGATAACCGGTTGTTTGAGATCCACTATTGAAGATATTATTGCATTGCACCAAATATGCTCATGCCTTTGCATAAGGGAGTTACAGTGTTAGCAGTTAAGGTGCTGTGTACTGTTTAGGGACTATGTCTTCTGGATCACCACTTCTCCTTACACCAGTACCCAACAGCTTATGCACACCTGGAAAAAAAAATGCATTAAATTCCTTATTTGGCAAGTTTAGTGCGATTCTCATTCCATCACGTGATTTGTTTAATGTAGTTGTAATTTCCTCTCCTTTCACCGGCTGCCCTTCCTGTGCTGCTGTGAACTCTTTAAATCCCTCTCATCTACTGTATGTTTGTATTGTTCTTGTCTGTTTGTCTTTGTTTTGCGACCTTACCGTAACCTGCTTATTTTAATCCTTTCTGCACTTGTTATTGTTTAATATGTCCCAAGCTTGTGCACACTTTTTGTTATGTTTTTACTGCCTTCTTTCCATATCTGATTGTCTTCTGTTTACAGCTTAGTCCTATCAATCATGCTGAGTGCTCTCTTTGCTTTTAAAATATTTGAGTTTTTTTTTTTTTTTTTATATATATATAGTAAAAGTGCTCATTTGTATGTGTTGTATACCAACTGGGCTTTCCCCAAAAGATGTACATGTAAACCCGTCATGGCTTGTTGAGGACCCATTTAGATCAAACATTATTAGATTGAGATTTCTACAGTATATCTCCTTTATCATCGCCAATATGGAATGGCTGGTCCAAAAACATTACATTGATCACGTTTATTTTTTTTTCTAACCTGGAATCCAGTGAGATATTGCATATTGTTAGTCAAGCATGTGGATGCCGTGTTGGCTTAAATGGTCATGTGTGTCTTTCTGTAACTAAATAATGATGCCTGTGGCTTTGCTAAGCAGCCTCCTTGTATCTTTTATATGGCTTAAAGATAAGTTTGCCAAAGCATTTAACCATTGCAAAAATGAGAATAGAAATATCCCAAAAATTGTAAAATATGATAAAAAATAGAGTTTACATGTACATTTTGCCTGAGTGCATGTGTCTGTTTGTATGATAGCCTTCAGAGATGCATTTATTATCAGTTCCATGTCTATCTACAGTATGCAAATGTGAGTATTATATCCTGAAGACTTCTAAAATGGCAAACCATAAGGGGACCATATGAACTAAAACCCACTTGGCTTAATATGTACTCAATAACCATGTAATGTTAATGGCTGTGCACACATACAGTACATAGCAATACTGACCAATAATACTGTATCAAGGAGGCCCACAGTAGTGCAGCCATGTATGCAAGCTATGCTGTTCATGGTGCTTAAATTGTAATGTTATTATGAGTGAGTAGGTGGGAGGGGAGCGGAGGGCCCACAGCCACTTTTGAACATTACATCACACTTGTGTGTGTGTGCGCGTGCATGCATGTGTATGCGTTTTCTTTTGCTTACAGTGTACACATGAGTGTGGGAGGTTGCCCTAGTTTTGTGATCAGTGTTTGCCCTCTCAGAGCTAGAGTTTAACCTGACTGATAAGCAGTTGTGTACTTCCCATGTCAGAAAAACATTCTAAACTCACAAGACTATCTCCACTATTTCCTTCTGTGATCCACAAGCTGTTTGTGCTGTCATTTTGCCTACTGCCTCAGTAACTAAACATAAAATAAACGGTAAATACCTCAGGCTTGTAGCTCTGTATCCACACAGCTTCTGTTTCTGTCTTTAACCCCCTGATCCTCAGCTATTCTTTTCTATTCTATTCAAACTATTCTGATTGTGGTGTGCATACTGTATAACCAATGGAAATGAGAGGAAACTGATGTGGGAGTATGTGGAATTAGCTTAAGAATTGTTCTTGCATGTATGGCATACTAGCAATGGATCTTCCTTTTTAATAAAGGTCCTTACTTGATGTTCAAATTACTATTTGACTAAATGGCTATCAAGCAATGTTAGATCAAAGGTACAATTATATTTCAATTCATTTTTGCTACAGAAAAGTCTCTATATTTGTTAACTACAGATAGGCCTACACAATCACACTGTAAAGTGTGAAAAGGCGTGTTTTATTATTCTAATCTCATTGTTGATTTAGTGCACTGTTTACTGTCTACTAGTTAAAAAAAGAACTCTTCCAGTACCCTCTTTCTCTTTCTCTCTCTCTCACTCTCTTCATTGTGCGATAAAAGAGTCGATTCACATTATAATGTCTAATTTGATAAGTTGTCAATTACTAGTTGTTTGCATGTTGTCACATAATGACCTGTAGCTACTTGGGGGGGAAATGTGATTACAAGTCAAACCAAGTTGCAGTGTATTCAGTCCCAGCAGCCATGTATCTGTGTCTTGTCTGAGTGTTATTTTCGTAATTTGTAGCCTGCCAGTGCTACTCAGACTGCCTCCCACTCTGATTTTGCCTTTCTAATGTACTCCTCTACTTGCACAATGTTGTTTTGTGTGATGTCTGTTGTCTTCCTGTTAGCTGCTGTCATTGTTTCCTTCACCCCTGTGCAGTGACCACTTTTTTTTCTAAAGACAGCGCTTTACTTCATCCATTCAAACATGTGTTAATTAGGAAATCCTGAGTGAATCTGAATGAACGCAACTGATTCTCAAACGGTAGAATGAAAATACTGCTCAGACTTGACTAACACTTGCCTGTGCTTGGTTTTGAACTTGGACTCAAACAAGGTGGTCTTGACCTCCTACAGATTTTGGGCCCAAGTCCTGTCTTTTGTGTTTACTACCACCTTCTAATACAGGCACATACCACATCTGTAGTACTGAATAATCTGCACAGCCATATAAGTGGAAGAAGCAGTATGATAAATGCCACAAACCCACAGGATTACCACCGATTTCCAGGAACAGAGCAAGTCAAAGGGTTGTGTGACCTATTTAATACTGTAACAAGCTGCCCTTTTAATGCTGACTTCCAGCCTCCTACCGGCCATGGTGTTAAGACCACTGCTGTGTTAGAAAACTTACAACACAAGGTTTTTTTTATTGATGTTATTTAAACGACTTCAAGCAGAGTCTCTTTGCTTTCTCCTGTGGCACAAATGTCATCAGTTTTATTATGGTGTTACGTTTTAGATACAGGAGAAGGTTTATACAAAATCTTCTTTCTGAACATTTAGCAAATAATCACCAATAGCCTGAAGACTATTTATACACTGTAACTGATTTCGCCTTAGTGGTATACTTGCTGATTGTATTTCCTGTTGCAGAGTTTCCCACTGATGCATCATGTATATTGCTTGTGTTTTCGCTCTTTATTTTATAGTTATTGAGCGCTCACCCTTTTCTTTTTCTTGGTATTGCTCCTCTGCAGGCGGTGGAAGCAAAGTTGTCTCTGGATGCCTTACTGCAGATGTCAGGTGTTCAGGTGAGGGATACACTGCGAAGACTTGGGTCCAGTTCAGAAGAATGTGCCCGGCTCAGTGCTGCCCTCTCCTGTCTGAAGAGTGCCACTGAATCAGGTATGTGTTTACTCCGTGATCTGCATGCATCACGTTGTATTCTTCTCGTTCTTTCTGTTCATGGTGTTTTTCTGTGTTGTCTGCCGTCCAGGAGGAGAGCTGAGGGACGACGGCAGTCTCTGGCTGTCTGAGCCCTCAAGGAGGGACAGTGGCTCTCTACTGACTGCAGACCAGCTAACCGGCCTGGGAACTCCACTCCGCTCTCACAGTCCCTCACCTCTCTCCCGCCCATCCGCCATCCAGTCCACCCCATCCACCCCCTGCGCTACCTTCCCTCATCCTCGCTCGGGCTCTGTGTCAGGGGTGCCCACGCCTGAGGCACTGGCATCCTACTCTTACAGCGAAAGCCCTCTTACAGATCCCTTCCCGATGTCCTTAGCTCACACAGCTCGGCTCCACGGACACACTTCCACCCCACCCATAACTCCGCCGTCAAAGAGGCGTCACCGACTGAAGCCCCCCTGCACCCCTCCACCTCCGTCCCGCAAAGTGCTGCATCTACTTCCCAACATCACCCTGACGCGCAGCAAAAGCCACGAGTCCCAGCTGGGCAACCGCATCGAGGACCCACCCACCAACAAGTAGGTGCTCAGAAAGCTGTTCAATCTAACGTACTCTTGCAGAATTCACCCCTGACGAGAGATTTTCATAAGTAGGTCAGAACAGAACTAGATGGGAATCCTCAGATCACATTGTAATTGTAACCGAGTTCCACTGTTGGCTTTGTTAGCAAGGGCCATCGGGGAGTGTGGGAGGAAAGTGCTGTGAGAGGAGATCTACAGTATCTTTTAGTTAGCTCGCATTGTTTTTGCACTTCTGCGACTATATTATGCAGGCATTATCAAAGCCTGAGGTCTCATTTGCTGTTTACACCTTGTTTCCTTTGTTCTTTTACTTATGTGCGGTATGATGAATCCAATTTCTATATATTTCTAATTTAAGGATCCGTTGATGCTACTACAAATGTCCTGTCTAAGCAATTTGAGAAGCTGTGTTAACTTTCTCAAATCTCAATTTATTTTAGCAGATTTTTCGTTTTGGAGTCTACTGCAAATTGTGCTTTTCCATTACTAATAGATGAGACACAATACGATTCATTCTCATTGACATACAGTAGTAGTATAGTAGTAGTTTGTTTAATTGTGGAAGTGATTAATTGATCCACACAAGATTAATTGGCGACAATTTTATGGATACATAGGGATTCATAATTGTATTTGATTTAACAACAAAACTGGCATCATTAGATTATTATTTTGAGCTCTGTAAAATTAGACAATTAACCTGTAATAATTCCACATCCAGTGGACAAATGAGGGAAACAGATAGCAGTAGTGGGTGCTATATCCCGCTTAAACAAGCACAATCATGGTGGTATTAAGGTAATTGGGTTACTTTAACAGTTGCCGGTGCAGTTTTCAGTGTCTCGTTCTCACCTCAGTCAGGACAGAAGCAGAGCTTTACCCAGAAACACTCCCGTTCCCTCTCTCTCCTTCTTCCTCTCTCACATCCTTTCACATCCTGCCTGTTGCTCTTTTGCTCTGGCTGTATGAGTAGAGCTAATCCCCACACAGATTCCCAGAGATTATGACTCATGTCAAAACAGGAAGTTTTTCCTAGGACTAATGCTCATAGGTGGTAAGACACACACAATATATCTCTCTCCCTCATTTTTTTCCCCCTCTATTGTGATTGGATGCACATACACAAACAAGCCACATGTTTATCCATAATATCCTGTATGTTTATGGAAGCTTTTGTGAAAGAGAAGAAGAAAAAAAAACTGGCAAAGGCAGCAGAAGTAAATATAGCTGTCAGAGATCCAAAGCAACACACACACACACACACACACACACACACACACACACACACACACACACACACACACACACACACACACACACACACACACACACACACACAATCTTGCTATCCTGTCTTCGTACACTGTATGGTATATTACAATGGTAAAACAGTCAGAGGTCTGATAGCTGATTGACCAGAACAGATACAATTAGACAAATTTATTTTCCCAAACTATGAATACTCACATGCGTTTGCACGCGTGTGTAAACCACAGAGCTGGCACTGCTTGCTGCTTCGGTACTTGTGACTTCAGTTTGGGTGTTAAGGTTGTCATCCTTTCTATCCCGTGCCAATGCTATTTAGGTACTCTCTCTACCCCTTACATAACCTGCCCTATACAGTACAGTCTGGTGTTGAAGCGATGCTGCGGACCTGCTGTAACACCCAGTGTAGTTTTTGCCAGTATACTGGTCCTACCGATATTCCATTTTGTTTCTTTGGCTTTCCCTCTCTCCAGGTGTGTTAAAAAGAATAAGTTGTTACTGAATATGCAAGTTAATGGGAATGGATGTGAGGACTCGCCTTCTCGTTACCCCGCCATGTCAGCGCGCACCCCTGGAGTCACCCCAGCTACCACCACAGCTTCGTACACCCTGCCTGGCACGCCCACCCTCCTGGAGGAGCACAGTACTATTAAGAGTGAGTCATGCACCTGTGTAAATTTTTTTTAATTTTTTTTTTATTCACTTATTTGGTCAATATGCATGTATGATGTGTCAAAAATAGTCCATGTTTATCCAATAAGAGCTGTGATGAATAAGAATAGATGGTTTGATTGGTTCTGAAAAGTTATAACTCCTCTTCTTTATTTCATATGCATTTGTGTGCAAGTGTGTGTGCTTGTATTAAGGCTTGAATGTGACAGAGCATCTTAAAGGTCCCATGACATGGTGCTCTTTGGATGCTTTTATATAGACCTTAGTGGTCCCCTAATACTGTATCTGAAGTCGAAATTCAGCCTTGGTGCAGAATTACAGCCACCAGAGCCAGTCCCACAATGAGCTTTCCTTAGTATGTGCCATTTCTGTGTCTTTAGCTATTGAGGAGGAGAGAGAGGGGGCCCAGGTGGAGGGTTAAGGTGTGGCCTTGACCAACTGCCACTTTGCTTGTTTGCAAGCCATGATGTCTCTCTCTCATGGGTGGGCCAAATTCTCTGGGCGGGCAAAGCAGAGAAAGGGGAGGTAACCTTGCTCCTTATGACCTCATAAGGGGAAGATTCCAGATCGGCCCATCTGAGCTTTCATTTTCTCAAAGGCAGAGCAGGATACCCAGGGCTCGGTTTACACCTATCGCCATTTCTAGCCACTGGGGGACCATGGGCAGGCTGGGGGAACACATATTAATGTTAAAAAACCTCAGCATTTCTTTGTGAAGGAATCACAACCCAAATGTGGGCTGACTCTGTTCTAATAACAAAATCTGAATTGTTAAATGCTCAGTTTTTTATGTGATTAACCACCCGGGTCATTAGATACCAAGTCTTTTTCGACATAACCAATCCTTCCTCCAATCTCTCTCCCCTTCTTCCCATCCTTCCCTCTCTCTCTTCCCCCGGCTAGATAACGTAGCAGGGCATCGCAGCTCCCCACAAGCAGTGAGGAGGGACATCGGCCTAGCAGTCACACACAGGTAGATCTTTTGCTCACGTACACTGTGTTCTATCCAAAGCTTATGTCATAATAAAGCTAACACGCTAGATTTGTTATTAATGAAATAAAAAAGAATATTGTAGGTTTGATAGCATTTCTTGTGTTTTATGTAGGTTTTCAACCAAGTCCTGGCTGTCCCAGACGTGTCAGGTGTGCCAGAAGAACATGATGTTTGGGGTTAAGTGCAAACACTGTCGGTGAGTTAAGCGCTTTCTTTTTAAAGGGTACGTCAATCAACTTTTATGTGTGTTTCTTATTGACTGAGACAGTAGAACAGTAGCGTGTTGGAAATGCAGATTAAGGAAAAACAGGAGCTCTGACAGGATTCAGCCCTTGGCCGTGAGAGTGCATGGAGCTGGACTAAAAGAGTGATTTAGGTGCCATATACTGATACTCTGCCTACTATCTGTGCAGGTTAAAGTGCCACAACAAATGCACAAAGGAAGCCCCATCCTGCAGAATCTCCTTTCTACCAAGTAAGCTTTGTTCTATCCTCAATCTGCAGTCGATTGACGCAATGTACTGCGCATAGACGTTGTGACATTTCCAATTTCTTTTCTAGTCGCCAAAATTCGGAGGACTGAGTCTGTTCCGTCTGATATAAACAACCCTGTGGACCGGCCGCCAGAAGCACCGCAGTTTGGAACACTACCAAAGGCCATTACAAAAAAGGTTAAAAACAATATAAAATCTAAATGGCTTAGGAGTTCTGCATTACAGCAAACAGTATTCCTTTGTGTAGACTTATAAAATATCATTGTGAAATTACAAACTATGTACCTTGAAATAAACTAGGTAAGCCATAGTGTAGATTGCCACTGAAATACCAGACTAGAGTTTTATCTCCATGTTAAGCATTTGTATATATGAAAATTAAGGCCACATTCGCACAGAAAACCTCTCTCTTATCCAAGTCTGCATGTGTTTGTTTTGGAGATAAAAGACAAATAGTTCTGCAAGTCATTTTGACATCGACTTTTCAGTCTTTTTTCACCATCTGCCCTTTCAAAACATTAGTGAAGCTCACTCCATGTTGTGCCATCAAGCAATTCTTATCTCTGCCATAACACAATCCAGCAGGTTTTCCTTGAAATCGCATTGACTGCTACAATGTAAAAATGAAAGTAAAATAAAAAGTGTAAAAGTCATCTTAAATATCAACTCTTGATCCTTGTTTGTATCCATCTCTACCCCACCAGGATCATCCTCCGGTGCTGAACCAGCTGGACTCCAGCAGCAATCCGTCCTCCACCACCTCGTCCACGCCTTCTTCCCCTGCACCCTTCCAGCAGAGCAACCCTCCCAGCGCCACTCCACCCCCGAACCCCTCGCCAAAAGGCCATCGGGACAGCCGTTTCAACTTCCCAGGTAAGCCTCCCAGATGCCTGGATACAGAAACACAGTTGGAAATCCACGAGTACAGATAGCCTGACAAACGCAAACAAATCCAGAAAACACACACATACTGTACATGCTGAAATGTGCATGTTAACATTTGTGCTCTTGATTTCTCCTAAATATATAGCTTTTCCTGAATCACTTTTCCAGTTTAACAGTATTTAATAGTATGAGCCACAAACAACCCTTCTCTCTCTCTCGCTCTCTCCCTCTCCCTCTCCCTCTCTCTCTCTCTCTCTCTCTCCCTCTCCCTCCCTCCAAATATGACATTAACACTGAAGAAAAACTGTTTTTTTTTTTTTTTTTTTTTTTTTTTTTACAAGATCTGTTAATTTGAAGCTTCACTAACCAAGAGTCTCTCTCCCTGTCATGCTTGTCGGTCTTTCCCTCTTCTTTTTTTGTGTGCAAAAGCTGCCTGTTACTTTCAGCATAGACAGCAGTTTATCTTCCCCGGTGAGTTAACAGTCAGTTAAGTTAAGTGTCATGCTGCATTGTTATTCTCCCATCGTTCCACTCTTCAAACCTTGGATTCCCTTACTGTAGCTCTCTCTGTCCTCTGCATGTTTGCTTTTAGGGTTGTAGCACTTAACTGTAGCTATCTTTCACTGTGTGCCAGCTCTAGGATTGCATGTCGACACCTTACAACCTTCTGACACCATCTGCTGGTGGTAGTGGGAAATTGCATGAGCAGTCATGTTCTGTATGTGGTGTGATGAGGCCTTCCTAATGGAAAACGTGGGGAAACATAATAGAGAGTTTTTGCTCCTCTCATTCCTTCCTAAACCATTTTATTTTTCTCTACAGATGTCTCCAGTCATGTCCATTTGCACCCTGAAGTCCTCCAAGACACTGTGTAAGATATTTATATATAAAACTTAAAAACAAAATCAAGTTCACTAAATAGTTTGTTTAATTTTTCTTTGTTTTTACCCCTCTGATATCAATTTTCTGTATCACAGCAGTGAGATAGAGCAATCAGCGGATGACATACATGCTGAGTTGGTAGAAGATGAGGATGAAGAGGTAAAGTTGCAACATGTTGCAGTCCAGAAACTACAGGTTTTACCATCAGTATAATGAGGTTGTTCAGAGTCATATTTCTGAAATGTATCTTTGCATCTCATTACGTTCGATGTTTGGACACCAATATTGTCATCCATCAAAGGTAGCAGATATAAATAAGATGAGTTGATAGACAGACAGACTCAGATAGTCTGTTAACCAGACAAAGCTAAAAGCTAAAAATGGGGATGTTGACCCAGATCATTATGACAGAGAAACTGTCTCATTCTGAATGGATGTTTGTTATGGCACCAAGGTAAAAAAAAAAAAAACAGCTGTCGAACCAGAGAGTCATGTTTCTTGTAAAAACATTCTAACATGAATGGCCTGGTATTGACCAAAAACATAGCTCCACTGACATTTGTTTATTGAAATCAGGTTTGACCTGTTTGGTTGGGATGATACTGTTGCTGTGTTGTCTTGCTGACATGTAAATATCACTGCAGAGCTGGAGACAAAAATATAAATGTATTGACTCATCCTCCATAAGACCAAATATATAACCATCCGATAGGAAGATGCAGATGCTTTATATGTAATTTTTGCCATTTTCTCATATCGGTAGAAACGTAGTCTTAATTTGTAAGAATACAGAACGTTGCCAGTAAGTAAGCACAATAGATAAACGAAGCCATCGCCACACTCTTGCAGGAAGGGGAGGAGGAAATTGAGGTTGAAGATGAAGACCCCAACGCGGAGGACGATAATGAGGAAGAAGACGACGAGGACGAAGGGGAAGATGAGGAAGAGGACATGAGGATGAACGTGGGCTCAGACGGGGAGTGCGATGAGCTGGATGATCTGCCCAGCTCTCGGGGAAACCAGTGGAAGGGCCCCATCTCCCGCAAGGCCAGTCAGACCAGCGTCTACCTGCAGGAGTGGGACATCCCTTTTGAACAGCTGGACCTCGGAGAACTCATAGGAAAGGTGAGAAATCTGACCTATATGTTAAATAGTATATGTATCATAACCTATGGCAGATTGCAGGGACCCAGGTTCCATTCAGCCCAAGATTATTTGTTCTGGGAGATGGGTCAATCCCAATCGCGATGGATAAGCAAATAAGAAGCTGGGTCCAGACTAGTTTAGTGATAGCTAGGCAGATTATTTTTAAGAGGATGGAATAATGGAGGGGTGCCGTCAATCCAGGAGTGGGCTTGTGGGATGGCTAGGGTGGCAGCGTTTGAAAATATTGTAATATAAACGGTTTGCCAGGTTGGATGTCTATACTAGAAAATGGGGAAAGGACCTGAACTTTCTGGAGGGCTCCTAAGAAGCTTTGCGCAGGGGACCTTGATGGTGTTTTAAGCCCCCAACGTCTTCTTCCAGGCAGCGCTGCGACTGTCGACTTCAAGGCACCTAACCTTAACCATAACCATTGCTGCCTGGAAGGCACTAGGAAGGCTTAAAACACAGATAAACCGCTGGGGAGAGACACCTATGATGGGCTTATGGTGTTGTCATTTATACATATGTTTATGGTTTATTGTCTACTTTGTTGAATGGTCTGAAATATTGTAGTGCACACAGTCCTGTGTCATCTTTTCTTGATTTTTGTCTGGGTGGGTGCTGATGACAAAGGTGGGGGGGAGGGGGGTCATATTGTAAGTTGTATGTTTTGTTTGTTGCTAAAAATAAAAATAAATTGTTAATCACAAAAAAATAAATAAAATAGGCACATAGGCACTTCAAAAGGCACTTGTGCTTGTCGTCTGTTGATGCAGGGCCGCTGGGGCAAAGTGCATAAGGGTCGGTGGCACGGCGAGGTAGCTATCCGACTCCTTGAGATTGATGGGAACAATCAGGACCATCTGAAGCTCTTTAAGAAGGAGGTGATGAACTACAGACAGACCAGGCACGAGAATGTGGTCCTCTTCATGGGGGCCTGCATGGCTCCGCCCCACCTAGCCATCATCACCAGGTGAGAGCAGAAATATCAAACACACCTCTGAAATAGGGCTGTGCAATTAATTGAATTATGATGATTTCAGCTCCTAGCGATCACAAAAAAACAGAGTAATCGAGAAAAAAATGATTATTTTGCACATCACGTTTTGCAAATAAACTCTTATTTTGTCTAGTGTACTGAATGAAAAGAAGGGGGAAAGTATTAAGGGAAATTTCACAGTTTAAAGTGTTTTCACTGTTGATTTTTGTAACTGTTTTCAGAATCAGAAATACTTTTCAGAAATACTAATTATTTTTGTTACCACTCCAGGTATACAAACAACAAATAAAAACAACATATATTATCAAAACTTTTAACATATATAATAAAAACAAATATACAGTAATAATATATAAAATATGAAATGTACAGTGTTAATGTGCAAATAGCGCAATAAAAAAGAGAAATGATTGTCTATGTTGAGATGATTTTAGTGCAATAAAAAAGAGAAGTGATTGTCTATGTTTGAGATGAGATGATTACAGAGAGGGGGGGGGTGTGACTCTCTGAGGGAGGTGTTGTAAAGTTTAATGACCACAGGCAGGAAAGATTTACTGTTTTTTTAATTTAATAATTGCCACTTCTTTCCACAAGTCAATGAGTGATTGTGTTAAATAATCGTGATTTCAATATTGACCAAAATAACGGATTATGATTTTTTTTTTTTTTTTTCATAATAGAGCAGCCCTACTCTGAAATAATTTTAATCTTCAATTGATTCTTTTCTTCTCTCTCCCCACAGTTTCTGCAAAGGGAGGACACTATATTCAGTTGTTCGAGACACTAAGAACACTTTGGATATTAATAAGACAAGACAAATTGCTCAGGAGATTGTAAAGGTATTTTCTTTTCTTCAATATGTATTCAAACCTCTCATTGATGAAGCCAAGTTTCATGTCCACGAACTTTCATTATAAGAAACAGAAAATCTGTAATATAACAAAGCCAAATATATTGAAATTATATTGTTTATTAAATCATTTTTTATTTCCTTTCTGCTTTCTTTGTATATAATTAATTTCCCAGAAGTATGTTTTCAATTCAGACCAAATCTTTATGTGCATGAAAAACCAATGCCACAGCAAAAAGACTGAAACTGTCACTTTGTCTTCCGACACAGGGAATGGGCTATCTGCACGCTAAAGGCATTGTTCACAAAGACTTGAAGTCAAAGAACGTTTTTCATGATACCAATAAAGTGATAATCACAGACTTCGGGCTGTTTGGGATCTCGGGAGTTGTTCAGGAGGGGAGGTAAGAAACGTCACTCCAGAGGCCTTAAAAACATAACCTCAGCAAAAGTGCTCTTCACACCACACTGCTATTACCTGGGGAGGTCCAGTGATTTGTAATAATTGCTGCAGTCCACAGTGGCTCCAGTCCTGCAGGTATTTCCCTTTTGCAAAGGCTGAACTCGGCTGATTTTAAAATCGGAATACTTTCCAGCACACCCTTTTCTTTTTTTTTTTTTTTTTTAAGTACATTTTGAACACAGCTTGCTAATGTTATACTCCCTTTGTGTATGGCTTCATGAATAGCTTTTGTAGACAGAAGTTGGAGATAGACTGCATTTAGTTAATGCATTTTCCACTCCATTTAATGCATCTCTCTACTCAGATTTTCCACTCCATTGATTTGTTAATGACTAATGTGTACCCTCTTTTATTTAATTTTTTTTCTCCAGGCGTGAAAACAAACTCAAACTTCCACATGGCTGGATTTGTTATCTCGCACCAGAGATTGTGCGCAGGATGAGCCCAGGTAACAACGAGGACCGCCTTCCTTTTTCCACCGCAGCAGATGTGTATGCCTTTGGGTGAGTTCTGCACGCTCATCTTTGTTAAACACTGTTGTGTCACACCTGTTTGTGACTAAAACAAGCTTACTTGACTGAGCGAGTTTACCATTTGACAGAATGATCATACTTATTATTTTTTCCCTTTTTTAAGCACCATTTGGTATGAGCTTCAAGCTAGGGACTGGCCAATCACCAACCAGCATGTAGAAGCTACCATCTGGCAGGTGGGGAGCGGAGAGGGCATAAAGAAGGTCTTGGCGGAGATCAGCCTCGGCAAGGAGGTCACTGTGAGTTCAAACACAAGCACAAGTGTGTCAGTCTTTAAGAAAATGTTGTCTTGTTTGTCTTTTTGTTCTGCTTGTATAATAGTGGCAAATCCTCAGCCGTGCCCTAGTGATGGAGTGATGTGAAGATGTTGCAAAACGTTTTATATCGATCGTCATTCGTAGTCCCCAGTCCAGCGAGTGTAGGGGTGGGGAAAAAAAATCGAAAATCTAATGTATTCTGATTTGTTTGCAACGATTTTTAAAATCAATTCTTTTCCCTTGAATCAATATTTTTGATGTATTTTTTTAACTAACGATTCACCTAAATATTTTTTTGTTTATACGGTAACGCCGACGGCAACTACATCATATCTGTTTCCAGCTAAACAGAACGAAAGCCGATGCAGACTACCCACGTTATGTACTTCTATACAAATCAAATAAATGTCAGACTGACTGACTGACATGTGATGTGCATTCTTCTTAGAAAACAATTAGTTTTTAGAAATGTCTAATGATATATTGTCTCTAGAAGTTTACTATTCAACTTTAGTTTTTTTGTTAAATTAGGAAAAGAAAATCACAATACTCAATACTGTCGAATCGCTATACTTCTAGAATCGCAATAAATGAAAATCGCAACACAAATTCAATAGGCACCCATGTATGGTGAAAGAATTGAATCGGGTCAAAAGCGTTTGGTCCCAGCCCTAAGTGAGTGCATGGCTCAGTGGGTTGCCAGGTGCATTGACTCCGAGTGGTTTGTCGTCTCAGGAGATCCTCTCTGCCTGCTGGGCGTACGACCTGAGAGACAGACCCACCTTCACCCAGCTGGCCGACATGCTTGAGAAGCTGCCCAAACTCAACCGCAGGCTCTCCCACCCTGGACACTTCTGGAAATCTGCAGAGTAGGTATCCAGAAATAATGGACGATGTGAAGACACTGGACTCGTTGGGGAAAAAAAAATTATTATATATATATATATATATATATATATATATATATATATATATATATATATATAATTTTTTTATATATAATGGCTTGTCAGTGAGGCTCCTATTAGTCTTTGATTCCAAACTCTACAAACAATATGGGACTGAAGCCTTCAGGGGTTAGGGTTACTGAGTCTTATTATAAATGACATTCATGAATGGATATTTGTTTGATATATTTTGAAAATAACACAAGTGAAATAGGTTAAGTAGTTCATAATTTCTGTTCACCATCGCACGTGACCTAAATACGCTCTGTCACTGCACCAAGGCATAGCTCTTCTCAGCTCTGCTGTTGTTCGCCCTCTAATGAAATGTGAACCGTGTGGTTTATGTGTAAATGTGAATTGTAAAGTTTAATTTATTTATTGTCACCCAGCAGTCTTGACAATTGTCTCACGACGGAAATGGCTCCTTTTTGACAGAAAAATGTATCACACAAAATAACTGTAATTATGAGTGTAAGACTTATAAGAGTGATCCAAACTAATATAAAGTGATACATTGTATTTGTTTTCATTTTCTGTCCTTGTGCGTGTGTTAAACAACCGTAATTTTGTGAGACACATCACATGGAAGAGGTCAACTGTGTGATCCCTCACTTAATTTCTTTGTTCTCACTTTTCATCTAGCCATAAATACAGGCCATTTTGTGGCATAGCATCTGAAGTTGAGCATAGCTGTCCCAAGTGGGAAACAACCAAGTAAAAATGGAGTTAAATGCCTGCAAAAAACTAGATGTTGGAGAATTTTTGGACCTAAAAAGTCATGACCAGAAAATCTGGAAGAAAAAAAACATTTAGAACTTATTTTTCACATGTCCTCTCATGTATGTGGCAATAACTGTACATTTCTACACCAGAATGGATATTATCCTCTATTTTAGCAGACCAGCTTTTTCAGTTCCTGTTGCTACTCGCCATCTACACATTTGTTTACATAACTTCATTACAACTTTGCTTTCACATCATATTTCTCACTTTTTTTCCGCTTTTATTTATGATTTCCTTCTTCTTTTTTTACAAACTTCCAACCCGTAGTAAACTGCTTCACTATCAATCCTATATAGTTCGATGAAAATACAAATGACTTAAATAGGTCCGCTTGGTCATAAAATGATGAAATGAATTGTAAAACAATTTGTTGATTGAACTCACACAGCCTGACCTGTTTTTATGTAGTGAATGTCCTTTAACTAATATACGTGTGTGTAATGTCTCGCTGCTTTTCAAATGATGCTTTCTCCACTGTAAAGCCGTTCCACTTTCACTAACCGTCTAACGTTTGTGTTTTCCCTTTGCTCTTTTCCCTCTTTTCTTTTTCTCTTGTCTAATCTAGGTTGTAGCAGTCACTCTGAAACATAAGCAATGCAAAACAAAGCCTGGGTCTGCCTTGCATGCTCCTGTATCCTTAACTCTTGCAGGATTGATCAAAGCATTGCCTCTGCCTGAAACAGACACCGCTTCCACTAATCCACAGTCTGATCTTCCATGTCTAACCGTTGCGTTTTTTTGTTGGGAAGAGAGGATCGGTGGAGCAAGGTGTGGCAATGGGGTGTGGTTGAGGGGGGAGGGGGGGGGGTTGGGGTTGGGACACAGCTGTCGTCCTTCACGCTTTCCCTCCTTTGGTCTAATATGTCTTTGCCTTCCTTTTGGTTTTGTTCTGTAATGTTGTTTGGGGACTCTGAGGCTTGTGAATAACTGACTTGTGGTGTCTGTGCTGAGACTGACTGGTGTGCTGTGGTCTGTACCTGCGGATGGCTGCCATGTTCTCGGCCTGCTCACCTTCTCTGTGCTGCTGTGATGTGGTTGTTCTCGCCGGGGCCTTGACCACATGGCTCTTTTTCTCTCTGAAAAACACACACACACACACTCTGCTGGACATAAAATAGACCCTACCACCAAATGGACCAATTCATTTATCGGTGTTTTCCCTGAGAGGTTTACACACGTTTGCAGGCTGAGTGACGTGCTCGAACCAACTGCCTCTCTGCTCCTCTCTCTCAGCTTTTAATGGTTGCGTGATGGCATGTGCAGAGATGGTCACCAGCCCATGTCTAGACACAATATGCACTTTGTCAACAGGAGAAAAAAATAATCATGAACTCTTTTTGTTGTTGTTGTTGTTGTTGTTTAGTTTGGTTTTGAATAGTCATATTTGCAGTGTTTTTTTGTTTTTTTTCCTTCAGGAGGGTCTCAAAGGGTTGGACAGTGTGATATGCTCACTTGTTGTCTTTTTGGAGTATAACCTGGTAAATTCACTGTTTATTGGATGCATTTGAAAACAGGGCACTGATGAAGACTTCTGTAGGCTAAACAGCTGAAATGAAAAGACACAGGTGAAATATTCCCTTCATCATTCACAATCCACATGGGAATAGAATAATGCTGGCTATTTCTAAGACTTTTTTTTTTCTTTAAATAATAATGTCCATCCATTGAAGTGTAAAGTGCACCTTATAAGAATATGAGTTATTTAGAAAGATCTGTCTTTCAAGAAGTTGAGTGATTTCATTTTCTGCTCAAAAAAATATATAAATCAGGAACCTGGCGCAAGTGTCCTATATCTTCCTAAAACATTACCTCTTGTGCGCGCTTGTGTATACTGTTTGTGATTGCTGGCTTCAGTTAGAGTGCTTGTATTTATATGTTGTGTGTGGGTGCACGTGTGACTGACTGAGCGTACCGTGTTGGAATACGTAGGGTTGGTTTTTGTGAAAGACTGCAGTAAATGTTGTGTTGCAAATCCAATGGTATGTAATGTACATACATTATTTAATGTAAAGCAAATGAACATGATTCTTCTAATATTTGTAAAAACATTTTATATGTAAAGTACATCACGGAATTTTTGAATAGGTACTGCTATGACTATTACAGATGTGTATATATATTTATATTTTTTTCATGTATAAAATACTGTATAAAAGCTGTACAATTTTTTTTTTTTTTTTTTTTTTTTTTTTTTTAGAATGGGCCAATACATGTTTTTTATGTTATTGTAAAAATTCATATTTTTGTATTGCATGTGACTACCATTCTGTACACGCAGTTTCTGTTTTCATCCATGAAAGACAATAAAATGAGGCTTGTCATGTAACAATAGAGTGGACCCAGTTATTTTACTGTTGCAATGCAGTTATTGCATTCCTGGCAGTATGGGGCTACAGTAGAACTGATGTATCCTGAGACTAATTTAGTTTCTCACTTCCAAACGAGATTTATAAATGCTCGATAGTACGTTCTAGTTCCAGTTGTTGGATTTCACTTACGTACACTGGGTGTGCACAGTGTAGAAAAACCAAAGAATCATGAGCTTTTACTGAGATTTCCGTTTTATAAAAAGAGAAAAAATGCAGACTGTCATAAGAAATGCCATCAAAATATGCAACTTAAATCAATTTGTGATTGTGCTGAGTTGATTTGGCTTTATCCAAGAAAAAAATAAAATACGAATTATAAGTCAGAATTGTTAAGACTGGGTCAAAGATGGGCAGCACATGCATATGTGGATTCAAAGCATACGTTTATTTTCAGTACAACAATAATTCCAGATTTTACAAACCAATCAATGGGGAAAGTTAGAAAGATCATTGTAGGAAGAAGAGTGAAAAGGCTGTATATTATGAAAATGAAAAGGCATCAGGCTTAGGTTTCATATAGGGATACACCGAATCCAGATTTTTGGGGTTCGGCCGAATACCGAATCCACTGGTTAAGATTCTGCCGAAACCGAATACCGAATCCTACTCCCATCCTCAGTCCATTAACACAGTAAGCACATTAATGAAGTAAACAACGTCCACAGCCTCTAAAATAGTTAGATCTAACCACTTAATGTTGAATTTACACTCTTTTATTTTTTTATTTTTATTTTTTTATTTTTTTCTGTGACTGGCCTTCCTTTGCCGTACCTGGGGTTGCTGCGTTTTGGCTGCTGTCTGTGGATTCATTCATGCACAGCTCGTATTCTTTCGGATGTTTCATGCGCAGGTGTTTTGGCAGTGGCGATGTTGTGTGTTGTTTGGGGTCCTTGCCGCCGCGGGACAGGTCGGCATTGCGAGTTGGGGGTGTGGCGTTTTGGCAGGGGGTGCTGCCGGGCGGCGCTTTTTCTGCTTGCGAGTTCCATTTTCTTTTGACTTTCTCACAGCCTACTGCATTGAACGGTCCTCCTACATTACGTCGACCAGCGTAGTGCGCACAGTGCAAGTGTAGGGTTCAGTTCGGCAGAAACCGAACCCCGTCAAAAAGCCCAATATTCGGCCAAATCCTGGATTCGGTGCATTCCTAGTTTCATGTCCCTAAAAGGTCCTGCTTGAAAAGTTTATCCGCTGCAAACCGTAAAACTGAAAGAAAGTTTTGTCAAAGCTCATTTGAGTAGGTTACGAAGACGCTTGTAGCAGCTGTGTAATGTTTAAATTCTCAGTTTGCCTCTAGGTGGCATAAAAACCCAACAGAAAGTAAGTCATCTTCAGACTTTGTGTTCTGAACTGGGCTGTTTTTTGTTTTTTTTTTATAATAAAAGCTGTGCACATTTTACATTAAGTTTGCTCATATCTTTTTGTGGCATGGTATGCTTTTTTTTCATGTGTGTATTTGTGCAATGTTCAGGTGTGAAAGAGTAATCATTCTTTAACGTAGAACAGCTGAATCAGTTAACAGGAAAATGAGCTACTATCTCCTAAATCTGGAAACCGCTTGAACTTGTGAGATTGTCAGCTAAAATGTCTGAAGCTGTTCCAGAACAATGGGGGGTGATTCACAGTGCATTTAGGAAGACGTCTCTGCATAACAGCATATTATCTGGTTCGAAACAGATTCACTAGTAGTCAGTTAAGTACATAAGACTGCTTGCATCTGCATTGTCCAAATCTGGCTTGGATATTTTATTGATTTTTTTTCATAGTTGTAGTTTATAGCAGAACAGTACGGACTGTTGGCATAGGCAATGCTTTATAAGCTTCATTAAAAAAATAAAATAAAAAAAAGCTGTCTGCCTTGTTTTTCTCACTTTTGTGCTTATGCAGCTTTTAAGCCATGACTATCAAACATTTTTAATATGAAGCCTTGGGAGCTGTCAATAAAATGATAAATGCTGCTTGCATCCAGTCCTTGAAACCTTTTATTGTAAAGGATGCATCCTAAGTGTGGCTATGACTAGGAAGAATGATGGATTGATTTCTGCATACTGGTATCAATCCAGCAGAAAAGAAAGGACCTTATATCCTGGCTGCTGATGCACTGCAACCAAAAGCTCTTTGACTCCGACTGGTACTGGAGCTCATGACCAGCATTTGGTAGGAGGAAACTGTTTCCTTTGCTGGGAGGCCAGACACAGAATGTCCTTTCTTCCCTGCATGGCAATCAAAGCAAATAACAATTAGTCATTTGTTTGTTTTTGTTATGTGCTGTTACCGAATTCTGGGCCTGAGGAATATTGATATGTTCAGAACCAATGCATGTAATTTTCCTCTCCATCTACACTATAACATTGGGAAGATAACTTATGACAACTTAACTAAGGACATTTGCTCAAGTACTGTACTTAAGTACAAATTTGAGTTACTTGTACTTAGGGTTGGGTATCGTTTTTTTTTTTTTCGATTCCGGTGCTAAATCGATACTTTTAAAACGGTGCCGGTGCCTAAACGGTGCCTGAACCGGTACTTTTCAATAAAGTAAAAAAAAAAAAGAAAAAAAAAAAGGGTAGCCTAGTAAACAACAGTCAGTGACTTGTTTATTGCTAAGGCCATGGTCAAAATTAAAGATTTAATAATAATGTAATAACTATAACAATAACTTATTTCACCAGTAAATTGCTGTTGAACCCCAGATGGGAAAAGGGTATTTTACAATTACTGTGAATGCACCACGAGGCTACCTGTTTTAAGTGAATCTGTGTTGTTTAATTCCGACAATGGCAGCTGCAGGTGAACGCACCGTCTGTGTTGTTTAATTCCGACCATATAAACATACTGTATATCTATGAATTGCGACAACGGCAGCTGCTGCGCAGACTGTTACATCCCGCTGTACAGTCACACTTTACACTGTTTAACGTTAGCTGTCAGCATTTTAACCGTGATTAATCCAGCTGCTAGCTAAAGGTAGGCTAACGTTACATGCTGTCAGGTGTAGTGTAAAGTTGAGCACCGAAATGAGGTACCGAAACTTTCGTTCTTATTCGGTCTCGTTACTACCGTTTACGTTGGCACCGAGTTTCGGTACCCAACCCTACTTGTACTTTACCTGAGTCTTTTCATGCCACTTTCTACTTCTACTCCAATACATTTCAGAGAGAAAAATCATACTTTTTACTCCACTACATTAATCTGACCGCTTTAGTTACAAATTAAGATTTTTGCACACAAAACAAATGTAGTTTATAAAATGTGATGTTTTATTACAAATTAAACTACCCAATAATCTACAGGCCTAGAAGTCCAGCTGAAATGATCAGACCCTTTAACACAGAACTGTTTGGATCGTTTCTAAAATGCAAGGATTTTTCAGCATTGAGTTCTTTTACTTTTAATACTTTTAAGTATATTTTCCTGTTGATACTTACATACTTTTACTTGAGTAACATTTTCAACGCAGGATTTTTACTTGTAACAGAGTATTTTTACAGTGAGGTATTAGTAATTTTACTTAAGTAAAGGATCTGAATATGTCTTCCACCACTGAACCTAGTGTACTACTGGCAGCATTGTGCCCTGGACTGCTCTTAGCCTCTCTGCTCATCACAGTCGATAAAATGTCATAAATTGTTTCAGAAGATTGCTGTGCTCGAGACAAGGAAATTCGAGCTGGAAAAGTCTTCTGAACTCCACGACACCCAATGTCTTCTGCCGGCGAGTTAGTTAATCAGAATTCATCTCTAAGACTGGTTTCCCACACAGGGCAAGATTTATGGATTCAGTTCAGCCAACTTTAGAAAAAAAGAGAAAATTCAAGTGATGAGTAAGCACTTCAAAATGAATCCAATTATTCTACATGTGGGGGCCCGTGATCTGAAGATTTAGTTGAGCTGTTTAATTGTCTGGACAAACTGGGGGCCCAGATTTTTTATTAGTGGACCACTGCCAACGGTCAACAGAGGGATCAACAAGTTAAGCAGACTTTTAGGATGCAACACGTGGCTCAGCCAAACCTGCGGACTGATAAAAGGATCAATTCTATTGATAACTTCAATCTGTTCTGGGGACGCAGGCATCATTTCCAAGCAGATGGCCTCCACCCATCGGCCAGGCCATAGACGATGCACTCTGACACACAGCAGCCTTCGTCAGCATGTTGATAGTCTATATCCACGACGTTCCACTTCCGGGATTGTTCCGGTGCCGACGGAAATTCAGCCGGATGTCCTTTACCTTCCGCTTTCATTGTGTTGGAATTTTAAACTGCGGTGGATTTTTGAGGACTATGGTTGACTGCTCCTCAGATCTCTGCCGGGTAAATCCAGACAGCTAGCTAGACTATCTGTCCAATCTGAGTTTTCTGTTGTACGACTAAAACAACTTTTGAATGTACACGTTCCACCAAAACAAGTTCCTTTCCGAGGCTGTTTTTCAGCGGCACCGTGGCTCTGCCCGGTGCTTAGCACCGCCCATGACGATTGGGATTGGTTTAAAGGTCCCATGGCATGAAAATTTCACTTTATGAGATTTTTTAACATTAATATGAGTTCCCCCAGCCTGCCTATGGTCCCCCAGTGACTAGAAATGGTGATAGGTGTAAACCGAGCCCTGGGTATCCTGCTCTACCTTTTGAAAAAATGAAAGCTCAGATGAGCCGTTCTGGAATCTCCTCCTTATGAGGTCATAACAAGCGAGGTTACCTCCCCTTTCTCTGCTTTGCCCGCCCAGAGAATTTGGCCAACCCATGAGAAAGAGATTGACATCATGGCTTTCAAATGAGCAAAGTGGCAGTTGGTCAAGGCCACACCCCCACCATCCACCTTGCCCCCCCCCCCCCCCCTCTCTCCCCCTCAATAGCTACAGACACAGAAATGGCATGTTTTGAGGAAAGCTCATTGTGGGCTCTAGTGGCTGTAATTCTGCACCCAGGCTGAATTTTGGGAAAGAGACTTCAGATACAGTATTAGGGGACCACTAAGGCCTATAGAAAAGCATCCAAAGAGCACCATGTCATGGAACCTTTAAAGAAATGCCAATAAACCAGAGCACGTTTTTCTTCCATCCTGGAATGCTGTGTGGAATAGCCAGACCCTCCTCCGCAGCGCTGTGGAGGAAGGTCTGGCAAAGTGAGACTGACATGTTGACAACCAGCTCATTCTTCTAAGTCTTCCTCCCTTCACTCTCCACTCCCACTCTCTCCACTCTAACGCTAGCATTAAATTCACCCCTGAGTCACTGTCTTATTCTAATAATGTGCATCTTATTTTATTGCCTTGTTTTTCCTTTTATATCTTTTCTTAATGCCTTTCTGCCTTATGTACACTGACACTTTGAATCGCCTTGTTGTTGAAAGGTGCTATACTAATAAAACCTATGCCTAAACTGTTAACGTTGTTAGTGACAAATGGGACTTTCCATCACTCATGGGAAGATGTGTGGGGCTTTTGAGATTAAGTTAGCCTACTATTCTCAGTTCCTCTCAAACATATTTAGCCTGATTTCTGCTTCATCAAATTAATTAGCATCAAGGGCAGAGGCTGAATGAACACTCGGAGTTACCAATTTGTAAGTGCATTGGAAAATTATTGAAACGTTTTTCTATTCAACTTGTATATAAAACACAGGCACTGAACTACTTTTTTCTTCTTCAGACAGACCTAAAACAGTATGTTCAGTAGATTTATTCAACGTCTGTGGCCACTACCAATGTGATGAAAGATAACTGACTTTGAATAGCAGTGCCTTGCAAATAAAGCAACTTGTGTGGTGAAGTACAACAGCGAATCAATTAGTTGCATTTTAGAAGTCAGCCACTGTCATTTATAACACCACTTATGAGAGGCTTTTACACATTTAATCTCCACACTTCTGTCTGAATAACAATATGCTGTCCAATATTATTATTTCATTATACGTTTTTATTATGCGTTTTATTATAACAATGGTCATGTTGATGAGAACTGATATTTGGTGTCATTGCCTTAATGACAGAAGCACAGCAGATTGACCAGCAGTGTTATACACTCCAGGGTATTTAGCTCCATACCTGCAAAACAGATGCTAATTGGAACATTGAGGGTGTTGATTGACGAAATGAGTTTGTTAGCTCCTGTCTTGCGTGTTGCTAGTGTCATATGCAGGGATGAGGCAACTTGTCAAATCAAGCAAGTTACAAGTGCAGGTGCAGACACACAGCAGAAATGACCATAAATCACACGGGAATCAAACTTACAGTTACAGAGGAAACAAGAAGGGGAACTTTATAAAATAAATACACTTGCAATCAATGCAAATCAACGATATTGTGTATTTCGCTCTGTGAACAGATGTTGAACAGGGCTTTTTTACGTATTTGCTTAACATCTTTATGTGGGTGAGGTGTCAAAACGCCTTTTCTTGTTGATACGTGACATTAAACGTGGACTATAACTAAAGTAATCTGTGAGCAATTGGGGCTTGGATGGAAATAAATTGATGAAGAAAACGGATGTATGCATGTTTAGTCTAATCATATACCTAAACCCACATCCGTGGACGCCGGTGAGAAGACAAAGTTATTATAAACTATGCAAGAGATGAAATAGCATGTTAGCATGTTCGTTTCCAAAAATAGATACCTTTCACAAGTCTTAAAGGCTATACCATTTCAATAAAAAAAGAATTGTGCAAATTGCAGCTTTACTGCTTGTATTAAAATCATGCAATTTCTAACTTTGGTGCAGATTGTGGGTTGTGTTGGGGGCACTGTTTGTACATGTTATTTTTACTCACAGAACTAAAGCCAGAAATGGCTAATAACCTTAAATAAAATAGTTCATGATCAATTAGTTAGAACTATTTTACCATAAGTAAGCTACTCAGTGAGTATTTAGGATGGCTGAAACTTTTTATAGCCTGCTGCACGACAGATGTCTACATGACCAGTTACAGCATAGAACAGAAAACCAAAAACCACTTCCTTTTCTAATTATAATCCAAATAGAGAAGTAAGAACAAGACAGGCAGATGAGTGTGCCATTGATTTGGACTACTGGCATTTGACATTGTTCCTTCATACATCGCTCATCTCTTTTCACTTGCAGCACGTTAGGGACATATTTATTTATACAAAACCGTATTCTTCCTGGAACTACATCACCAACAATGTAAGTGACAGATTGCATTAACACATGCTTTTATTTTGAAACCTGTAAACCGTAAGAAATGGACCAAGGAATAATTAGAAGGAATAAGAAGAACAAATATGTGCGGACATCTGTATTCAGTGTTGTTGTATGGTTCTGTTCTAAATGGTACAGATGATGATAATT
Organism: Perca flavescens; assembly: GCF_004354835.1. NCBI lineage: Eukaryota > Metazoa > Chordata > Actinopteri > Perciformes > Percidae > Perca > Perca flavescens. The sequence goes on from NC_041343.1 coordinate 12,158,910, forward strand.
TGTGATGTTTTTGCAATTTTAGAATACTTTAAAGATAGCCCTGTACATTATGAAATATACAGTAAACTGTTTTAGGGTTAAAATCAATTTAAAAGGCGTTTACATCAGTTTCAAGAACAATTTACAATCATGTATTCACAAGTATGTCCTCAAAATGAAAGAAATATGATAAGGGCTACTGAAAACTGAAATGCATAAGTAATACATCTGAACTAATCACTTATTCTATGGGAAAACTATGGAGGGGAATTTTAGAACAAACAATACAGGCACCTTAGCTCATAAATTCAAAGCTTATTCAATTAAAGGATTAAAGAATTATTAGGTTAAAGGATCATTCAAATTACACATAAATTACAGTACATTGCTACTGACCAATTTCTAACCATGCTTTAGTTTTCTTTTTAAATATTTAAAGGGCAGCAGCTGGTTCCCGTATACAGTACTGAAATGAATTTGCTTGAGATCCGTGGAGATAATGCGTCACACTTGATTGGACATCATTTTCTGTGACTTAGGGTAGTTCAGTTGCAAGTCAGACCTTCAGCACGCAGGTCTTTCAGACCAACATACATTTTACACTAACAAGAAATTCAATGGCAACTAAACGCTCATTGTGATGGATTAACTTTTCAATCTTTGCCAGGTTCTTTTCATACTGTACATGGCTGTGTAGAAGAAAATAATCCATTTAGAAATCAAAGAAATCCTTATATTGTTTTGGAAAATGGTTACAAGTAATCTAAAGTATATGAGATTTTTAGTGGTGGGAGTAGGCAATAGCAGTATACAGTGTGGACATACTCTGTTACAAGTAAAAGTCCTGTATTCAAAGTTTTACTTCAGTGAAAGTACATAGGTATTATAATCAGAATATAGTCAAAGTACCGAAAGTAAAAGTACTCATTAGGCAAAATGGCCCGTTTCAGAATCCTATACGTTATATTAATGAATTATAACTATGAATGCATTTCATGGGTAAGCATTACTTAGTTGTTACCGTTGGTGAAGGTGGGGCTAATGTAACCTGAACTCTGCTGGGTAGCTTAATCTACAATATTGTAGCATTATTTGGTAACACTTTATAATAACCTTTAGTAATAAATGGTAAATTATTTGGTCAATATTTATTGACATTTTTGTACATTTTACAGACAAAAACAGTACAACAAGGCACATAACATAAAACAGAAAAGAGACCAAGGATCAAATGTAGTAGCTGTAGTACCCACAGTCATAAATCTGTACATCCATAGGTGTATGTTTACACGAAAAACATACCACCGTTGTTTATCTCAACACCGTATAGTACAGATGGCACACTACAGGCATTAGGAGAATGTTTTCTTATTTAGACAAAAAAAAAAAAAAAAAAAAAAAAAAAAAAAAACACCAGCTAGTTTTCACTCCAACCATCCACATCCATACTGTTATTCTCAAGGAAATTGAAGAAAACGCTTTTTATTGTGTAACTTATCTTTTCTAGAGCTAAGTAAAAAGTATTTCCCCTCAACCATTGCGATGTGCCACAAGGTGTGTCCAATTTCCATGAGCAAGCAATGAATCGTTTGGCTTCTAAAAAAGAAATATTCAGTAGAGACCTAACTTTGTTAGAGGTCATAAAGCTGTCTGGGTTGAGATTTAATAAGCATAATTTAGGGCTAAGGGGCACCTCCTCGCCAGTGATCTGGCTTGCCAGGTCCAACACCTTCCTCCAGAATGAGAGTATCTGTGGACACTCGCACATACAATGAAATAAAGTTCCTTTTTGGTCATTACATTTGACGCAGGTATCTGGTATGTTAGAATTAAAGCGATGCAATTTAGCTGCGGTTATGTATAATCTACTTATTCATTCATATTGCAATAGTTTGGAGTTAGTATTTGTGGATTGGGTTTGAGCTAGAGAACATGCTTTTGATCATTCCTCTTCTGTAATATTCTCCTGCAAGTCTGTTCTCCACACTTGTAGTAAGTTTTGTGATGACGCTTTAGACTTACTTACAAACAAATTGTACAGTAATGAAACCTGTCCCCTAATGAAAGAACTTCAGTGTGTAATCTTCCAGAATGGATCGGGGAGGAAGTTTCAAACTACTGACACTTCTAAGTAGCAGATATTTAAAAAAATGTTTTAAGGGAATCCCATATAGTAAATTGATTCTTAATTAAACCTAAGTTAATGGTTAATTTGACTGTTAACAGACAATTAAATGATTATTTATAATGTTTACTTATTATCAGTAATGCTTTATGTTATTTTAACAGTTTATTGTTGCACGGGTCACAACTTTTATATATTACATTAAGTATTTGTTAATGATTACCAACTGATTTGTAAACCTTTAAGAAAGCATTTGTGCTCACCTGGTGTGCCTATATACAGAGGCTCAGTCCTCGACGCAGTGGCCGTGGGTTTGACTCCCACCTGTGGCCCTTTGATGCATGTCATTCCCCCTCTCTCTCCCCTTTCATCCTTAAGCTGTCTTGTCATAATAATAGTCCCTAAAATGGCAAAAAAATATATCTAAAAAAAACAAACAGAAAGCATTTGTAAGCCATCAATAAACGTTATTTGGATGGCAAGTATAAAGTTGCAACTGATGATAATAACTCCTTGTAAATGGTTAATAAATACTTTGCAAAGCATGTGTAGGATACATATAAAATAACAAATTATAAAATTACAAATAATTACTAAACAAGATTGATCATCATTTCATTGTTTGTTCAAAGTAAAATAAGTATTAACTAAAGTTTACCGATACATGAATAGGAGTAAAAAGTACAATATTTACATTCAAAATGAAGTCGAGTGGAAATGTAATGTAACATAAAATGGAAAAAAATCTGTATTGTGCCTCAAAATTGTACATAAGTGCAACTAGAGTAAATGTCCAGTTACTTTCCACCATTGGCGACTAGGCTTAAACACAACAAAACACAACAAAAATGTGATTTTGGTTTGATTATGGTTGCCCCATAGATTAGATTGTTCTATGTCTGGGCTTCTACCTAATTCTCCTCAATGTATTAAATTTGTATTCCAGATCGTATTTGAAACCAAACTGCTATTCCATGTCTTTTCAGATACCAACATGAAGGGCCTCTTCTTCCTGTGTGCTCTATTGTGTGGAGCTCAAATATCAGAGCTTGGTACTGCTGGTAATGCAGATAATACCACACATTATACCAATTTTACAGCTTCAACAACCACATCCAAAGATGTTGCCACCAGTGTTGCCAGCACCACGCCTAATGCCACCACACCGTCACCTAAAATAGTCTCGGAATCCAAAACTCAGAGCACTTCACCTGACACAAAGCCTCCCATCAACACACTTCCCAGAATGTTTTCCAAGGAATGGAAGGAATGTCGTCTAACGCTCATGGTGTCTGGCGGCCTGATCATAGCCTGTACCATTCTGCTGCTTTCTGTTCTGGTGTTGTTATGCAAGGTGTGCCACTTGAGGAGGCGCATCAAGATGCTGAGCAGCAACGCTGACCTGATCAGCACCAATGATTACTGGATGGGAACTGCCAAGAAGAACAAAGAGACAGAAGCCAAAGAGACCACCGTGTTAATGTCTGACATCAATCAAACACAGGAGGAGATGGATAACGGTACCACCAAGGAAGAAGGAGAGAAGGTAAAGGAGGATGGACAAACAGGAGAGGAAGACAAGAAGGAGGTGGGAGACATGAGTGCCAAGAGTGAAGACGCTTCAGCTACACCTGTAACCGTTGATGAAAAGGCAGCCTCCTCAAAGCCACAAGAGGAGGCCATTGATGCCCAGTCCACCAACGCAGTAGCAGCCTCCTCCTCTGAGGGCACAGAGGAACCAAAGGATGGGGTGTAGAGTTATGTGTGTATGCCAAAGAGTTTCCTGTTTCAATTCCCTATAGTTTTTTTTTTTTTTTTTTTTTTACTACCCCTTTACATTAAATGAATGTTACTTCTTTCAGCAGCTTTTGCTTTACAGTAAGTTGCAACAACTGCGTGTGCTGCCAAATCTGTCAAACTGGGCACTGAGCATTTCTGGCTGAAAACAGTTGGTTTATACTGTATTTCTCGGTTATTTGTGTATATTGGAATATATTAATATTACCATGAATATCATGAATATCTGTGTCTTAACACACCTTACTCTTGTGATGTATATACATTTATGATGGATATGACAACAACCAGAGGAATAAAAGATAACATGACCTCAGTCTTGTATTTATTACTATGCAGCCATTCCCATTTAGTTGTGGCTGTATATCAAGTGTGCGTGTGTGTGTGTGTGTGTGTGTGTGTGTGTGTATGAAAGAGAAAGAGAGAGAGAGAGGTCTGCTTGATTAGCAAGCAGAGAATGTGCCTCCTCTAGGCAGTGCCACTCAACTCAGAAAGAACGCTCTCTTTCACCTCAGCCAGAGCTGACAAAGCCAAACAAAAAACCTTTTCAAAAACCCAATATGTGCTTGTTTCCGCCGTCTTTTGCAGATAATCGTTCATCTCCTTACTCTTGACGTCATGGTGGATGTGCACCCCTTCATTTAAAGTCTGGATACTTTGTCCCTTCTCTTTGCAAACCTTGCTGCAAATCCTGCTCAACTCTAATAGCAAGGAGGTGGAAAACACTTTGCAGAAGCTCTGGGTGTTGTGCAAGTTTAAAAATGGGATGCAGTAATATCAAATCAAAATATGTATAGCTATGTACTGGGGGTGTAGGCCGGCATGAGAGGAAAGTACAGAGTTGAGTTGAGTGAGGAAGTAAGGAGCACGTTGCAAAAGAGGTACTTTGTTCCATTTATATGACAACTGAACAAAGAGAAGTACAAAACGAATGATTCTCAACTGCTGTGGTTACATAAATCACAATGATATTTGTTATTAATTATTTTGTTAAATTTGCCGCATTTAACCCTGATCACCATCTGTATCGCTGTCCCTTAGAACCCAAGGTAAATAATGTGTGGCACAAGTGCAGCAATGCAGCTGCAGAATGGAGAGTTGCTAGTATTGCTGATGACAGGTAGGAAGCTGCAGTGGACTAGAGTCCTCTGCAATACATCTTGAATGTTTTTGTGGCAGTGTCTAAATTTACACAGGGAAAATAACACCCAATTACAGCACAGTGTTTCTTTGTAAGAGAATGCTTTAGAGAGGGATAATATTGATTTAGGTGATAACTGACGACAATCTAATTTGTTTTGAGTACAAACAGGACTGAAATCAGTCAATTAATCTAACCACAACAATAGTTGTCGCTTTAGATGCAGAAGTAAATCCTGAAAGCTGCCAGATAAGGGATCGAGGAGTTTTCTTTGTAGCAACCTTGTATGCAGGGACCCCTCCGTTATGCACTCCACCCCCACCCCCCCCCCCACCCCACACCCCCCCACCAATACCCCACCCCTCCCCGCTCACTTCCACAGCACAGAGTAAGTCCAGAGCCAGCAGTGCCTGATTGCGCTAACCCAAAGATCCATACAGGCAACATCAAACTCTCGGCTCTTCAAAGAGGACAAAAGGACCAGGTCAGCCTCAAAAAAGCCTGCACTGGACAAGTGAGCAAGGGTCAAATTCTATGATTGGAATTCAGGCATAGAACAAAAATTCACCTTCAGCAGAGCAGCAGCTGGTCCCGAGCTTGAAAGCAGGAGAGGGAAGAGGGGCTGTACGGCAAAAAGGAACAGAGAAAAGTGACTGGAATGATAAGATGAGAAGGTGAGTTATGGATACATTTATAGACTCTTTTTCTACACACACATTCTGCCACACCCTGGCTGACATACTGCAGTTTCAGCAGTGTAGAGATCCTGGCTGTGTCTTTGCCTGCCTTTGCACCAGCTGATGCATGAGTTCTCTGTGGAGTCGTTAATACAACCCATCTATTGAGCTAGTTCCCCTCCTCTGAGAGCATGGGACTGACTGCTCTGACAACCACTGATGACTGAACACGCAAACTGATGCCAGGGAGAATGACTACAGGGATTTCTCATCCTTTGTGATGAATGATATTCTTGAATAGACTCGAAATATCCCCTTGCAGATCAGGTCAATTTCAACCCGCTACTGATGATGCATATTTACAGTACAGTATGCACATTTCTCAAAAGGACACTGCTACAACATTTGTAAAAAAAACATTCCTGCTTGTTTAGGGAAGTCCGTTTGGCATGTGATGCGAATGGGAGTATCCACTAGCAGTGCAGTAATGTGCAGCAGTCTGTTTGGGTATTTACAGTATGCATGTGCCTAAGATGTGTGTGTGTGTGTGTGTGTGTGTGTGTGTGTGTGTGTGTGTGCGTGCGCGTGCGCGTGTTCTTGTGTGTGAGGGAGAGAGAAATTCTGACAGTGGGTGGAGCTTTATAGAAACGATGAAACAAGTTTTATTCAGCACAGCCCTCTGCAGTCACTGTGCTTCTCCTACAGATAGCAACATTCCCTGAATTCACTTTCCAAGCACACTGCAGGCATCATTTCACAGTATGCCTCAAGGAGTTAAAAGAGGATGCTGTGTAAGACAAACCCTAACATTCTCCTGTCCTGTCTCCCTATCTTTCTTTCAAACAGGCATGTTCTGCTGAAGCTCTCCCCTAATGAGGCCCTTCTGGAACTCCTGCTTGTGTTGTTGCTGGGGTTACATGCCCTGGCCGTGTGCCCCTCCATGTGCTTGTGCGGCCGCAGCCACAGGGAGGTAGACTGCTCATGCAGGGGTCTGAGACAGTTGCCCGATGGCCTGCAGCACAACATGCGCTCCCTCAACTTGTCCCACAACCGATTCCACAACCTGGACGGCCAGCTCACCGCATACACCCATCTCCGCTTCCTCGATTTGTCTCATAACCGGCTGAGCCACCTGCCCGCCGGCTTGCCCCGTTCCCTCTGGCAGCTCTACGCCGCCTCCAACCGCCTCCAGTTGCTGGACAAGAACGACACGGTCAACCAGTGGAATCTGCGACTGCTTGACCTCTCCAACAACAAGCTGGAGCGTGCCATCTTCATCAACAACACACTGATCAATCTGTGCACGCTCAACCTAAGCCACAATCAATTCTGGACTTTGCCCACCAACATGCCAGCGCACCTGGAGAATATTGACCTGTCCCACAACTTGCTTGTGAAGGTGCTGCCGGGCTCTCTGGACCGGCTCCTCAGAGTAACTCACTTCTATCTGCATGCTAACCGCTTTTCCACGCTGCCATTTGGAGTGTTGGACAAGATGACATCAATTCGAGTCATCACTCTGGGCGACAACCCTTGGGACTGTCACCTTTATGCCGACATCACCTACTTACTCTCCTGGACTCAGCACACCCCTGCCCGCGTCCTGGGCTGCCCCTGCCACACCCAGCCTGTCTGTGGAGGGGTGCGCCCTGGCAAGGCTGGAGGTTGGCACTTTGCTTCCTACAACCTACCCCCACTTGCAGCGAGTGGCCAGGACCTGAGCTCCATGCCCCCTGACACCAGCGTGACAGGGTGGTGGTACTCTGTTTCCGCTCTGCAAAGCACCCCACACACCCCCAAAGAGATCTTGAACACACAGCACGTCCCTTTCACAGCCACACCCGTGAGCATCTCCACCCTGCGACCCAGAAGCACAGGCACACACCTAACTATTAATCACCTCTCTGCATCTGCCACCGCAGAGCACATGCTCCGCACTGATTCCCATCTCATCTCTGGCACAAAGGAAGGCTCATCCATTGGCACTGACACATCCTCTTTTTCTGACACGAGCTTCATTACTGAAACATCCATTACGGCTGACATGACGGTGGCCTCAGACAGTTTCTTTACAACAGAGAGCCCCTCCATCCAAACAAAGAAGACAACCACTCTTCGCACCAGGAGTGTGAGGAGAAAGAATCAGTCCCATCCTAGCGGCATCAGCAACAGAAGCCCGACTCTTGCTATCTGCTCCTCGCTCCCTTTCCTACACAAGCTGGGCCTTCTTTCTGTCATTCTGCAACAAGTCCTCTGAAAGACAAACCCTATGAATTCACCGCACAAACAAATAGGGCACACACAAGACTGTTGACACCTGTAGTACTGTCATGGATTGTATATTACCAGCTTTTTTTTTAGCAAAAGGCCATTTACAATACAAATGTGTCATGACAAGTTTAACAATTCCTGCTATTCTGAATATGGTATCATCATCAACTTTTTATTCCAGACTCAAGGTCCATTCAAAAGACACAGACATGACATACAACATACATTAAAAAGAAAAAGAAACATATACAAAGAAATAAATGATGTATGATGTTACTTTTATAATAACTGGTTAAAAAGCAATGCATTATCTTTTCTAAAAACATTTTTTACAAGCCTCCACTTGAATAAAAAAAAAAACATTGTAATGCGTATAGCTAAGCACATGATGGCACTATACATTCAGGGACTAGTTTATTATGAATGTAGCCTGGTGCTCATCTGCAACTAAAGTCTACCCATTTCAATGCAGTCCAGTACCCATAATGATCTAAAAATGATTCTGTATGTTTTATTTTCCCCATTTCTTTTATTTATACTATTGGCAGGATCTGGCTTATGTTGCTTTGGTCATATTGTGGCCATATAATTTTTATTTTATTTTATTGCATTGGCTTTCAAAAAAGGTATTACACTCTAATATCTAAATCTTGACTTATTTTGATTCTCTTGCCTTTTTGCATAGATGTCCTTGACGACTGCCTGCTTGTTTCACGTAACAAACCATGTCACTTACCAGCTGAGGACAGGGTGTATGTTAGAAACTGGTCATGACAGGAAAAAACAGAGTTCTGTGGAGTGGAGGGGAAACAAATGGACAATGTTGCATCACTATCTTTAACAAAGTCTGAGTGCCAAGTACTGCTTCTGTATTTTGATCACATCTTAAACTTAAGTGTCCTTCATGATTCAGTGAAGCTCGTGAAAATGATCTGCATGGTGATTGAACGTTCCAGGAATGCTAACCTACTGCTATATTGCCGCAGAGCATAAAAGCACAGACATTCTCATCTTATTTATATGAAATGTTAAGATATTCCAATCTCGATTGCATTAAGAGTAGATAACACTGATGTGCCAGCCTATGGGTTTTTACATTTTAGATATACCTTTGAATATGGTACTGAAAGGTGCCAAAATGGTAGGAAAGGCAGCACAGCAAGAGGCATTTGATAGTTTAAGAAGAATGCAGTGCTAGTGAGTCACTTCTCCAAGGCAATTTATGTATGGTAGAAATAAAACTGATGAGATATTTACACCTTTTGATGATTGTTTGAAATTTTTTACCCTACATTTTTCTTTATCCTACACTGCAGGATTGTTTTTTTTTTTAACAGTGTTTTCACTAATAGCATCTTAGTGGAGAGTGGTCAACATCTATATATCCCATGCGTCTTTGACATAGGTGTCAGCCATAGACTGTATGGTGTCAGCCCTAAGGCTGAAGTTACAAGGAAAATATAAACAAGGTTATAGAAATCCAACTGATTAAACTAAGTGAGTTATTCAGCTACAACTGGCAGGCATAGATTTGTTTTCAAGTATATTTGTTGAGGGAAGGATTAGCCATCTTCACTACTACGTTTTCATTATCAAGCAGCGTTTAGACACAAAAATGATCGAAGAATTTTAGCTCCAGTAGCAGAACTGATGCTGTGTTCATGTAGTGTCGGACACATCGTAAAAACGAGTTTCCGAGTTGGCAAGATGAACGCCTTGCTGAAGTCGGAACAACAACTTGGGAACTCAGGAAATATTTTGGTGCCCGACTTGACATCATATGTGTCATTAACATGGCGGGCAAAACTAGATGTTTTATTAACATAAGAAACATTTTAAATAATTCACATATTTTATAGCAACTTTTTGCTCAAATATAATTTTTAATATGGTATCACCAAAGTCAGGAGAGCAACGCATATCACATGACCTTTCGCATACATTTGCATGTGCGTGCCGTTGTAAACAGGAAGCAAATTGTCTAATGTTACTCTGCAATTGAAAATCATGGAAGTATAAATTGAAAATACAGAAAATACTTTGGAGAAACAATGGCAACAAATAAGACCAAGGATTTATTTGCTTGGACCAACAACAAGGTGGAACTGTTGCCTAACGATAAAACTGATTGACCTGTAGCCTATCATCGTTTCCAAAGATCTCCGTTTCTTCCCTTCTAGACTACAACACAACCCCGGAGTTTTCTAACCAAAACGGGGGCAGCAGGGTTTCCAGATGCCTCCGTTTTAGGGGCTCGAAAGCAGCTTAGTATTTTGGACCCAAGGCCTTATCTTAGCAAAAGATATTTGTTTTTAAACCAAATCGTAGTAGTGTAGATGTAGCCTAAGTAGGGTTGGGTACCGAAACCCGGTTCCACTTACGCAAACGGTAGTGTTCCGACCGGATTAGAACGCAAATTTCGGTTCCAATTGAGATATTTTCCCTCTGTCGCTCCGGACAGCGGCAGTCTCTTTTCTTTCTCCCTTTTCCGCCGAGTGGCGCACGCGCCGGCTCGCGGTGGGAAGCGCTTGTCCGCGCTATTCTCTGACATGCACTCTACAATCACTGCTGTCAGCTTTTTGTACACACTCCGAAACGGACGTAAAAATATCACACTTTCTCTGAAGTCTACCGTTAGCTAGCTATCGTAAATGCAGGCTACTTATAAAATGCCATATTTTCCCTCTGGGCTCACCAAAACGGACGTAAAAGCATATTAACCATTCACTGCACGGGATCGCTAGGAAACATATTACACTTGCTCTGCCGACCCTGTAGCCTGGTGGTGGGGGAGGCGGGATAGCCTCCCCAAATTGTCTGCCCTTACAAACTCCTACCTGTGTGTACAGGCTTCTTGGACACCATCTGAGAGTTTTCTCCTGTTCAGGACACGCCAAGTCAGGAGAGGTGTAGTATATTGCCAGAGAAGGCAAATATGATCATTTTTCTGCAAAAGGAATCTGAATCGTTTTAAAAGTACCGGTTCGGCATCGGAATCGTAAAAATCCAAACAGTACCCAACCCTAAGCCTAAGCAACACTTATTCCAGATAGACCTTGCTTCACAGTTAATCACTCCTGGACATCATCTTGAACAAACACATTTTTATCTGTAGGTCATTGAGCAAAAGGATTCTTACTTAGGCCTACATTGCATGCATTGTGGAACAAAGAATAGCCCAGAAGTGCATGCTCTTAAATAATGTCCTGAAGAAATGAATTATACATCTGTAAAGGTGTAACTGATATAATGCCAGTCGGGCCATGAATCATAACTGAATAGCTAGCTGAATAAAGAAATACATTGAAATTGAAATGAAAATATATTCCTTTCTATAAAAATTCTTACTGACACAGAAAAATACTACAACTAGATAAATAGAGTGAACACAGAGTGTTCAAAAGAGTGAACAAAAATAACTGATCATTGAATCTGCGCACAAGCCTTCATTCTGAAAACTTGAACACCTGCTGAATAAATTCGGTGTATTTATAGCTCAGAAATAGAAGCCAAAACCAAAAGGAACTTGTGTTTGGTGCGCTCTTTATTTATAAGCATGAGTCAAGTCTCAAAAGAAAGTGAACTTTCATTTCTCCCTTCAAGTCTCAGTTTCTCCTTTAACTTCCATGTTGATTTAATCACTTTTTTTCAGTTTATGCCAACCAATCCTCCAAATTATTACATTTCTGCGAGTAGAAAGCCATCTAGTTTCCACTATAGACCTAGTTTATGGGACATGTGAAGTGATTTATTTTGCACCATTTGTGTTTTATTGATTTGTTGTTATGGTTCATATTTGCCCACAAACAGATGTTTGCCGGGAAGAAATGTTAGAGGTACTAGAAAGCCATTTTGGTTTATATCGGTTTTAATTGTCAAGCTGAGGACAAACAACATAACCACTAAATCAAGTGTTCTTTTTATTTTCCATAATTGCAGTTTTAATACTTTCTAATCCTTGACAAATACATTATATATTATATTTACTTTGTGGCTCCCTTCTTTAGCTGTAGAACTTTAAAACATCTCTTCAAAGTGCTATAGGTGCCAGTGAGTTGGCCTGCTAGCCAATTATTTCCTCTGTAGACAACACAAAGTAACGTCAGATTTCTCTTCTGGCTTCTCCTAATAACTGACAAGGTGTAGAAGGCTAGCATCATTTACTGCTGCCATGCCTCCCTTCTTCATCTCTCCACCCGAGCTTGTTTTGAGTGAGCTGCCTTCTTATTTTCAGCCACACTCAATAAGACTCACTCTCAGTGTGCTTCATGTACCCGGCGACCCCACTGCCCTATTGTGTTCTCATACATTTAAGTCCCCATCAGCTTTATATATCACTGTGTTCAGACAATGGCATATGAAAAGGCTTTAGGAACATATAGCATATTACAATCCGATTGCAGGCAATCTTTGTGAGTGTTACTTTATACATCTTTGTGTGTGTGTGTGTGTGTGTGTGTGTGTGTGTGTGTGTGTGTGTGTGTGTGTGTGTGTGTGTGTGTGTGTGTGTGTGTGTGTGTGTGTGTGTGTGCGTGCGTTGCTGAAAAAGTCCCCTTTCTTCTGTTTTTGAAGAGCACTGCTTAGAAAGCTATTTGACTTAGATTGGAATTGAACCTTTTTTTTTCTGAGACTGTATACAGAAATAACAGGGAGTCTAGAAAACAGGCCAGTATTTTAGATGTTTCCCTTAACAGGCAGTGGAAGTCATGCAGTCTTTCCCTTCAGTTGAGAGAGGTCATAAGGCCATTGTAGGTGGTGAACCTGAGTGTGATTTTAGTCTCACTCCTAAAAGGAACACAAGACACGTGTCACTTTGAACCACCTCCGTGAATACACACGTAGACAAAGGCACAATTATGACATCAGCTCCTATTATGATTACATGTGCTCTAAGTGCCCTCTTGTGGTGGTGGGGCAGAAATGAATGTTTACACCAAAACATTTCAGCTAAAGATGATTCTTAGAGAGAATGTGTTTCAGAATTTTCTGCTGACAGAGACTATTCTCAAGGAGCTTTCGAAAGAAATTCACTACTTTTTAAAATGCACAAAAAGTGTGTTTTACTGCTCCACAAAATAGTTCAGTTCACTGCAGTCAGAATAAAAAATAAAAAATAAAAAATCAAAAATCAAAAATCAAAAATCAAAAATCAAAAATCAAAAATCAAAAATCAAAAATCAAAAATCAAAAATCAGAAATCAGAAATCAGAAATCAGAAATCAGTTTATTGGCTACATGGAATTTGCCTTGGTGATTGAGTGCATACTGTACATACAAACAAACATATTAAACATTAATAGGAATATATGATAAATGACAGGACTTGATAATTCAACACCAAACACGCAACTGATGTTCAGATTTTGAATAAAATGCATCTAAAAACTGTAGACCATCATGATAAACCAAAGCTCCCACAGATATGCTGATGCACACTGACATGCCCTGAAAAGGTCACTGCAGCCCGCTTATGGCTAAAACAATGGCTGCCAATTTCGGGATCCTTAGAGCCTGCGTCACATTATCAATTGTACCCCAGAATTAGGCTGGTTTCCAACCAAAGGACGTTCAAATGTTGCAGATAAAGTTTATCTGATAAACCTAATCTGTATTGACAGCTTGGGTCTATATGCCGAGGCTCGTCGTCTCTTTGAGCCAAGAGCAATGTTTTCCCGTCTGTGCACTGATCAGCTGAAAAGCAAAACGTGTAGGAATCTGGAAGAAATAACAAGGTGTACTCCAGCAGCCGAAAGACTGATGAGACAGGGGGAAAAAATCAAACCCTGCAGCGGGGGGGATGCTGAGGAAATGGTATCTCTCGCTCTCGTCTCAATGGCACAGACAAGGCAAGGTCAGTGTTAAGGTTAGTGGTTGCAGAATAGGAAGTGGTTTGCAACTGAGAGAATATATGGTGGCAGCTAGTTAGGAGGGGGTTGGGGGGTGGGGGGGAATTAAGTAAAAAGGAAAGGAGAGAGAAAAGGCTGGTAGAAAGAAAAAGAATGAGCCAGAGAGGCCTGCTTACTGTGCCATTCTGCCCCTGGAAGATTTTAAAAGGAAAGCCTGAGGCATATGCACTCATATAAACAAACTCAGAGAAAGTGAATAAAACTGGGTTTAAGAGTTCTTCAGGCTGGAAATCCGTAGCCTTATTGTGTTTCAGTTGGTCGGTATTGCAACAACAAATGCAGCTGTGCGGCATGCATGAGTGTGTCCTATCACCGCTCTACAGAGGAAATCTTAAGGGTTCTGTAAATTTGCATGATAAGCCAGAGAGCATGGTGCACAGCTGTCCTGAAAAGGATTACAACTAAAATGGCTTTAATGTACTTTGACAGTGGACAGAAAGTAGATTTGGGAACATCACAATGAAGCTCACTTTAGAAACAATGTTCAATTTAAAATGTTCAACAAATCCAAACAAAAAAAACAAAGATTGATATAACTTACTTGACACCTTCATATATAACTTCCTGTCTTGACAAAGCTCTCCAAAAGGCCAACATGCACATATTTCTCCCCGCTGCTGAGTGTACAGGTGATAGGATGGCTCCTCGCCGTGCTTTAATGCCACTTGTCATCATCTGTAACACACAGCTCTCTCTGGAGTCATACAAAACTGCAGCCAGAACCTTCCAGGGAGCAGCAGGGGTATGAGCTTATCTCCCAGCCCAGTGGAGCAGGTAAATGATGTCGTCATCATCCACTTGTGTTGGAGCCCGTTTGGTCTGAAGAGCCCCACATGCAAATGGTCTTTTAATACTGAGGTCCAAAATGCAGTTCAACTTGCTCGATCTATATTGTTAAAACAGAAATCTATGTAGTTAGAGTATATCTGCAAAACTGCTGAGTTCTGATCTGTGATTCTCTGGAGGAACTACAAGCTATTTTGTGGTACCTTGAGGTGCTTTTGTGCACTTGGTACAATGGAATACTGCAGTTTGCAAGGATAATTTGCAGGCTTTGAGGAGCCTCATAATCAAATGTCAATATTAAAGTTTCATTTTGTTAATAATGTGGATGTCAGAAAATCACAGCGGCCCATCTACCTGGAATGCTAGTGCGTAGCCTCTGGCACCGCTTAATTAACTCATCTACGTAGTTACAGAGGGCGTAATGGAAGAGAGAAATCACTCATCACCAGAACATCCTTCCTACTGATCTGACTTCAAACAGTGTCTCTATGTGGCAACAATTGTTCACAGTCCCAGTGATCCTCCCATACAAGCGACAAGTCGGCAACATTTTTGCACACCACCCTTCAGAAACATACAAATCCATGATGAGAACACAAATTGTATTTATTAAATCCATCAGTTTACTATTAAATGCTGGCTGGAATAGAATTTTATAAGATGCTAAGTTATTCCAGGTAAGATGAAAGAGCAGGTAGGCTGCAGTTTGGTGGGTGGCTAATTCCTGAAATAGGACTGTCAATTATGCATGTTTCAGTCTGGCTCTCTCCCTGCAGTCTGAGAGGTACTTTAGCTCAGTAAAGAAGGAGCAGAAAGCAGAGGACACTAGAGGGAGACAATTTGTTCACATGTGCAGCCTTCTCCACAGCTTTCCCCGGGATTCTGAATTCCACTGTAATAGGCCCTCCTGAGAAAAGCAGAGATCACTCAATCCACAGTGATCAATATGAAATCATTCACAAAATCTGGAGGATCACTTTAACAGCATCTCAAGAGTGTTTGAATAATATCGCGAACAAATTTATGCCAATGATTTAGTTTGAGCTATCTTTTAGTGTTGGATTAATATTAATATTGGATTCTTTCACATGTCAGTGCATGCTTAAAACACACGGTGAGCCTCTGTGAGAGTTATGCAAATTACGTATAAAGAATTTAAATCCCTGTAGACTTCGACTTTCACTTTAGAGCACGTCTGTATATTCATCACCCATATGTCTGTCTCCAGACATTTAAAGGTTAAAATATATTTTGTCGTTGGGTGGAGAAGAGGGTTTGTGCATGATCCAAAAACAATTTCTCCAAGGTCAAGTGAGGATTCTGAGGGTGTAAAATGATTACTGCAACAGGAAACAGGATGCCTCTTCTCAAAACAGCATCTCATAACACTGTCAGCGAGTCTGTTGCTTCTCTCACTTTCTTTTTCCCCTCAGCTCTTTCACACACTATCAATTTTACTTCTCTCTCAATCCCCAAATCCTCCAGTTTTCATGCAAAGGCTCGGTTAGTTACAAGCTTTTTTTGCATGCTGAGTTTCCTCTCTATTGAGAAACGGTTCATCTTTCAGCACTGAATAAAAGCTACAGTTGCAAAAATATAATGTCAGAAATCTTTGCATTTTCCTCGATTCTAAAGCGAATGGTGAATTATGATTCAGCCCAGATGAGTTCAAAGCACGCAGGATATAAAAAGGTGTCTCTTTCTTGAAATTCCTCATCCCCTCATTAATCAGAACAGCTTCAACAGCTGTCACCTTTTATAAATGCTTCCAAGCCATGATGATGTTACTGTGTGATCGGCATCAGTTTCAAGGGAATTTGTTCGTACATAGAAAAATATAACCCCTCTCTCTTTCCTCCTCACTTGATACTAAACGCTCAGCTGCTCTGAAAGCATTGCTGTCACAGCGCCTAAACTTGCTTAAAGAAGGATAAACATTTTAGGCACTTTCATCAGGCAGTGGTGGCGGCTCAGATTAAAGGAGAACACTGCTCTATTTAAAAATCTATACATTTTTCAACTTCAATCAGTGTCTAAAAGATCTGAAGAAACCCTGAACTAGAAATTTACTAGAGATTTTGCTGAAATATGATATGCTAGTTGACTGTAGTACCAGTCTACGGTTTTAAATAGAATAGGATTGCTTTTGCATCAGTTTTGGGTTCAAACCTTGTTCACAATCCTTGATCAGATATTGTGAAACGTCACACCTGATGTATCTTTTCTTTCACGTTTGACTTTGCTCTCTCCATGGTATAACAACAGTAAAAAGCTGGGCCATGATAACATTGTTCAAAAAGCAAAATAATGAACAACCACACTCTGAAACCTGGGTCTCCGGTGTTTTTATTTGAGCATAAAACAAGTAGCTATTCATGTGTTAAATCCACTGTGATTTTTGCACACCTTGTGATCGCTTTAAAAACTGTTGTTCCTCAGAGCTCATATTCCACATCAATGTATAACCTCCCTCACTCTTCTCTCTCTGCAGCTGCATGAGTGGATGCAATTTTTTTCACATTCACATCATGTGCTGTAGGACGCTGTCACACATTTGACAACCTATAGAAAATGCAACACTATAATAATCTGTAATATACCACCAAATGGCATGGGACAGAACAATAGTGCATAGAAGGAAGAATAAGTAATAGTGTTTCACACAAGGTGGCATATTTCCATTTTCTTTGACACTCCTGGGCTACAAGGAATCACCACCATTTGCCTTTATACCTTTTGTATCAGAGATACAGACAGCTGCAATGTGGAGTGTTCTCTAACTAATGACAGAGTTTTAGCTGTTGAACTGTCAAAAGTCTTGTTATTTGGTTTATCTAAGTCATTGTTTCAAAAACATGCTGCCTGGCTAGATAAGAAACTCCCTCTGGTAGTGCCCTCAACAGTACAAACAGGCGGGCCTATTCAAGAAACTTCACTGAATGGGAATAATGAAATAGGATCACTAGTCACGTTTCACGCAGAGCTTGGATTGTTTTGTTATAATTATTCTCATGCTAAAATGAATGAAAATTGTGTTTATATAGAATATATTGTCTGAGTTCTGTGAGCAGTAGTGTGGCATGGATACAAATGAATGTATAATACATCATTTAAAACATCATGTGACTTGTTTGTACATACGATTTTCCTTTTTAGATTCTATTGATTGCCTACTGTGCAAATAATGTGTATCAAAACCAGATTTCCTTAACACAAATGTCATGCATGTTAATTTTATTTCTTATCCTTCTTCTTCTTTGGGGTCATGCGGGGGCGGAGGCAGTTTATCTCCACATACAGTACATTGTGCAGGGAGCAGGGCTGGCAGCTCATTACAGGTCATCTACATGAAAACATTCATAATTACTCCACTGCATGTATGGATACCATACTTTATTGATCCCCATAGGATAAGCCTGTGTTGGCTTCTATAATGAATGTAATAGTTAAAGGTCAGACCTTAGGGTCAGCTGCAAAGATTCAGTATCATGCTCAGAGACCTTTTCCACAGGATCTGAACTGGCTTGAACACAGATTTTATGGCTCAGGAGACTCTATCAGCCCACCGCCTAAAGTTAGGCACTTTTTAATCATTTCAAAATCTGATCTTCTGTTTTTTTCTAAGCTGTATTTGAAATATTAATTGTAACATGTTTTAATTTAATAAAAACATAAATACAGACTTGCTCTGTTGGTGTTATAGCATACATGTATTTGTCATGCATTTTTAAAGCTGGAAATACCATTAAATGTGCACCTACTGTAGTAAGAATTTAAATGCACTAACCAAAAATCACGTCTTATTGGAAAATCACTTTGCCATAATATTCTTTGCCACCATTAAAAAAATGATACAGTATTTCTGAGGATAAAACATTCAATAATTGTTGTTATTATTCAATTGTTGTTCATAAGCATGCTTTCCTTCTCCAGTTTTAAATTACAGATGCCAGTTGACTGGTGCCGCACAATATCTATTTTACATTTTGCCTCCCATTGCATGCAACTTTTAGCTGAATTAAACACTGCTTATTTCTTGATAAAAACACTTCTGAGCCATAACAATCAGGATATCATTCAAATATTAATATGCAAATGGTTTGCCCCATTTGTATTTGCTTCTTTCTGAGGGACTATATTGCATGGCGGAAGAATAATAAGTTATTGTAATTAATCACGCTGCTGCTTTATAAAGGTTTACTTGTCAGCTGAATACTAATATGTTAACATTGCTAATTAAAAAGAACATTTCTTAGA